>NC_071103.1:26340000-26702500 GCF_024256425.1 Clarias gariepinus | reverse complement strand
ACTGACATTGTGTCTTTTATTTTAATAAATAAAAACAAGCATCTGCAAAATGATGCAAAACAACAATGCTTTTATTCTATCTTATTATTTATAAATAAGGTATGTTGTATTTGTCCTAAACGTACACATATTTAAAAAACAAAAAAAGTTCTTTTAAAGAAGAGCATGTGGGGTTAATTATAGAGCAACCTATGCAAGATTAAAACCTGAGTTATGCCAGACATACTCTTTGAGAGGTTGATGACTATCAGGATCAGTATTATAAAACAGCTTAATAAAAAAAAAAAGAAAGAAAGAAAGAAAGAAAGAAAGAAAGAAAGAATGAAAGGAAAAAAAAGGACAAAACATCAGTGACCTTTAAGGACATGAAACACATTGCTGCAGGTAATAAAAAGGGTGAATTAGAAGCGGTAAATCCTAAAAATCCTAAATTACACTTTCAGATATTAATTATTGTGTCAGAAACCACCAATTAGCCTGGACGTCATGAATGATGCACTGAGAAACGTTTCCACGAAACGACAGGATGAGTAACATATTCAACAGAATAGCAGACTGCACAGGACTGAGCTTTGGGCTTTACTGGGGGGGGGGGGTAAAAAGGGCAACCTTTGTGTTTTAAACCTTCGTTTGTATGATTCATGTGATCTCCGCCTCAATTAGCACACTCCCCAGTAGCCACATCCGCTGTCCATGACGCAAATTTGTCTGGAAGGCCGATCTGCTTTAAACTCGCTCAGGTTGGCCCACCACCTCCACCACTACCCCCAACCTTCCCGAACCACTCGCTTTCTCAATGATCTCTAAAAACATATACAAACGTGACACTGAGACTCGGATATACTCCAGGGCCGCATTCTGGAGAAGGAAATCAGCACCAGTCACAGGATGTGACCGAAACCTCTCTCTCCTTTTTTCTTGCAGATCAATCAAATGTCCCCCAATCCAAAGTGTGTGTGTGTCCTTTTGAGAAAGGTGAGGCTGGCTGACAGGGAGGGGGTCCCCTACAGGCCCACCACACACATATACATGCATACATGAAAATACACACACACACACGCACACACACAGACCTCTGTCTGCAGTACTAATACACACTTGATTGTGTATGTAGGGGAGGATGCAGGGCTGTAAGCGAATCTGGCAGGCAGGTAAAGAATGAGTCTACGGCAGGAGTCCAGAGCCATGGTGCTCCGTTTACACTTTCAACTCCTCTGGGCTTATCTCACAGATTTGCCTGGATAAGAGAATTATGAAACCAGCCTTGGCATCTAAAGCTTCCTGGGGGGTCAATGGCGTGATGAGAGACAGCTATGAGGAGGCAGCTACTCAAGCCTGGAGTCCCACTCTCTCTGGCAAGGAGCTCTGCTTCCCTCTCCCCAACAGCCTTATCTAACTGTAATCTGCATCTTAGAGAGCGGAGCGAGCCAGCCAGCCAGGAGAGAGCTGTGGAGGGGCTGATAGCCTCGCTTCCGTGCACTCCTTCCTGAACCCTCCTGGTTTTAGTGACCCTTGCCCAAGGTCAAAGAGAGGAACTTTCCTTGATCTGACCGAAGGAGAAAAAAAGGGTGCCTCACTTAAGACTATTGAAGAATGATAAATAAACCTAATGTGCACCCACCCATTAACACACACACACACACACACACACACACACACACATAAACACACACATACAAAACAGGAAGCCAGCACAACTTGTGTATGATTCATCCCTATGCTCTGCTCTTGCCTTTCAGAGACATGCACATGACATGGGCTATAATTATGCTACAAAGGTGAAGTAGGAATAACATCTCCACCTATGAGACATACCTTGCATGCTTACCGTCAGTGATTCCACATCACACGGAAAGTGTGTCATGAAGACCCCAGTCAAGGTTCCCTCACAGCACCGACAGCACCCACACAACCCCACACCCAGCCCGTTACCCATCCCCCCACCCGCTCATCCACCCGCCAGGGCCATGTTAATTTAATCCAAAAACACTTCCTATAGCAGCCTGTTAATGTCAGAGTGGATTTCCTCAGTGCTCTTACTGACCCAGAAAAGAGCACCACCCCAGCACTTTGCCAGGAACCTTCCCTGGTTTAGTGTTTCCCAACAAATGGCGAATACGCTTCAAAACCAATAAACATAGCCTTGATATGTATTGGCCTGTTATACAAGTATTTCTTCTGTTCTCAGTCACCCCCCTTCTGCGAGAGCACCCAAAACTACCCACAGGTATTTGCAATGCTAATGAGAATGTTAGATCAAAGACATGCTGTGTTACAATACAGGGTTGAAAATTATGGAGCATGGCTGGGAGGAAACAGGGAATATGGCTTGATTAGAAGACGCTGAAATATCTAACCTTTGACAAGTATCTTAACTTTAAATATTGCTGTCCAACTTTCATTAGTCTATGTGTGTGTGTGTGTGTGTGTGTGTGTGTGTGTGTGTGTGTGTGTGTGTGTGTGTGTGTGTGTGTCTGGGAATGCCATACATGAATAGCATGACTAATGTGTATTTGCAGTAATGTGATATATCAGTTGTTTCATTAGGTACAATTTAAAATAATAAATGAAATTTAAGCATGTTGATTTATTTTCCATGTAAAGTAAAATAATTGTCTAATTAAGCACAAAATAAAGTTAGGATACATGTTTGTTTTGTTTTACCAATTGGCCATTAATTTCATTTGGTATGATATATACAGCTTCAGTAAGCGTTTGGTCCACTGTTGGTTCCCTGCGCAAAAGCCTGAAATGCTGCTGTTTTTGTTTTTGTTTGTTTTTTTGTTTGTTTGTTCATTTGTTTGTTGTGTGTGCATGTGAAAGTTATTCAAATTGCACTTTTTTAAACATTTTTAGTAGCCAATGCAAAATTATTATTATTATTATTATTATTATTATTATTATTATTATTATAGTATAATAATAAATATAATCTAGAACTTGAATCTATTTGGTTCTATTAATGCATCTATCCTGTAACATCTCATTTACTAATCTTGGCCCATGATCAGTTGATGTGTAATAAATTACATTCTTAGACTAGTTTTAAATTCTTAGACTGTTGTTTTCCCCACACTCCTTCCTCACTGTCAGACACAGAGCTGGCAGCTGAACTTAAACTGGTGTGTGGGAACCCTGCGCTTGTTCCACCGAGCGAGTTTATGGCCGCACATACCAATTTCCTCTCTTTGACCACACATTGTTCTCTGCTGATTTTTTTCTGTGACTGCAGAAAAAGCAGTTGCTTATCAATACTCTTTCAGGTCCCTCATCCATCAGACAGTAAAAGTTTTTGCCTTTTCTCTATGACAGTTGTTTCCTTGAGGTCATTCTGGGGTGCTGTGGCCCAATCGGAGTTCCCGTTTTTTTTCCTTCTCCTTGGTTGGAGGCCAATGAAAACATTCTTGTTATGTGAAACCCATCTTATGTGAAAAGTATAGAACACAGAGTGTGAACTGGATATTTTTGGAATAAGGCTATTGAAAATCCTTCATGAAAACCATGACAAAGACATGACATGAACCAACAAATAAGTCACTTGGACAAGCCCAAATGCATATGCTGGCAGTGTCCTCTGGGGGTCACTGGGGGTAAAGGCAAAAACCTTAGATTTTCTAGGTCTCAAACCACATAACAACACACTCTTGTGCACACATGCACACAAACACACTTGCACGCACACACACACATTCCTAAGAGCTGAATCTGGACTACGTCATAAGCTTTAGATAGGGAGAAGAAGGCACTTCCACCATCATTCCATCCCATCATCAGGCTCTTTAATCTTTCACTAAGTGACAACATGCTGTCAACAAGACAATCCTCAATCCAGTGAAGACATTTTTTTTTGTAATACTTACTTTTTAAGCCATTCTACATGTGCTACAAACTGCAAGCCAAGGTTAAACTGAAATGCATACACATAAATATGGTACCCATGTCAGCACTGACCGCGTTCATTTATAGTGGACATATTACCCACTCTATTTTTATGTCCCTCTATTCCGTGGGTGTGTTTCAAAGACCGACACAGTTACACAATTACCCATGTTGCCTATAAGTGTTACCCCATGATTTAATTGTACAGTGTTATGAAGCCGAAGCAACCAGATGTTTCTGATGTTTTCTGAACAAATTCCAGTGGGCCCTCTTCATGTAACCTTCATGTTGCGTTTTAGAGCAAAGGTAAAGTATATCTTTTCAGGATCATGTTATAATACCTAAATCTTGCTGAGAGAAAATGGTTTAGAACAACAACTAACAGAAAAGAAGAGATGTAAATCTTGAAGTGGAGTTGCAGGAAAGGAAAGTCTTATGCTGAGGAACTAAAAGCACATGTAGTGCGCAAGCTACCAGGAAATTGGTATAGTCTCATATGATTTTATAGGGACCTTGGGCATGCCCTTCAGATTAATTAGGATGTGGAGCACGGAGGTATTTTTTACAGGAAACTAAGTATGGAACCCCTGCCGTCAGCCTGAGGGCAAGAACATGAAGGACTGTAAGTAGAGTTTTTTTTTTTTTGATGGGGAGAAGCATAATGCAGGTCATATGCACACACACAGAGCAAGAGAGAGAGAGAGAGAGAGAGAGAGAGAGAGAGATACAAGAATGTATAGGGTATGCAAAGCATCTACTTTTAATGATTTAATGATCAGTGCTTACCGAGATAGGTTTTCTAATTCCTGATATGTTTTCAGCTTGAGCTTTAAGACTAAGTAAGCAAACACCAGTCCCTGGATATAGTCAGTAATCAAAAATAATAAGTATAGTCTATAGAATTGTTGGGGGTTTTTTTTGGCATATGGGTATATTTGGTATACTTTTGCTTAAAATCGGAAGTAAAAAAAAGTTTGTGCTTGCTCAACTTAAGGTTTAAGCTCACGGAACGTATTGAAACTAGTAATAGGCCTGCCAGGGCACATATGTGTGTGTGTGTGTGTGTGTGTGTTTGCTTAAGCTAGGTTTGAGAGTATGGTGTCATAGTGGGCTTGGGTGTGGATAAAATCATGTACTGAATACGGCACTCCATTTCTACCTTTTTAGAACTGAAAATGTATCAGTGCTTGCCATCACTTTCCTTAATGGCAAGCAAGGACAAAAATGTGTTGGTTCAGTCCAGTTCACTAGTTCACAGGTGAACGGGCCAGGCCTTTTAACATTCTCTTTATGTTGTTATACTTGGCACTCAGTCCTTTTGCGCAGGTCTCAGAGGTTTTTGGTTCTGGTTAAATGCGCTGGAGTGGGAAACCCCATGTCCCCCAACACGACAGCATAAAACCAAATTGCACCATCTAATTATTTACTGTATACTGCATACACTATTCCTACAGAAAGATGCTGTTTTACTGATTTTACACATTAACCTGTATTGGATCATTTGTCCAGCCATTAAAACACACTGCAAAACATTTCTTCATATTACACACATAATCCTGTCTGCAAACACTGTAAACATGTTGCACTGTTATGACCAAGAGTACAGGCATGTCACCGGCTGCAAGGCATAAACATTTTAAGTGGCCAGGGCACAGTAAAAGGATAGGGTTGCTGCTGTGACTGCACACTCATAAAATCGACATGTCTCTAAATCCACACTTTTATTGGCATGACCCTGTGCTTTTAAAAGCCTTTGTTTGTCCGTTTTATGATTGTTATTTTTCAGAGTTTTAAAAGTAAGCACTCTATTCTCCTAAGGTTTTTGTACACACAGAGGACTTCATAAAAGCACACTTTTTATACCTGCTGAGTACAGTGCTAGAAAAAAAAGGTTTTAGGTAAAGAACAATGGTAATATTGTAGAAGCTTGACCATCAAACCATAGCACTAGGCATTGCTCAGTAGCCAGAGCAGTACTTATAAACCAAGGTGCAAAAAGTAATGAAAAATTATAGTTAAGTAAAAGAATAGGCATTGTGTCAAAACTCACTTAGTTAAAAGTGGAAACATTGAAAAGGTTTACCTTTAAATGTATATTTAAAAGTGAAATGCTTTAAATGGTTAAATAAAATTCACAGAAATTCAGAAATTTCAAAAAGTCTTTATCCTTGCTTATAAAGTTTCATGTTCTTCAAAAATTAACACAAATAAGCTGTCTGCTTGATCATAAAAAATGTTTTGGAGTAGCTTGCAGACGACTGGCGTTTTTGGCACGGTGTACACACCAGCCACCTGTAGAGGAGCCAAAGGAAATTCATGTGTCACCTGTCTAACTGACATCCTTTATTTGGTCAAAAATCAACACTTATCATAATTAGACCAAACATTCAGACCTTGTGTTTATTGGACAACATCGACTTGGTTTAGTTTACTGTATTATGAGTGGCATCCATAATCTTCCATAATTATAATCAGCTCGTATGACTTTCTAAAAAAAATTATCTCTTTTTAGGTTTTCTTTCATTCTTTTTCTCACACTTTTCTCATTCACTAGCCCCTCTCACCCTTCCCACCACCTCCCCATTAATAAGATATGCCTGTCAGGGGGCATCCTGCTGCTCAGGACCAGCGCATTGCCTTGGAGCAAGATGAGGAGGAGTAGCCATCCCCGATCAGCCTGGTTGGAACTCTGGAATGCCCCCTCCTCATACCAAACCCACCAGGAGCCCTGCAGCCTGCGCCATAATCCCAGGGCCTGTGGGAACTCTCGCCAACTCACTTCACTGAGTCAGAGCAAGAAAAGTTCAACCACTACAACATCCATCCTTTCCACCCTCATTATGATCAGTCTCTCTCTCTCTCTCTCTCTCTCTCTCTCAGTCTCTTTCTCTCCATGTAGCAAATCCCTCCTCCAAGACCTTATCTATTCCACACATCAATGGGGGAAAAAAATGTACCGGAATTCCAGAAGCTGTTATTTCCTAAATTTTATAATAGCAGTTAGCAAGCTTTTAGCAAAATTAGGAAACCCCAGTTTCCTGTGTATAACCTGATCACCTCTTGATTTGTGTGTGCTCAGATTTCTTCGTATCTTTAATATGTCATGTTTCATGATGATAGAGTGGAGAACAGACTGACAGAAGGCAGGCCCAGGCTGATTCTGAGGAGCAGGCGGTTAAGTGACACCACAACAGACCATTCTAAAACGTTCTCTAAAAATACTTGGAAGCATTTACATGACCACATGTTATACAACATTACCCATTAGTTTAAGACTTTTATTAAGAATCATGAAAATATGTTTTTCTGCTGTCTGGTATGTTAATGATTTTATTTTCTTGTTTTTGCCTTTGTTTGTTCCACTTTGTTTTAGTTTTTACTGCCTTATTTGAGAAGCTGAAATGTTCTGGCTTTTACTAGCTTCTCGTGTTGTGTGAGGACACAGTATAATAAATAGATCTGGGTTTAGAGAAAGAAAAAAGGGACATATGCTTTTGTTAGGTAGATACTGAATGTTTATACTGTTAAATAGAAGATACATAAAATTCATTATCATGTACCCCTAAGTATTAAAGCATATACATTTATTATTAAATATGACGTGTCAGTAAGGAGCTTAGATCTGTGCATCTATTTAAACATATGATAATATTTTAACCATTTATTATGTTAACCAAAACACTTACTATTATTTAAGTGTGATTTACTTATATAAATAAGAATGTAGATTTTATTTAAGGGGTTTTTAGCTGTCTGGGAAAGTGAGTGTGTATTGTGCATTGTGCATATTGCTGCTTTGCTTTTACCTTTTTATAATTTTATAATTGTAAATGTCTCTCCAGACATTATATTAACAAAACATTTTTGTTGTTTTTTGTTTTTTTCGTCTTTATCTTTCTTTAATACTTCATTGTATTTATTGCATCTGCATATTTTTAAGTCTTCACTTTGAACTTATCCTTTTTTTTTTGTCTACCTACTAAACCAATTAGCAATTATACAGAAACAAACTTTTGTCTTTAGGCCTTGTGGTTATGAATTTCAGAAAACGTTTGTTGTATTTTTGGCATTTAGCTATCACTCTGAATGAACATAGCAAACTTGAATTATTGCTTATAAATGTAATTGTTTCATAAATGATGAAAGTGATGAAAGCTGTTTCTATGTTATTCTCAAGCGATTCAAATAGCTTTTGTCTTCATACATATTTAGATTTAAATTTGTTACTCCATCCAAACTGTATTATTTAAAGAGATGGACAGAGATATAAAGGAATCCCATCCTTGAAATTCTACAGCCTTCAGAATACATTTTGTGATTTCACTTGGACTTGCAGTTCAATCCCCTTTTCTAAAGACAATGAGCTAATTTGCAAAGGCAGGCTGGGTATGGAGTACATTGCCTATCCTCCTTCTGCTGCCCTGTCTCCTGTTGTCCACAGACCCCAGCCTGTCCTCGTCTGTTTATCATGGAATCTTGTAAATAGAATCAAACATGAAAGGAAGAGTGCTCATGAGAGCCCTTTAGGATTGGGTGGAAATGTGACAGTTCTGGAAACATTTAGCCTGTCATAGTTGCCTGCGCTCTTCAAAGAGGAGCTGAAGGAATGAATTAATGTTGCTTCTGTACTAAACATCCTTCCCCTTCCTTACCCCCCCACTCCAACCTCCTCTTAGGTCATGTTGCAGATTATGATCAATAAAATGTGTGTGAGTACATTCATGTGTGTGTTCTCTCAAAGGAAGTGGGTACGTGTATAAACATCAACAGTCTCGATTATGGTCATAAGATTTTCCCAGTTAATGTATTGCGTCACATACAGTACTGTATAGACATACATTTGTTTTGCCTCTGGCCAGTAGGAGAAAATGTATGCAAAGCTTGTATGGAAACGTTTGAATCGTTTTGTGCTCTCTCTCTCTCTCTCTCTCTCTCTCTCTCTCTCTCTCTCTCTTTTTCTCTTTTCATTTACATTTCCAGACAGCATCCCTCTTGCAAGTGACATGGGAACTGATATTTGGTGAGCCTCCGCAAGATCAAGGAGAATGTGCATCTTCCCCTTTGCTTTAATGAACCTAAAGGTCAAGAGGGGTATGTTACGGCTAAACTTTGGGATTGACACACATACATTCACCTACAAACACACCCCCTAACAGACATGGACACTTACCCACAAACCTTTGCACAAAGAGAGGAATGCTGTTTGCTCACTGCAGTCATCCATGTAAAAGCACCGTCGGTGCAGCGGAACAGACAGTTGCTCTGTTCTACAGCATGTCCAGCCATCACCACACACACACACACACACACACACACTCACCTAACTATCACAAAGAGAGACAGCACTTTCCTTTTCACAATGCACACCCCTAAAAACCCTTTAGCACCAAACACACACACACACACACACACACACACTTGCACACACATACACCTCGCTTGCCACCTTTGTATCACTTGAAAGGCATATGGTTACTGCCATTCGATTCCATAGCTGAAAGTGCCTTTCACTTAACAGCAGTTCAAAAAGAGGTCATACTTCTGCAAACAAAAATATTGGACCGAGGAGTTCAGCGCTTAAACTGATGTGAAAGGCAAGAACACAGGACAAAGCCTAGATCAGATAAAGTTTTAAAAAAATGTACCCAAACAGATGCAAGAATGCGACACAACTGAAGACCCGGAGGATAAACTGATTAAACTTGCCACGGTATATCATTTAAAGGATTAAATAAAGGATTCAGGATGAATGGCAACAATGTGGTAATGTACACAACTGCTCCAGAGCACTCCTTCAGCTTGAACTACTTTAACAATGCACAAATCAACTAAAACACATTTTGACCACTTTGAGGAGAATATCAGAACTGTCTGCTTTGTTTTTATTGGAAACACAAGGAGCATGTGCTCAGGTCACAAAGCCCTGGTCGAACAGAGCTATCTAGTCTCGCCAAGCCCCATTGTGTGTGTGTGTGTGTGTGTGTGGTAAATGATTAATGTCAACTGTTCCTCCTCTGACCTTGCTGGTTAAATGACTCATATCTGACAACTCAGAATGATTAGCTTTTAGAAAGAACAGTTATCTGTTAGCAACCAACTGTCTTAGCATACCCCAGCTCACTTGGTATGCAAATCAGCTAAAGAACAATCTGAAATGTAATTTGAACGTAATTGCAACAGTGGTTTTAATTATTATAAATAAATAAATAAATAAATAAATATCCATTAAAAGAGTAATAATATATGTTGGCCTGTGATGACCGTGTAACAGGTTGCAATGTCAAATTTACAGTCCACAATCCATTTCAAGCTTTTAGTCTTTTTATCCACTGTAATATTTTTTCTTTCCTTCTACAGACTTTCTGTTACTATATAAAAAAATTCTAAATAGGTTATTCATAAACAAAATAACAGTTCTGAATACCGTTTAAAAATGTGTTGATCCCTTTTTTTTTAATAGAATTTGTAAGATGATTGCAGGCACTAATATTATGCCAAAGATCATAATATCCAATTAATCTCGATTTAGAAAAGAAGTAGAGTCATGGCAGGTATGTGGCACCATCCACAGGCCATCATCTGTGCTAGTTAGCATTACTTTATCCAGTCAGATGCAACATTTGTTATTCCCAAATATTGATTTGTTTCAGAATACCATTTTTTTTTTATAAAGACCAGTTATAAAAAGACCAGTTATAATGATGAGCAGTGTATTACTCACTACTTTTCCCATAAATGTTTGTAATATGACTGGCTCCCAGACAGAAGCCTACAAAAACACATCCGGTTAAACTCATCTGTTTGTTGTTTGTATGTGTGTTTCACTGTGTGGGGGGAAGGGCGTGAATGTGTGTGGAAATGCTCTCTTGAATGGAATCATTGAGTTACACCATAAATCTGTCCCTCATCAGGGAGACAAAATGAAAAGCCACCCCCCAGCCCCCGTCATAAAACATCTGTAACAGCTCCATCCGCCACTAAGGCGTAATGGGGTAATTACGGTGAGGAGGGCTGGGCCTGCGCCAAAGCCCACATGCCCCTCTTTTGTACATCTCCCCGTATGCGTACCATTGCTACCCAGCACTGCATTTGTTGTAAAACTGCAAGCATAGAGAGTCATACGCTGGAAAACCTGACACAACTTTTCATAAAAACAGTGTCACCTCAGCACAAACATGACCCCTATGCCCTGGGAGCACTCGCTAACTTAACGCCAACCAAGTTCATCTGATCTGAGAGTGCATAATTAATGTCTGATCTTTTTTTTTTCTTTCTTTTTTGGGAGGCATTCTCCACACCTTGTAATCAAGCATAATTGAGGTTAATCGTATTGTGCACAGCTGAAAGGGAAGACAGGTAAGCTGTAGTGCTTCATGACTAATGGATGGTGCAAGCCTATGGGACTGTGACCTTTTGAGACACAACAGGCACCATTTTTAAGTGAAAGCTGTGTCTTTACAGAGCCCTATAGGTGTCTGTCAAGACAAGCCACCAATCAACACCTGCGATCAAGACCTTAGCCCACCCCACTCCTGCACTTTTGTAGGGTCTGTTTCTCACTAGCTCCCAGCTTCAGCCCCATGTTTGTTTTTCTCAGCAGATCATTTTACAAGACAACTCCAAATGTACCATTGTTCCTTCTGGAACAAGCTTGTTTTTGAAATACAGCAGTCCTGGAGGTGCCCGTCATACTCTCTGAGTGGAAGAAAATGCTGAAGGATGGTGAAGTTGTATTGAAAGTGACTGTTCAGTTGAACAACCAGATGGAGAGGTCATGTCCCTACCCTGTCCCCAAACAGCACCATTGTCCAAGCCACTGTGCAAATTTACCCTGCGCTTAGCGTACACTTTAACTTACCCCCAGACAAGACACCACTTAACAACAGTAACGAATCTCAAGCCATTGTCCTTAAGTGCCACACTGAACACTGCTTCCAGACAACAAATTTGACCAGCCCTTAAGAAGATGTCCAGATAAACAAAGTATCTTACTGGACAGGTGTGAGGCATAGCTGAAGCATTCACAGTTTAAACAGGCACTTAGTCTTTATCACAACAATCCCTAATAAGAATTTTCCTTTTCTCAGATGTCAGCAAAAATGTCTGAATTTTCTCAACAAGACTCAGTCAGATTTAAAGGCACATGATAGTGATAACGAGGTAAAACTGTCTGTGCTTTCAGAAAGGCATTCAGAGTGCAAGGAGTAATATGATTAACAGGTAAGCTAAAGCCCAGCAGATTTATCTGCTCAATAAAGCCTAGGCTAGCTTGGGGCAAGGGCCAGGAGCCTCCTGCTTGCTTCTGTGGAGAAAGGAGAAGGCCAGCAGATGCCCCGTTAATGGAATATCCCTTTTGCCTTTGTTATCCCTGCACTGCTCCATCCTGTGTTTTTCCCTAATGAGCAGCTGCCAAGTGCATTTCCCTGAACATTACTGTCCCTGTTGAAACAGACGGTTTGTGTAAGAATAAACTGTGTGTACATATGTGCTGAAATTTGCTAAATACTTCAGACAGAGACTCTGTCCTCCAAGCCTTACTGTGCATGTTAATGGTTTTACTTAGGACTGGAGCATCAGAGTTCAAACCACTATCTAGCCTTATAGCCCACAGCACAGATGGATTATGTCAAAGACATTCTCTGAATCTGAACTGAAAATGATCTGTCCCTCTGCCAGGCATCTGGTTGTAACTTTTCAAGACACAACATTTAAATAAACAGCAATGACTTAAGATGCATTCCCAGCCAGAGGGAGACTAGGGATGTGCCATCTCCTCATAAATGCACAAAACACCAGAACTGCATTGAGAAACTGAAAATGATAAACTCTGCTGTCCATTTTCCTAAACACTCTTGAGATATCCAACATTCCTGTCTCAGTGCACTCTTCAGCAAACACAGACACTATTCATTATGTCTTAATCAAATCTGGAGTAAAGACAATGAAATGCTAGTATTACAGTCATGCTTTTTTCTATTTTGGAAATAGTAATGTAAACACAAGTTTTGTTGAGGAACATCTTTAACTGAACAATTTGGTTCAATGTTTCTCGGCTTGTCTGATAAGGCGCAGAAAGGACACAAAAACACAGCAATGCACTGAGCAGTAATAGTACAATCATCCCATATGTATAGTGTAGCTTAAAGTTTGCTTGAATCCAAAGCTGGGCTTTATTTTTAACATCATGTGTGAACTGAGCCCTAATTACCTCCTTATTTTTACATGTATGAATTTATTGATGAGTCTTGGACAGATGCCACTTAATACTCATAATGGCATCACTAGCCTTACTCTGAGCGAATTTGTGTTGCAAATGTCATTTTTTGAGACAGAATAAAAGCTGTGTTTAGTATGTTTTTTCTTCAATGACCAAACATATGTAGGGTGACATGATACTGTACTGGTGTGTGGACTACATATGCCATTTCAAAGCAATTTTCTAATTGCTTCCAGGCCAAGGCCAGCCACCTATATGAAAGCAATCCTTGCTTTTAAATCTTTTCATCTGAAGATTGGGAAACATTACAGTGTTAAGAAAACTTGACCTGTGAATGGTTAATTCATTGAGAAACAGCCTGTTGATCGTACATGCTGCTTCATAGTGCTGACAGCTGCTGCATTTCTCTAACATGCCCATATGCTGTGAGGTGCAGGATGGTTAAAAAAAATTTCAGCTTTTTCTAGGTTGTGTACTGGATGTTGTATTGACAATTAAAGACTGCAACATTTGGTAGAGATTACGTAGGCATTAAAATTCTGATTAAAGAAAGAAAAACAATTTAAATGAAATTTAAATATTACTGTATATTAGGTATGATATTACAACTTTTAGTTATCTAAATTAACAAACAATGAAATTGAAATTTTAACACCAATATGTGAAAAATAATTTGACTAATTTGACCCACAATGTACACAATATAAGATGATTCCGCATAGCTCTAAAATCTTCAAAATGCTTTAAAGTCAATTAAGTTGGACAAATATTTTCCCCAATCACTTATTCTGTTTTTTCATGAGCGACAGACAGATAATTCATTTTCGTTTTATTAGTACAGTAATAGTGTGGATTATTCTCCATTGATATATTGTATATAGAATTGAAAAGAAAAAGCTTTACACTCTAATTGAATGCACCTCAAAACTTACACTCTATGCCATAATGAGGTAGACATCGATATTGGTATTTCCACTCTCAGCAAGTACTGAATACATTTCTTTAAATTATTAATTTGTATCACTGTAGGAAATACGAGATTATCATGAAAATCTGTACATCACAAATAATAAAAATAGTTATAGAATAGAAATTATAACGATTTGAGTGCATTTAAAATGTACATTTACAAAAGATGCGAGGTTGGTCATTTCCAGTCCTTGCGCCTTTTAGTTTAGAATTTTTTTGTTTGTTTGTTTGTTGTTGTTTTTTTTTTTTTTTTACTGTACACATAATTACAGCTCAAAATAAAGAAGAACAGTGCATTCGAAGCTAATGTGCATTTAAATAAAATCTCGCTCGAGTCTCTTTTCCCTCAGCAGTGGGTCAGGCGCGCGCGCGAGGAAAAGGCTCCGGACAGTCCGCTCCTGGGAAGTGCATTTCAGGAATACGCGAGCGCTGGTATCCTTCCTTTTCTTTCCATCTCTCTTTTTCATTCAGAGAAGTCTATTTTTTGGCCCACTCTTTTCCAAAATGAGAAGTTTGTTTGTGGAGTTTTTAGCAGGCACCGTGACTTCATGCAGTAAAATGCCCAGGCACTTCGATATAAAGTTTACCCACGTTGTTTTTTTTTTGTGTGTGTTTTTTTTTTATCAACCCGTCGTGAATGGAACAATCTTAGCTCATGCATTGTCCTTTAAAGCCACTCTCTCTTTCTCCCACAACTTTTCAGATTGTTGGGGCAAATTACAGTCACGGCGGGAGCTAATAATGTAAAATCTGTGTCATAATAACGCATGTGCAGACCGTTCTCTAAAGCAGGCAAAGGCGAAGGCACCACGTGACCGCGCACCGGACCGTAGTGAAACACAGTGAGCTCAGACACATCACTTTACTGGCTGCGTTTGAACAGGTGCCCAACACCCCATTCCTTTCAGTCCCCATAGATAATGGTGTAACAAAATCCCCAGTGAATCCTGTCCAGACGGTTATGCACAAAACCTGGCTTTTGTTACCTTAGGCTACTTGCCTGAGAGACAAGAAAATCCTACTTTAAGCTCTTTTTTACGCGTTTCGATACGTGGCTAATGGGAAACTGCTTAGGCAGTGTGCAAACTAGAATACGGTGAACTAATGAAAATAAGGGCTTCTGACCCATTGTAGAAAAAAATTGATTCCTTGCAACAACAAAAAAAAAGTGGTCAGTGCCATAGTGATGACAGTTTATCCTTCAGGGTGTCTTTAAAAACATAAGAGTTATGAGAATACAGGTTATGGCATTAAATCACCAGGAATACCCTACGTGGCCTAAACACGTCATTTCGTTTTTAAAGGAGCTTTCACTTTATTCTGGACACGGATTCGAGTTTGGATGACCTCTACTTTAAGTGTCTTAAGCGTTCGTTCCCGTCGTGCATTGCTACCTGCAGCCACATTGCTCCACAACCATGTCCTCGTACTGTTTGTAAACGACATTATTGCCGGAGTCTATGTACAGTATACTGATGGGGCTGAGTTTGGTGGGCACGCAGCAGCTGGGCGGCGTGCTGTTCGGATCCATTGAGTTCATGAGAGTTTGGATGATGGCGTGGTTCGTGGGCTCCAGGTGCGACCTGAGCGGGAAATCGCACATGCCCTCGCAATGGTACGCTTCATAGTCCAAGGGCGCGATTATCCAGTCGTCCCAACCGAGCTCCTTGAAGTTAACGTGAAGCGCCTTGCGGCTACACCTCGACTTCGACTTTTTGCCGTGTCTCTTGCCGTGCCGGTTATTCAGTGCAGTTCTCCGTCTCCGGCGCGCTTTGAAGAGCAGCCCCGTGTCCTGCTCAGAGCCGCGAGAGCCTCGAGAGGACTTGATATTTTCCCGCATCTCGTTGAAAAGGTTCTCCCTCTTTCGGGAGCGGGCATACACCACCAGGATAGCCTTCTCTCGCTGCGCGCGACCGCGCCTCTCAAACCCAAGAGACCTCAAGTCCACTTCAGCATCAGACTGACCCACAGTGGCCCTAAGCTCCATACACAGCTGACCCCCGTGATCCGTGGAGAGTCTGCTTTTAAACATATCCCACACGTCCAAAACCTCCCAGGCTGGGTTTCGGGCATTGCGCAGACCCACGGAGGTGCTGGAGTCCAGAGACCTGGCGGAGCCGCAGGACACCAGCTCAATGTTGTAGAGATCCGACGGAGAGGACAGCGCGTCCTCTGGGGGTTTACGGAGGATCCTCAATTCCGCTCCCACCAGCTCCTCTTTGTCCGAGAGAGTGGAGACATCAAACACATATTTTTGTCTTCGCAAAGGGGAATGCGAGAACTCGTCTGTAAGATTTAAAACACACAGAAAATAAATTGAAGTCACTTTAGAAAGATGGAATATTTTTAGTAAAAAAAAAAAAAAAACGAAAAATAAACCATTATTATTATTATTATTATTATTTACCTAGACTATATGTATGCTTATTATAGATTTTGCAGTGCATCTTGTTTATTTTTAAAGCTAAAATCACTAACCAATGCGTATCATGTTATAAGTACTGGAGAGTACTGGAGTTTATCAAATGATTATAATAGGCGCAAATTACAACATTTTTGCGCTTTTCCCAATAAAAACGAAGCATTATCGAGCTATATTTACTGCCAACTTCTTATTTTTTTTTGTTTTAGTATTTAAAGGGAACTTTACATGTAAGACCAATTCTGGGGAAAATCCCTAGGCCTACATCTGTGCAGCATTTAAATCAAAATGCCACATTGACTTGTTAAGCCTTAACTGAGGACACTTTGCGCTTTCGGAGAGACTGCAAGGCAACAAGAAAAATGTCCCAGTGGAGTCGGCAGTGTAGCCGAAGTAATGCCCACTTCATACGCACTCTCTCTCCGGAGCTGGGAGGAAGTCGGAGGCCTAGTCTAACACAAGCACAACGAGCAATGCCATGAAGTTCATCTGCCCGGTTTTTAGAATAAAACGTATAATATCAGACAAACTTTGGAGAATGAAAACTATTTACAATACAGTAATACACTATAATAGACCAGAATACTGTTTTCGTCAAAATTACGCTTACCCAAGTTAAAGTGTAATCAGAATTTAACAATAAGAAATACAATTACTGGTTTTGTTAAATTTTCACGTACGTTCCTTATTAAATTAAAAAATGAATGCGCGCGCGTGTGTTTCTGCACAGGTTGCATCATTAAAGCAGAAGAAAACAGTGTGTTTATCTCTGTTGCTATGCGCGTATGGCTTGGCTTTAAGTTTTAAGACTTGAAATAAATCGAACACAAAGTCAACAAATAATTAACACAGTTCTGCCCCTCTTCCAAAAAAAGACTTCAATGCTTATATTTCATGCTTTCTGCCAACGATAACATTTTCGGCGGAAAAAATGCATTGCCTGATTATTCTGACTATAAAAGTTATTGCAGTCCCATTTGCAGAGTTACACACGCCTCTAACCAGGAATAAGAGCCGCCTAAACAGCTATTTGGATTTTTTTTTAAAATTGATAACCGAGCGTCCGACAAACAATTAATTCACTGTCCCATTTACAACCGTGCACATTTTTGTCCAGATATAATTTGGAGAGAGAGAGAGAGAGTGTGTGTGTGTGTGTGTGAGAGAGAGAGAGAGAGAGAGAGAGAGACCATCTGCGTTTTAATGAGCTACTTCAAGTGCCAAAAGTAATTTTCATACATTTCATCCGCTTGTTTTGCAACTATAACGACGCACACTTCTTTGGGAAATACCTACGTTTGAAAACATCGTTGTCGTTATAAAGATTTGTGCCTTATTATAATGAAATATTTACGTTTGAGGAAATGATGACTGAAAACATAAAAGATTTAAAAAGGTGCACTGAGCACTGGGCACTTAAATCATATGCCACCTAGCATTAGTTATTCTGTTCATAATTTTTTTACCGCTCCTGTTTTCCGTCATGTAAATATGCATTGCAGTACTGTTTCGTGGACTGCAGCATGTTTTAGTTTGCAATAGAATAATTGTCAAAATATGTATTTATGGCGTGTCTTGTCTCAGTATACATTCAGTGCTCACATCATCGAACTCTGAAAAAAAAATTCAGGAGGTGTTCCAAAAAAAGCCAACATGCAAGTAGCTCTAAACTGTACAGAAACAAAGAGTTATCTATCTACATAAAATTCGATATAAATTAAAAATCGTTATTATGATGATGTGCATGTGGCTGAGCTGGTTCATTACTGCAGTACAGAGACAGTAAGGGTTACATCAACACTTAATCGAATCATAACCAAAGCTCTCCAGTAAGGAGTTCGGAGCTCTAAGGGTCTACCAATGGGTCATAGCCAGTGACACATCAAATCAAAATCACACAAGAATGTGTTCCTCCTAATACCATCAAGTAGTGTATATTATTCTCTCAGCGTGAATGGGGCTAACCATTAATTTGCAGAATAATGATGATCGGTTTATTTATTTAAATTCTGCTTGCCCACAACATATTGTTATGACAATTTATATAAACAAAATAAAATTAATGATATAGTCTAATTAGAACAACCTTAAAACAAAGGAGTTACACGTACTTATTGTTGCTTAATAGTGTCATTTTAACGAAATTTCACATTTAGTTAGATTGACAAAATATTTTTATATGACTAAATATCTATATAAAAAATGATCTTCAGAAAAATGCTAAACCCCCAGACAAGACATATTGTACTGTGTTCATAGAAGTTCGTTTAATTTAATCGATGTTGCATGATGACCATCTGAACACCGATAATTCAACACTAGAATTTTCCAAATGTGAAACGATATGAAGATTCTTACTGCTTGAACGTTACGATTTGGGGAAAATGATTTATTGCCTTTATTTGGAAAATGCCCCAATTAGGGCTTTACTGGTGTGTTATTTGGTGTCAATGTAAAACCGATTTAAATGTAGCCTATACGTCCAAAAGTCTGAGGCGGAGTTACAATTAGAGCTAAATTGATCCCCAAATAAAAAGCCCATGCTAATGTTAAAAGCTGTTTGTAGGGGGAACTAGAGTTTCCTGAACGTTGTCATGTTATTTAAGATCTTTGGCATGTTGTTGTTTTAGCATCAGTTTTTTCTTCCAAAACTGATGGCTTTTTTTTTTTTTTTTTTACCAAAATGTTAGTCCTGTCTTTAAAAAATCTTTTTTTTTTTTTTTTAAATAATAAGATGTAAAGACATCTAAATGTGAGCAAAATGATGCGCGCTTCAGGACTAAACTTTTGGGACCAGGAAATGCGCAAAGAAGTATTTTACAGTTCTCCAACTGAGACACAATCAAAATGTTTAATGCACCAGAGTTCCATGTAAATGCAAAAAAAAATAATAAGACAAACCTTTTCCCCTGTCTACAAAACTTGTTATGGTATTCGCAGACTTGGATGAGCGGAAAAAGCTCGCGTTTAGTCCCAGCTTTTCAGCGGCAGAATAAGTCCTGTATATGGAGAGCATGTAATCGTGTGGCACAACCGAGTTCTTAAAATCATCCCGTGCACTTAGACCGGGGGAGGATGCAAAAACATCTCTAAGAAATTTGGGTGACCTTTGTCCATCATGTGGGCTCCTGGTCCCCCTGTTCCTTTTCGGCCCCGAGGAAGGCACGAGCGCGGCCGATCGGGCGCACGGTAAACTCCAAAGGAAAACCACGAGCAAGCATAGCGCTAGTGTGCGTGAGGCGTCCATAGCGGCAGTGTCCGAAATGTGTACCGAAAACTTCTCCACAGTGAAGCCGGCGTTTGGGTTCGCTTTTACTCACAGGCGGTGTAGTAAGGAGCAGCAGTGACGTGCGCTCGCTTTGCGCTCTGTATACGCACCAACTGCGAGGCCGCCAGAGCCGCTGGGACACGCCCACCCGCCGCGCGCTCGCACAATTACTGGAGAAGCCTCTGCCCACTTCTGTCCATCTCCACACTGGGGTGGGGGGGGGACGCGCACGAGGGAGGGGGAGCCGCAAAGCCTTGGGGCGAAGTTAGGCCGAGATTACGAGCGGACTAACATAGCTGACAGGGGTTAACATGTCGACAGAAAATATTCACAGATCTGGTGCACTGGTTAGGATACAGCCGAACTTAGAGACGCTGCCACGCATAAAGTTTCATGCACGTCCAAAAAGCTGTGCATTACTCACTGGGCTGAAGCTACTGTGAAGTGCAAAACACATTTATAATCATCTTATTTGAAAGAAAAATGCATGCATTTTTGTCATATGCAGTGCCCTTTTGTTTTGTTTGAGTCCGGTGTCTCTGCTACTCCTACACACTGTTCACATCACAACACAGTGATAGCCACATGAACAGAGGCCGTCGTTTACACTATTGCGTTTTCTGAAGCTGCACTGCCCCCTATCCTTTATTTACTGACATGAATAAAAAATGATTCTCCGAAATAACTTTTCACAATTACTTTAAGAAGCTGTAATTTTCTTTTTGTAAGGTGACTTGAGGTTAACTAAAATAAATAACTCTAAAATGTCAATAATAATAATAATAATAATAATAACCTGGACATTGAACCAAGCAACTTTAATTATAAACCTTTTTCCGCTGTCTTATGAGAAAATGTCAGATTAACCTACTGATGTTAATCACATATGTGTGCCTTATAATGTCTTGACACAGACCACTTAGGTGCTCGTTCAGTCCCTTGTTATTTCAAGACTGGAATACCGCAACTCACTCCTAGCAGGTCTGATTATTTGCAACATTCATCCTCTGCAGCTGATCCAGAATGCAGCTGCATGACTTCTTTCCCACCTTCCTAAATTATTCTACACTACCTCACTTCTCTGCTTCCTACACTGACTTCCTGTAGCTGCCCACATCAAATTCAAAAGACAGATGCTTGCCTACAAAGCTAAAAACAGCCCAGTACCCACTTACCTCAATGCAGTTATCAAACCCTGCACTGCACACGTTCCCTACAATTTTTCAGCACTGCTCATCTTGTCCCACCATTTCTCAGGGATTGAGAAAGACATGCATCTAGACTGTTTTCTGTCATGGCACCTAGGTGGTGGATTAAACCTTCCCTAGATTCCCGTACAGCCGAGTCCCTGGCAATCTTTAATCAACAGGTTTCTTAGGAATGTGGATTAATTCCGCCTAACCACCGCAAACCCCCACCCCCACCATGTCCCAAAAAATCCTTCTCCACAGTGTTTGAGTGATGGTACTTTTAGTTAATAAATTAATAAATTAGTGAACCAGTGTAAGGATGTATTTAATGATTGAAATTTCAAAGCACTTATGTAAGTTGCTCTGAAAAAGGGCATATGCCAAATTATAGAAATTTTAACTGTTTACACTGAAGAGTGGAGGGTTCGACTGATAGAAGAGTAACACCATTATCAACAATTTAATATTGATGATGATGATGATGATGATGGTGGTGGTTGTGGTGCTGCTTCTGCCACCAATTATTATTATTATTATTATTATTATTATTACTATTGTTATTGTTGTTGTTGTTGCTCCTTGCCCATTATGGCTATACATACATTTTTTTTTTTTTTTTTTTTTTTGCATTTTGTTATTACGCTTTGCAACAGTAACCAAAGAAGTAATCTGAATGTTGTTCAGGGAGATTATAAGATCCTGACAGGGCAAGAATCAGCAATTTTAGAAGGGTCAATGTATCATCCAGCTAAGAAAACAACTAAGGAGATATTTCAGTACTAAAATTGGGCTAAGAACTGTACAGTGCATTATTATAACCTGAAAGGATAGCGATAAAATGTTTATTTCATGGAGGAAATGTGAGTCGTCAGTAATTTTTAAATGCTAGTTGAAGTTGCATTGTAAAAATCATCAGTAGAAGTTACAGCTATGTTTTATAGTGAAAGTAAGAACATTTTCGCATGTACAGTTGAGTAAAATGATATCTCAATGGCTTGGGACTCACTTCCACCTTGGGACTCCTATGGTATATTCCATAGGACTCACCACCTTGGGACTCCTTTGGTATGAGGAAAACAATTGTTAGAAAGGTTAAAAGTGAAAATAAATACAGACAGATAAGTTTCAAACAAAACAATTGTTAGAAAGGTTAAACGGAAAAAAGAAAAAGCTTCAAATTGGGAAGGGGAAGTGCATGACGCAATGCACCCATACATTGTGTCCATTGTACAAGCCTGTGGAAGTGATCAGATTGCACTGGCAGGCAAACTACAACATTGTACACAAAGGCAGTCAAACTAAAACATTAGTGTGCATAATATGTAATTGCATGTGCAGTGCATAATATAATTAAATAGAAGCCTTTATTTGTCATGGTTATTTTATAGCAGAGTGAAATTCTTTATTTCACATACCAGAGCACAGGGTCTGACACAATACAGCACCCATGGAGCAGGAAGGGTTCAGGGCCTTGCTCAGGGGCCCAACAGTGGCACATTTGCAGTACTGGGGCTTTAGACCGTGACCTTCTAATACGTTATGTAGAGCCTTAATCATTTGATCCTATCCTATCCTATCCTATCCTATCCTATCTACTGAGCCAATGAATGACAGACAGTAAGATAACTGACACAAAGGAAGCTATTTTACCAACATAACATTAGGTGCTCTTTGGCAGGTTTTGCTACTCAGCCACAAGAGGGTAGTGTTTACCTTTTAGATTAACGTATCAACGATCTCTAAAATA
This sequence comes from Clarias gariepinus, assembly GCF_024256425.1. NCBI lineage: Eukaryota > Metazoa > Chordata > Actinopteri > Siluriformes > Clariidae > Clarias > Clarias gariepinus. The sequence continues at coordinate 26,679,808 of NC_071103.1, read as the reverse complement.
TGGGTCTAATAAAAAACGATATACAACTAAATATTTTACAGGCAGACATTTAGTAGCATCGTATTCAATTTACAGGGTTACTTAAGTTCTTCCCAGTCATTTAATATTTCAACACCAAAACAAACTCAAACTTAATGTAGTTATGTTAAAGTTAAAGTTATTGGTTTAGGTTTATTTATGGGTAACAGAGAAAAGGAAATCAAAATCAACTTATTTGTATTGCTTAGGTGATAGGCCCGAGTTTAACACGTCCAGAACTGTACAGGATCCTCAGCGCTCAAAGCCTTTTCTCAGCCTACTTACTTCAGCACCATGGAGAGCCGACAAACAGCAGCGCTGAGTCATTCTGATCATCCCGAAATCATCCTCACTACGGAGGACTCCTGCGATTCTACCTCTACAAACCTTACAAACCGTGCACTTCCACAAAGGCCTAAAGGCATCCCGAGCCTCACATGTTCGGGTGTCTTATAAAGCAAATCAGCTGATTTAAAAACTTATCATCATCATCATCTCGAAAACAAAAACAAACACATGTATGTATGGAATTGTATAAATACGACATGATTCATAATGAACCTAGAAAAAAAAAACTAAAGATTATATTAAGAGACGAGGTGAAACTGGACCATTGTGTCCAGTGACGTCATTCGGAATGAAGTAAGCAAGCACATGGTCTTATGTAACTGTGTTGCTCATGCTGCTGGTATGGGACATATCCCTGGTCACAGCCTTCCCCATAGCGGTATAGCTAAAGGTTTGTATAAAAGAAGAAAAAAAAAAGATTTGGAGCAGTAAAGTAAGGGTTAACACTGTCCGTGTTGCATAACGCACTCAGGTGGTGGTATTTATGTCAGACTGGCGTAGCTGGGAGTCGTGTGCTTTCTCATGATTTTGTCCATCCATAACGAAAGGCACCATCTCGTGAAGTGAACGCGTGTAAGGAACAGCACAGGGTGGGAGAAAACAACGCAGCTGATATACAGTACACACGTCCATATACGCACACAGCATCACGCAGTGTTTTCCTCGCCTCATCACAGAACGCTCGCTAGGAAGAAGACGCCTCACACCAGGCAAGTGTTTTTTACCTACTGCGCCACAGCACATAGACTGTAAACTCTGAGCACTGTGCCTTACATTACTGAGCAACTTATTATCAGCCTTACACCATGTTTCAAAACAGAAGCCAATTTAGACTAATATAGACTAGGAATTGCTTGAAAGATATAAAAACAGGCTTACATAGAATAAAGTCTCTTTAAAAATGTCATTGTCCTAATTATGCACACTGGAAGACGTATTACATGTACATGTTGCTCAGTTGCACTCAGAAAACATACTACTAAGCCGTAAATTTTATTTTTGCTGGGGTGATAACCTCAAAGTTACATTTTTGGTTCTTTTGATATTTAGTAGTAGTGTCAAATCAGCATCATTAAACAACAAACAACACCAGAAACATTTATTTGAAAATGAAACTTAAAAAGTAATGTTCTTTTGTTTCACTAATGTATAAAATCTTTATGTAGAGTTGCATAAGATCACATTATTTAAAGTTATATTAAAAGCAATATGATGATGATGAAGTTAATGATGGTGTTGGTGATAATGATGATTAAAAGCAAACAATGACCTGGTAATCCAATATCATTAACATTGACAAGTAAAAGGAGAGCATATTATCATTAAACAAGTCCTACGTGTCCTAATATATTGTAGATTTTCTAATTCAAGGCACATGACCTATATCCTATCTCATATTGTCTAAAAATAACTGTAATGAAGTGTAAATCATTGGGGTCTACTCTATTGTAGATGTGTAGCTCTAGACACTGTCAAACCCTTCTATTTATTCAGCTTCACTGCTACAGTAAGCCAGGTTTAACTCACTGACGAATCATGTATAAAGGTACACTAACCAAAGTGGCTTAAACAGCAAAGTAAACTGTAACCAGTAGTAAGGCTTCAGAGAAGGGTCACTGAATAAAAAATAAAAAAGTACTTTTTGTGAAAGAAAGAAATGAATGGAGCCAAGGACCATCCCATTTTTTGAATGACGCATTTTTTAAAAAACGCTGGGAGTTTTAGTCAGTTTTAGTCCCTAAATATGATTTCTAAGTGAAAGCATGCACAATCAAAGTGGAGTGATAAAGCTCTTATGATATGCCATTATTCGCAACGAAGTAAACAAGCACATCCCAACTTTCATAACCAGCTTATTTGGCCCATTGTACAGTAATCTTTTTGAGAAATAAGATGTATTATGTCCACAGTCCTCTAGGGTTGGAAAGCTGCATATTTTGTCATCAAACCCTGTCAAGCACTCACCTCTGTTATTGAGCACTGCCTTATCCTTGTGTTCAGTGTATTTATTCAAGGCCATAAATCATGAAGACCCTCAGCCCAACCACTGCTATTCCAAGTTAGTCAATTAATATTTTGGAAAAGTAAAGTTTAAGTTTCATTGATTAAATTGTGATTTTATTTTAGGCAAATTTAATTTATGGGAGGTGAATTTAAAATTTGCAAGGACAATTATTTGTTGTTGTATTTGTTCACATTTTCTTTAACTATTATTTTAACAAAAGTAATGATATACCTTCTTTGTGGTTTTTCATTTAAAGTTATCGACCACTTAGTTGAGTCCACTTTTGTAACCTTCTGTTAAACACTAAAAATAAAAAGTGATTTCAGAGTAGCTAATTGCTTCAGTATTCAGTAGCTAATGGCTTTTTTTTAGTTTGAAGCAGAAGTTAATGTGCAAATTCCCAGATAACTTGATGGACTCGCTCAGACTGATCTTTAAAACCATGTCATTTTCCAGCTTTCTTCCAACTAGATTAAGCAAGAAATATTTGAGATTTACTAACGCAATCATTGCTGTGTTATTTTATTCGATACAATCTGCCTATCATGTAGCACTAGTAACTGTAATTCAGCAATGGTTTCCTTTCCGGCCAGTATTTAATAGCTAGTCCCTGCTCAGATTAAGTTGGATTTTTCATTGCCCTTGTTCAATAGGGCATTTACATCCAAGAGGTCATAAAGGTATCTTTAAAAATTTGGATTGTTAAAGGTCTAGAAATTAATTTACCAATATTTACACTATCTCTTCACTACTTAAAGAGACAATTACACAGAGATTTTTCTTTTTTTAAGCAAGCTCAGAGGGTTAAGGCACTGAGTTACTGATCGGAAGAAGACAGTGGTTCTGGCTTAACTGCTCATTATATCTGTGGGCATATTTTTCTCTAAAACCCTCACAGAAATCCTGTCAGGCTAGCTAACTAGCCTGCTCATATAGCACTGGATTAAAGGAAGTATTATTGCTAGTGCTTCATTCTTTCTTTCTGTGTAGTAACATTTAGTTTTGTCGTGTTAGCTTTCTCTTGAATTTTAACCCTGTTTCTGTGAAACAGACATCATGTCATAGCCTCAAAAAAAGAAGCTTGTTTAGTGATTAATTAGCTTTCTGCTGCTAAATGCATTGACTTTCTTTCTCCTTAAAATGCTAAGCATTCCAACAACCGTACAAGGCCGGACATATCTAAGAGTTAAACAGATTTCAAACGTCGAAGTTGTGTGATTTGAAACATAGTATTGATGCTATTTTTTGCATCTGCTTCATTAAGATGGTCGGAGAGAAACAGAACAGGAGAAGGGGAAAGCCACTGTGCCTTCCTCCTGTTCAGTTTCACAATAAAAGTCATGCAGACAAATGCTGATCAAAATAGCTCATCACAATTTGAATTAGCGAAGGTGATGACCACTTTTGTGTTTCCAAGGTACATGCCACATAAGCTTTTACAGCTTCTGGAGAAAAAGTTGTAATAGTTGAATATAAAGCCCACCAAATATAGCAGGATATAGTGTGCTAAATCTTATGGAGCTCTCAACTCAACTTTATTTGTATAGCCCTTTAACAACAAGAATGCCTCAAAGTGTCTCAGCTGCCTAAACAAAAACAGATAGGAGTAGATATTAAACCATGCATCGAATAATTTTGCCTAATTTGACAAAAAAATAAAAGAAAACAGATATACAAAAACAAATAAACAAAAAGTCCTTCTCCCCCCTCACAGGAGCCTCACAAGTGTATTTTGACTTAGGCATGATGGGGTCATTTCAGGAATACAAGGTATTTTTGCCTTTCTTACTTATAATGTTAAATATAAGATTTCTGTCTAGTGACTATCCAAATTTGAGTTAGATTTAAGTTCTTGATCACTGTAATCGAAGTAAGTAGGTTGGTCATTGTTCCACCATTTACAGTAATTTGACATTTTCTTGAGGTAAAGAAGTCACTTGGAAAGCACAACACTCCCAGCCGCATCCCTCGTCTTGTCCTTCAACCTGTTTATCCTAAGGCTTTACAGATTTTGGAATCTCCGTTGTCTGAGGATGAAAGCAAACACTGTGACATTATCAGAAAACAGAACAGAACCATCAGTCCTAATAGCTTCTCATCAGGTATACTGAATGCCTTTGAGACAGACACTGTTGCATTGAACACACGTATTAAGTAAAGCTTTTTGCATAAACATTTGCTTGCAGTCTTGACGTGTGCTACCCTGGTTTCAGATGACACCGGATGTCCGAGCAGTCAGTGTCCATCTCCAGCTAAACTCAGATCTGGCTCAGACAACAGCTCACTGGGGTCACCCATACCAGTGAAGAGCAAGCCCAAGGTCAAGAGGGTCAGAGTCAATGTGGTGGCTGAGTGTAATGGCATACAGACGCACAAGAGGGAGCAGCAACAACCTTCTACTTCATGCAAAGGTGTGTTAATATTTGTAGATTTATCTGATGTCATCTTCAAGTTGTTTTACATAAAATAAAGATACAAGACTTGGGTAGATGAGAACACTTTTGCTGAGCAGTGTTTTTGGAGATTAAGGTATCTGCTTAATTAAAACCTTTTACATTTATTCATCTTCTATACCGCTTATTCCGTACAGAGCCTATTCCAGGAGACAAGGCAGGGTACACCTTGTAAAGGGTGTCAATCCCTGGCAGGGCACACACACACACACACACACACACACACACACACACACTCACAGACTACAGGCAAATTGCATGTCTTTGGATTGTGGGAGGACACCAGAGTACCCAGAGAAAACATGCCAAGTACAGGAAGAACATGCAAACTCTATGTACACAGACCCGATGCAGGAATTGAACCCTCCACCCTGGCTTTGCTAACCCCTAAGCCACCTAATTAAAAAACAGATGCTTTAAGGACAAAAGGAAAAATTAGACCCCTAGTTTCATGCACCGAGCTGCCATTTTAATAGGAACACCTGATGTATTCATCCAAATCAGTCAAGAATATGTCAACAGCTCAGTGCTTTAAATCATGCAGATTCAGATCAAGAACTTCTGCTAATATTCATATCAAACATCAAAATGGGAAAATAAATTTCATCTCAGTGACTTTAATCGTGGTATAATTGTTGGCAACAGATGGGCTGGATTAAGTATACTGAACAAAAATATAAACGCAACACTTTTGTTTTTGCTCCCATTTTTTATGAGATGAACTCAAAGATCTGAAACATTTTCTACATACACAAAATAACCATATCTTTCAAATATTGTTTACAAATCTGTCAAAATCTGTGATAGTGAGCACTTCTCCTTTGCCGAGATAATCCATCCCACCTCACAGGTGTGCCATATCAAGATGCTGATTAGACAGCATGATTATTGCACAGATGTGCCTTAGACTGGCCACCTGTAAAAGGTCACTTTGAAAGGTTCAGTTGAATCACACAGCACAATGCCACAGATGTCGCAAGTTTTGAGGGAGCGTGCAATTGGCATGCTGACAGCAGGAATGTCCACCAGAGCTGTTGCTCGTGAATTGAATGTTCATTTCTCTACCATAAGCCGTCTCCAAAGGTGTATCAGAGGATTTGGCAGTACATCCAACCAGCCTCACAACTGCAGACGACGTGTAACCACACCAGCCCAGGACCTCCACATTCAGCATGTTCACCTCCAAGATTATCTGAGACCAGCCACTCGGACAGCTGCTGAAACAATCGGAGTGCATAACCAAAGGATTTCTGCACAAATTTCTGTCTCAGGGAAGCTCATCTGCATGCTCGTCGTCCTCATTGGGGTCTCGACTTGACTCCAGTTCTTCATCGTAATGGATTTTGACAGATTCGTGAACAATATTTGAGAGATATGGTTATTTTGTTCATGTAGAAAACGTTTCAGATCTTTGAGTTCATTTCATTAAAAATGGGAGCAAAAACAAAAGTGTTGCGTTTATATTTTTGTTCAGTATATTTCTGAAACATGTATAGAAAAAAAAGTATCCAGTGAGCAGAGGGTCTTGTTGAAAAGAAAGGGCAGAGGGAAGAGGGAAACGATTAGATGCGTTCAAGCTAGTCACTCAAATAAATATTCTTTGTATCTGTGGTGTGATAAGACATTGAACATTAAAGTGGATGGGCTACAAAAGCAGAAGACCACATCAGGCACAGGCTGACTGACAATGGGTGACTGAAGATTGGAAAAAGAGCAGATGATATTTCTAACATCATAAAAGTTTATTTATCTTAGAGTAGATTCAGACTAAATAATCTGTAAGTATATGAATCATCCATTTGTCATCCATGAAATGAATTTCATTTTTAAAATATATTATTTCTTGCTATTCAATCAAACATTATATTTGGTAATCTGTTAAATACTAATGTTTCATTCCTCTCCAAATCTTGGCCTGAGCTATTACTGACTCAGTCGATTTTTTGAATGTCACTTTAAAAACCATGTCTTTAAAAATCTTTATAGTTCGTCCAGATTTAAACCACTTCCAGTATGTCGCAACCAGATGGTGAAACACTGTTGTTTCTTTTACAGAACTGACTATTACATTGCTCTTTTCTGTGGCTTGATAGCTGGATCTTGAAATCTACAGAAGTGTCTTATTTGTCATAATCAGCTCAGTTGTTTACTCCCAAACCTCCACTGATATTCTGCAGGGCTCAGTGTCAATTATGAAATTACAAATTACTTACAAGTTATATCATTTGATTATCCATGTGAACTGATTCAAGTTATTTTCTACTCTTTGTCCTGCATGGTGTATACCTCCAGCAGCACTACACCATATTAAAGCTCTTTTTTGCCTTGAACTAAAGCATTTCTGCAACATCAGAAGAATTAATTTTAAACATTTTAACACTTAAAAAGATATATAGCTTTTTACAAGTAATTTATCATAATAAGGGTAACATTAAATCCAGAGTCTATCCTGGGAGCACTGGGCACGAAGCAAGAGGACACCTTGGATGGGATACCAGTCCAGCGCAGGGCTTCATGCGCACATATTTACAAGTTCACTCATATATAGTGGTAATTTACAGTTGCTAATCCAAATACTAGCATGTTTTTGGGAAATGGGAAGCGAAAACACACATGGAGCAAAAGCATCCAAAAGTTACCCATATCCCAGGGCCTTGGAACTGTGAAATAATGGTTTGCATTGCACTACACCACAATGTTATCCATCATAAAAGAAACGCTGTTGATGATTTATTTTCTATGTATTTTCAGTATTTCTTAACAGTACTTTTTTTTTTTTTTTTTTAAAGGCTAATATTAATCTGTCGGTGGTACAGTGGCACCTTGTGTTTAATACTGTGGCCTTGCACCTCCAGGGTTGAGGGTTCGAGTTCTGCTTTTAGGTCTGTGTGTGAGCTGTTTGCATCCTCTCCCATGTTTGTTGCAAAGTGTATGTATCCAGCCTAGGTGCACACCATCTTTTGCCTTAAATCTCCTTGCCTTCCACGACCCTGTACATAATAAGTGATATAGGTCAGATAACATACAATACATTACATTGAACTTTATTGTCATAGTGTAGGTGCAAAGCCCATGTACAAAGCCAATGAAATGCAGTTAGCATCTTATCATAAATATATAAGTGGCCTATTTATGGGTTAAGGTTATGGGTTCATATCTACAAGGGTGTAAGTGTCTTATGTACTGAAGGTGTAGAAGGGTAATATATAAGAAATAATCTATTGCTCCCTTGGTCTTAAATCTACTTTAGCTATCCCCTGCTAGCCTTTTTTTCAATCAAGTATGTATAATTTTTTTTTTTGGTTGCGCTTACAAACAGTGATTGCTGATTGGTGGTTCATTAAGGCTGCAGCTGTTCAATTAGTGTAATTAGTTAACTTCCCCCATTGGCTCAATGAAGTGACTAACAATATCCAACTCACAACACTGAAAGACTGCTAGTTTTAGCAGTTTGTTTTGTTCTTTCACAAGTTCAAAGTGCACAGTGTGATGGTTTTATCAAAAGGAAAGAGATGTTTCTCAGGTACAGGTTTATATTTCTATATGCAGTGAGATTAGGAATTTGGCTTATGAATTGGTTCACGCATGATTTTATTTTTTACATATTGTTTCACTTATGCAAGCTTTTTATTTTTATGTGGTTTGTTATCATGTTGTCATAAATTTAAGTTTTGTTTTTGTCCCCTGAACTTTTGTCTCTGGTGTGGCAGAATGGAAATGGGTATAGTGTGTGTTTGCACAGGTTACTTAACCATGTAGAGCGCTCGTGTTTTGCAGGTAGTGAGGCTGACTTCAGCTCCTCCAGCAGCACTGGAAGCTTGAAGAGCCGTGGAACTATGGCCAACAACTCCACAGGGAAAAAGAGCTGCATTTCACATAGGTTATGTAACATTTGCTTTTTTATCGAATACAATATCACAGGAATAAGACTAGTATACTAATGTATGCAATAGAATACAAATTACACAACTTTTGTTATTTTTCCCTATTATGTCCTATTGGCTATGTAAATTGAGGGTATAAATAAAATAAAATCATAAATTATATGGGTTATATTCCTTTTCATACTAATTTAGAAAGTTTTTTGTTTGTTTTTGTTCTCTAGTCGTCTGCCGCACATCAGAAGCCAGCCTGGGTTTAAGCCACCTGGCAGCCCTACTCTTACCCGTGATGCAGAAGTTTATGCCCCCTACAGGACACCCCCGAAAGCATCCCCTTCATCATGTATCAGCAACAAATCTAGCCCTACTGTCAGGTAGGACATGCCAGGTGGAAGACAGACCTCTGATTATGGGGACTAAGGAAAGAATATACAGTACTTTTTCAGCAGTCTTCTCACACTCTGTGCATGTGTAAATGACACCGTACCCTTTGTCATATTTGGTTTCTGCTGAACCCTGAAATGATTCACTAAATTATTTATCATGTCACATGGCTCCAGACTGCAGAGGTTTATTCAAAGCCACCTTGTGATAGAACCTGACAGCATGAATAGTTAATGTATTCAATCACTCCTTCAAAAGCTGTTTTGGATCTCACATTTTAGTTTATTTGTATTGTAGTTTGATGATGGTTGTTTGAATGTCTTAACAATCGATAGCAAATTAAAGAACGCTAATGTATGTACTGAAATTCATATTAATGCATTACTGTTGTGTTGAATAAAAATGTCTATGTGGAGCACTGCAGTGTGGTGTTCATTCTCTCTGGTGTGATATTTATAGCAGAGATGCAGTTTACTTCAGAGCAAGCTTGTGCTCTAGTCTTAGCACTGCTGCTTAGGCCTGTGAGCTACTGATTCATACCTTTACTAGAGTAACTATTCAATCTGGTACCTTACTAAATTGGAACAGTGACACTGTGGCATGAAATTAACGACTCGTTAAATTATTTCAAAAACACATTCTTATGTGCTGTCGAACTTAATAATTATTCCTTGTGTGTACATCTCCATGGTATCTATATTGCACTAATATAAAAAACATAACTCATTTTATTTTACAGAAGAACCACTCCAGGGAGCTACCATTCATGTGGTGACAATCATGGCATCAGACCTCCCAATCCAGAGCAATACCTGACCCCTCTGCAACAAAAAGAGGTGACAATCCGGCACCTGAGGACCAAGCTCCGGGATTCTGAGCAAATAGTTTCTAACCGGTAAGCCCCAGTAACTTGTGCATACTGACATTAGCTGAGTACTAATACATAAATGAATAGATTTTCCATCCTTTAGGGAGTCTGAAGTTCAGGAGTTGAAGTCACAGCTGGACAGAATGCGTGAGGACTGGATTGAGGAAGAGTGTCACCGTGTGGAGGCACAGCTGGCTCTCAAGGAGGCACGCAAGGAGATAAAACAGCTACGGCAAGTAGTTGAGACGATGAAGAGTAGTCTGATGGAGAAGGATAAGGGCATCCAGAAGTACTTCATTGATATTAACATTCAAAACAGGAAGCTAGAATCATTGCTGCACAGCATGGAACTAGCGCAAAGTGGTGCCAACCTGCATGACGAGCCCACGCTGGACTTCATCTGTGACTCTCCAGAAAAGTCCTCTGAAGGGAAGCAGAACAAAGAGCTGCTGGTTGAGGGTCAGGCAAAGGAAGAGATGGCAGACAGTGGGCTGCTTATTAATGATACAGCCAACCAGATGGATATGATTGAGCCGGTTCTCATGTCTACAGCTGTGGACTACAGCCAAGATGGTAGTGCCAAACTCATGAGCCTGCCAGGAATGTCCCCTCTGACACAGCATGCTGCTGAGGATACTGTGAAGAGCTCAAATGGCCAAACCAATATTGATGAGCACCATGCTTCTGGTGAAAAGGCTGTCCAAACAGATGAAACCTCTTATAACCCTGACCTTCAGTCCCTGCTCTTACATATGCTAAAGCTTCAAAACGCTGGGCTGTCATCTAGTGTTTTACAAAAGTTACCCAAAGCACAGGAACCCAACCTACCCCAGGCAGAAGAATCAATCAAAAACAAACTGTCTCAAGGCCAGAGTCCCAACCTGACCAAGGGGATGGACCACATTCCCTATCCTCCAGCACTTTCTCCATTGCTAATTTCACAGGACCCTGGTGGTTCAACCCAGAGTTCAAAACCTGAGGTGAAACCAGGGTTCACAGAAGAGCTTGACTTTGGCATGAAGGATTCTCGCCCCAGTGCTAATACAGCTGTGGTGGGGAAAAGCCACTGGAACAACAGCTTCTTGGTTGATCTGGCTGCTGTGGCAGCACCTGTTCTTCCTACGGTGGCCTGGCTATACTCTCAGCACAATGCAGTTGATGGGGCACCAGTGTACAACATTGCAGCTTTAATCCGTGGTTGTTGCATCATGGGATTGCACTCTCTTCGCCTTGTCACCTATGGGCCACATGTGTGATGGTCCTTTACCTTTAGGCACAGCTAACAAGAGCACTTAAAAGATTTAAGTTTTTGTGTGTGTACAAGTACTTTTTTTTTTTTCCAGTTCTGCCACCTTGCACCATGTAAAGTTGTCATACATGTATGAAATGATGAGTTTATTTACCTTTGTTTGTCATGAGATATTGCTCATTGCCCTGATGTGATCATCTGGGTAGGTGATCACTTGTTGTGCTGTCATTTGCCTCCTAGTCCATTTCCTGTGAGTTGACTGTTGATGTTCCTGTTCCCAAAGGAGTAGACCTAGAGCCAAAGCTTGTTCTGTATTTATTTTTGTGAATTTGTCGAACAGTGGAGCATTACGTTACATGTTATCTTTTGTGACCTTGCTGACTCCCCTAAGTCAATGCTACAGTACATACTGTATGACCCTTTTGTGCCTGAGCAATGTGCAATATTTGTTTATTAGACACAGTAAATATATTTATTAAAGCATGATCTCCCATTTATGTTTGTACCTAGTTATTATTCAGATAATGAAAGAGGTTAAGACAAATAGAGGTGATTTATGTAATATGAGACCTCCAGTTCTCCTGTGTCTTTCAACCTCTAAAACGGTTTCCCTGTGCTAAATTAAATTTAAATGTGTGTGTGTGGTGCCGTATGATGGACTGGCATCTGATCCACTGCAAAGAAAAAAGGATGAATAGATAATAAAAATTATAATAGGGGAAGGAACAAACTCCAGGGATTAAAAATTAGACCTAATCTGAACTATGTACTTAAAATGTGAATGTGTGGTAGCTTGACTGGGCAATGCACAAAAAACCTAGACCACTATATTTAGAACAATGTAAATCTGTATCTTTGTTCTCCAGATCCCTGTACCTGTTTCCATTTTACTTATGACTGCATCTTGCTCAAAATGCCTCATAAAAGGTAAAAGCTTTTACAGTAGAGGGGAAGTTTGGGAGAGACAAAACTGACAGCCTAAACAATTTACATGAAGCACGAGTAAGCATATTTCATAATTGTTGCACGAAAGCATATTGCAAACATTTTTAGTTATTTGGACAATCTGTGTAACCTCATCGCCAGTAAACGCTAAAAAGTAAACTAGAGAAAGTAAAAGTATGGCTCTAACTCATAAGCAGTCAGACAGAGAGAGAGCTGAACAGTGACGTCAATCATTTACCCTTCAGTCAAGATTAAAAAGTTAGGCAAATGGTTGATCAGACAAGAAAGACAGTAAGTGAAAGTCAGAAATCAAAAACAGTAGTAAAGACAAAAAATGCAGCTTTTTTTTTTGTCTGCTCGGTCAATAAAAACAGAAGGCAGATAGTCACACTTGAAACATGGAACATTTGGGATATATCATGATTATAAAATTATATAAAATGTATGGCAGATTGGGAAAACAGATGTCACGGTAGTGCAGCAGTGCTCCCACCCACACGTTCAGGGTCCCTGGTTTGATCCTGAGCTTGGGTTGCTCTCAGCATGGAGTTCCTGTGCATGTTCTCACAGTGTCATCTGTGCTTTTCTTCCTCCCAACTCCCAAAAACATTTAAGTAGGTAGACTGGCCACAGCCATTTCTTTATGTGTTTATGGGTAGGCATTGTGCCACTTGATGAACTGGCAGCCCATCCAGGGTGTATTTTTGTTCGCTGTTTCCAGCATAGCTTTTGGATTCAGTTAACAGATTTAGTTAAATAACTTCCTCTGGAAATTTAGGAGTGAAATTTTAACGAGTGGATGTGATAAAAGAAAAGAAAATTTGGTCCAGGAAAGTATGTATTTTTTTTATATACATTTTACCATGTGAGGGCACCATCCAAATGCTTTAAAAACACATTTACCAAAATAAGTTTCAGTTAAAATAGATGAAAAATAAATGTATCTGATGGGCAGAAAATCCTTAACAGTAAGAAGAGCATTTTACAGACATTTTGAAAGGACACTTTGGTCTTAGTAAAATAGCAGACCTCTACCTGCAATGCTGCTTTTTCCTTCTATTTAAATGAGATACAAAAATCATTTTATGAACTGACACGATTCCCATAATTTCTTCTTGAATAAAATTAACTGTTTTAATATCAAACTGGGTCAGGCTGTATGGGCTTAAAAGAGCTGGGGGCGCTGCAGAGAGACAGATTGGAGATCACGACATCATTTTCAGGGCTGGAATATTCCACTAGTCAGATGAGCCTGACCTTGAATAAGCATGAATGTTAAATCTTCTTGCGGAGCATCTCTTATGTGTTCAGCCTTGATATTAAAGCCTAATGTAGTGTGAGGATTTATTACTTTTATAGCCTGTTTTGAGTATGTAACTAGCAAATTAATTATCAAAACAAGTTAAACATGTTTCACTTTCCATGTGCAGATCTAATTTACAAAGACGATGTAATATATACACCTGCACAAACATCTTAAGTTGCAGTTTTAGACCAGGATCTAAAGTATGGCTTTCTCCAACTCCAGTAAACACATCTTTTTTTAAAAAATCCAAACATTTATTGCAGGGGAAAAAATGAATGTGTGCACAAAATGAAAACAATGTTTGTGAAATGGCAGGCTCATGTCTCATCCGTTGCCTAGACCTGATTTCCCAAATGTACCACAGAGCTGCCCTTTGAACATTGTCTCCAGAATGTAATCATGATCGTTGTGCTGTAAATCTTCGGAGAAACTTTCATGACTAGTGGGACACAACATAAAAGGATGGCTTGGGGGGGAATCTAATTTACATAAATTTCCAACATACCTTAGCCAAGACATTTGGTCTCCAAATTTTGCTTCCTTAGTTTAGTACTTGGAGCTTTGAGTAAATGCAGCCAGCAAGAAATTAAAACCTAAGATCACCAATCAAGCTGAAGTCACTAAACACATAACTGAAACAACATTGTTCGGCATCATCTAACATCTAACCATCTGCATCAAAAAGAAAAAGAAAAAAGCACAATAAGACCATATTTTAGCTTTTTCTAGATAAACTGTGAATTGAAAATGGCTGCCAATAGTTTTTTTTAGTTATGCAATGCGCTTTTGTTGCATGATGTTAATTGGTGGTGATAAGTTCCTATTGTTTGTTCCAGTTCCAGGGGAAAAAGTAGAAGAGCACGCTCATCATGAACATTTGGATTTTTTTTCCCTGAAACATAATTTTAATAGAAAAAGCATTTCAAATTATTGCCTGCACCAAAAACTCTCATGAAAATAACATCATTGCTGCATGCAAATTATATTCACAACCTCATCCTCTTAGTACAGCTTGAGTATCAATCTAGATGCTGTTTATTTTACCTGCAACCAATAATTAATGTGAAATGGACCCAAAATAACAAAATACTACTACTAATAATAAAAACCTGTGGTTTCGGTTTAACATGAAGGTAACATGTTGAACTGCTGTCAGAAACCTATAACCGTGCTACATATGGCATGTGCTGAATAGAATCTTGAGCCCAGTTTAAATATAAAGATGGATAAGACATGAGGTACTTTGGATGATACTGCAGGCTTTCAAAAACTGCCATGTTTCCATGACGACCAAAGCTTTACCACCCACACCACATTAAATGCTAGATTCAGTCTTTCACTCCATCCCACATACACACCATCCTCAACAGGTTGTTAACCAAGACATAATGTTCTTATTTTCCCAGATATTTAATTTTCATTTTTTATTTTAACTCTTAGGTGATCTTATTCCGATTAAAAAAATAATAATAATACATGCCAACAGGTAAGGCCTCTTTCAGCAGTGACTCAAGCACAATTATGTTTCCCACACTTATCATTTGTGTCCTGAAGCATAATAAAAGGTTGCATTAATTTATGCAAAAAAAAAAAAGATTTTTTGAACGAGGCATAAAAATCCTAATTTACATCATAGTCTTTTTTTTTTTTAAATAAATACAGACAGACTAAAGCTTAAGGTTATTCTGTACGTGTACTATTAGCCTTGTCCCAACTCCCTCAGATTTCATTAAAACTGTACACTGAATTCTTTACAATAAAAAGGGAAAGACAGGAAATCAGTAAAACTTAAGAGCCAATGGATTCCAAAACTGATGGCTGAGGACATGTCATGTTGAACAGGGAATAAAAATGTTAAAAGATACTGATTGAGGATCATTTGTGTGGGGGTTTTCCCCCCTCCCCAAGTGTCCAGCTCTGCCTAGAAATGTTAGGAAAGCTTTACTGCTATCTTCTGCTCCTTCTTCATCATTCTCTGTGCCTCTTTCTCCATTTTCTTCCTCTGCTGTTCCACGGCACGCTTCTCCCTCTCTGCCATCTTCTGCTGTCTGAAATCCACACATGCACAAACAGATGAATGAGTGGATCAAACCCCAAATATCAAGATAATTCAATTGAAATGATGTTCAGGTAAATTTGTTCTTTTTAATTAAACAGATGAGTAAGAAGAAGTAATAATAAAAAAGAAAAAGTCTGAAACACAGATATAGAATCTGTTAATGAGCTAGATAATAAGACAGGTTATTTTCAGATCAGCCTGTAGATTACTGCCATCTAGTGGACAAATTATATCACTATACACTGCATCCACTATTCTAACTGACCAAAGTGAGACCGAATCAGATGTCGGTCCATGTACTGTATATACCCTAAAACATTGCATCTCTGCCAAACAATTCCTCTATCAGAGTAACAGCTACATGAATATGGATATTGCACATGATTATTGAATATGTACTAAGGGTAGTTTATATGGTCACTTTCAAGCAAATGGCAAGAAAATGAATTTTACACAATATATACACTCTACACATGTGTGAGTAAAGAACTACTTGTACTTGCTGTAGCCATAGCAACTGTATTCTGAATACTCAAATCTGAGACTTTTAAATGATACACGTTAACAAATAATAACAATAATCAGGGGGTCAGGGGTAGCTCAGTGGTTAAGGCATTGGATTACGGTTCGGAAGATCCCAGGTTCAAACCCCACAACCACCAAGTTGCCACTGTTGGGCCCTTGAGCGCGGCCCTTAACCTTCAATTGCTCGGATGTGTAATGAGATAAAAAATGTAAGTCGCTCTGGATAAGAGCGTCTGCAAAATGCCTAAATGTAAATGTAAATAATAGTTGATATGGTGAGGTTTTCTGTAAGATCTTTTTATTTTTTTAGATTTATGGATGAAATCTCAATAAAAGGTGCTTTATAACAGTCACTAAGTTACCCACAAGGAAAAAAAAAACTTTACCAGATTTTTCACCAAAATAAGCTGTTTGGCTTATTAGTCTCATGATAAAAAAAAAATGACAGGCTAATAAGGAAACAACAGGTAATAGTTGCTAAAACACTATAAGAGGGATAACTTGTATAACAGATATTCCATGTCATTAAATATAACAGTAATTAGTTAAAAAAACATAACTTCATTAATAAATATGTTAGAAATCCCTAATCTCTAGCAAACTGCTGCGGTATCCACTTAAGATCGCATGACATCCCTATAACAGCATGCTCCAAAGACGCTATTAGAGCCTATGTCATAGTTACGTCACCGTGTTCTCTGGAGGCAAAACAATACCAACATGGAGGCGTCAGCTACCGATAACGACTTGTGATATTAAAATCGCTTTGGTTAAAGGCAATAAGGTGAAAAAATTGGACTGAGCCGATTACCAAAAATGCTTGTCCTTGTAATACACACTAAATATTAGATAAAGATAATAAAGGGTAAGGTTAAATAAAGTATTGTCTGTTGTTGCCTGGGATACATATCTCAAGGAATGTCATACCAGATAACATTAATAAGACATTAACATAAACATTAGGTGATTCCATGTCTCACAATGTGTATCATAGGAATATTCCTCTGTTACTTAAGTTTCTGTTGAGTAATGAAAAGCATGCTTTAGCATTTACTGTGTAAACTTTACTGTATAAGCCCAGGTTTATGCCTTAATTAAAGAGAAACTGAAGGCATATACTGTAAATATTTAGATGTCCTGAAATACAAAGCAATAACAAATTAGTTGTAGCTTCAAAGGAAATTATCAGTTTGTGGTGGAAAACCATGTTTACCAACATCAGAGAGGTTCTACAGTGTTTTCTTTTGCTATGTTAAGTTTCTGATTTTGGAGCAATACCTTAACACTTCTTCTGCCTCCCATGAAGCATCAGACTCGTCCTCCCATGCATTAGTGTCCTCTTGCCAGGTTTCTAGGTCTCCCAGCTCTGCCTGTAGGCCACATATACAAGTTTCTCAATAAAGCAAGCACCAGAAAGCCATATACGCATGCCTGAAGACATCACACACATCTCTGATTCACCAAGTTTGTTGTGTTGTATAGCACAGCACGAAATTAATAAATTAGTAATTTTTTTATTAAAATGAGTCTGTGATAATGGCTTATTTTGCTTAATATTTACAGAGGAAAGGATGTATCTGCACATTAAAAACAGCCAGTACTTGCCTTTAAAAACCTTTTAAGACAAATTACAATGACAGAATGATTGTTTTTTTTTTCAGAAACAATTTCTAATTATTTAATTCACCTCATGCATGTATGCATGTATACAGATTAGCCATAACATTATGACCACCCATCTAATATTGTTTCTTTTGCTACAAACAGCGATGAGCTTTGTGTTCTGTCTGTTTTCGGAAAGAACAAACTTGGATTGAACTACACAGGCCAGCTTTCACTTCCCATGCACATGGCCACGCATGACCCTGTTCGACAGTTCACTGGCTTTCCTTCCTAGTGTCACTTTTGGTATGTCCTGACTACTGCAGCCCGGAAACATCCAAAACAACTGCAGTTTTGGAGTTGCTTTGACCCAGTAGTCTAGCCATCAGAATATAGCCATTTCCACAGTAGCTAGAGTTACAATATCTTTTTTACCATGGCAACTAGAGAGAACATCTTGCCCCTGAAGTTGATGTGTTGTAAGAACACATAATGGGCAAGCATAAGGATTTGGATGATTCAGAAAAGGGCCAAATCGTGATGTGAGGATGACTGGGTCAGAGCAATTCCAAAACTGCAGCTCATGTGAGATGTTTCCACTCTGCAGAGGCCAGGACCTAGCAAAAGTGCCTCGAGGAAAGAAAAACATAAAGAAAAGTGAACTGGCAAAAAGGTCAGGCTCATTGATGCACGTGGAGAGCGAAGACTAGCCCTGCGTAGGCCAATCCAATAGGAAAGCTATTGTAGCTCAAGTTGCTTAACAGGTTAATGCTAGCTTCAACAGAATGCTGTCAGAACACACAATGCACTGCCGTTTTGTTGGCAAAAACAGGGACTAGGTATAAGGTAGGTGGTCATAATATTATGGCTATTTTGTGTATGCATGTAATCATAAATGACTAAAATTATTTTAGCACATATAGGAATATGAATAAACCTATTGCAGCATCCCTGAAATAGAAATAATATTTGAAAGGTGTGTGCACACAAGTGTCTTGTAGGGAACATTTTTCTACACAGAGGAGTGCAGACTCACTGAAGGCTGGATGAAGGACATATCCTGAGTGGCCGCCAGTCTGCTGGAGAAGCCGGTAGCTGTTTCAGGGAGAGAGAAATTTGCAGGCTCTCTTTTCTTCAAGACGATCTAGCCAAAGGTGAAGATTACAACAAGGATTAAGTCACACATTAATTCTCTCTACTACTCAGTAGACAAAAAAAAAAAGAAAAGAATAATAAGGCATTCCAAAAGGGGTATGAACCAACTTTTTGTGTTTTCCTGATAGTAGGAGCCATGTCTTTGAAATAATCTGGCTCTTCATCCTCCACCTGGTTCTGCTGAGATGGAACTGCTCCATTACCTCCCTCAATCTTTATACTTGTGGGAGCTTCTTCATCCCATGAACTCCACTCCTCAATCTCTGGCTGTAGAAGAGCAGTTAAATAATCTTATTAAACTGTATCCATTTAATCTATGCTACAAAGTGAAAACAAAATTATTGAGTCAGGGGTAATCTGAAGCTGAAGCCACGAATTGCTTTGACAGTCCTATAAGAAGAATTCTCAGAGGTGAAATTAGAAATTTTTACATGTTTAATAGCACGCGCATTGCGCCAGCTTTGAGGTGTAAAATGTCATCATGGCCTAAATATGGGCATGAAACTACTCTAGCTCAACAACCACACAGCC
This sequence comes from Clarias gariepinus, assembly GCF_024256425.1. Taxonomy (NCBI): domain Eukaryota; kingdom Metazoa; phylum Chordata; class Actinopteri; order Siluriformes; family Clariidae; genus Clarias; species Clarias gariepinus. Next base: position 26,660,479 of record NC_071103.1, on the reverse strand, counting down.
AATCAGAGGACATCTGTACAGTAGCTCAGTTGTGATTCTGTTTCAGCAACGGGAATTGTAAACAGTCATTGTGATTGGTGCACTTGTGTATACTTAAGTATGCTTATAATGCTATCATGTATGTGTATATTATATATTCAAATAACCTGGACCATGTGTAATGTGTATTGCTGCGATATATACTCATGGCTGATGTGGCACAACCCAATCCACGAAACTTTCCTTTACAGGTAGCATGCACATGCAATAAGGTTTACACTCAACAAATACAACCTGCAGCTTAAACATAAATATAATTGCTGCTTTGCGACAATGACAATTGTTAAAATCCCTATACAAATCAAATACAAATCAAATACAAATTGAATTGAATAATCGTAAGGCAAGCACTGTAACATTAAACATTTTACTTTTGTTACTCTGCTTACTTTTCTTTTTACTGCTGGAGATGCATGACTATATTTGTGTTATTCAAATCTTAATGTTCAAGGTTTTCAAAGAAAAAGGAAAAAAGCGGAGAAAAACACTGATTGAGCAGATCAGAACACACAAGCAAAGCATACACTAACCTGTTTGGGTACAGAGGAAAAATCAACAGTGGTAGGGAGAGTGATCTGATCACCACTTCGCTTTCGTGATCTTCCAGTTCTAATAGAAAGACAAAAAAAACAAAACAAAAGGGTTAGGCACTGCTAAAAGACAAGGTATAGTCTGGCTGCTCTAAATGAAATGTCACTCGTAATCCCTTTACCTTGAGAAAACATGTAATTCACATCAATTGCCGTATTATGTAAACAGATTTTATATACAATAAAACGTTCACAGTTTATGTGTTAATACTTCAACATACATGTATGCACTGCCTGACAAAAAAATACCACCATTTCAAACAAAGAAAACATAAAAATTACTGAAATGGGGTTAAGAACCGTCTAACATTATTAAAACCTGGAAAGACACATGAATGACCATGAGCTGTGATCACTTGATGTTAAAACATTTTGCCATTTCCATATGTGTGTGGAAAAACTAGAGTTAATCAGCATCATGTGATGCTTCTCTATAATCTCCCTGCACATTCTGATGCCAAAATCACTTGGACTGAAAGAAACATGACAGAAGAAACATGAATTATGTAACATGAATTAATTTCCATTTCATGCAATCAATAAAATTCACAAACTATGCTCTTCCATGTGTGTGTAGGCTTTCTCCCAACTTCCTGCTTTCCACAAAATATACCCAAAACAGATGTTTTGAAAGCATGATCACTGGGTACAGATGCAACACAATTATAGCATGAGTGAGTGAGCGAGTGAGCAAGTGAGCGTGGATGTGAGCAATGGGCTAATTTCCTCTGAGTGCAATGTTCCCTATTCCTTATAGCATTAGTTCTTACTAATTATTTAAACAATCCCAAATAACTAAAGTTAAACAAGAGTTTAACATTTAAATTAAACATAATAACAAGCAGCACAGATCACCGTTGTTATCCGCCATAGTTGTTATTTCTAAACAAACTTATAAAATAGAAAAGCAAATAATTTACTCCTACCACACAGGATGAAAATGTGTGAACTGTTTCTAGTGTACCATCTCTGTAGGATTACAAAGAAACATTTACTGTTGCAAATGCCTCTATAGTCTCAAAGATCAACTTTACAACTGGCACACGACTTCTAACTTAAGACTAGCTGGCACTCACAGGGCTTTGAGACTGTTCTAAGTCTGTGCAGTGAATGGATTTTGAGACTAATTCGATTCCAGATTTTGGAGACAAACTCTAATCAAAGGCCTTTAACACATTCGATTATTGATAAAATCCACAAAATCGTGTTTCTGTTGCGCCCCTCGGAATGTCCTGCGCCCAGTAAAGAATCAGTTATATCTGAGGCTGATCGTTCGATTACCGGTCAAGGGTAACCAAATGGAAAACCAGCCCTGATCGATCGGTGCATATCTTTTATAAATGTAATGGAGTCAGTGAGGTGATGCCTGGATTGCCACACAAAGAATCACGATACATAACAGAATCGATTTTTCTCATTCTATTCAATAAGGTGTTCACAAAAGTCTTACATCACACTAGCTCAGTCTTGCTCATAGGATATTAACTGTTACATCAATGGAAACTACACTTGTATAAAAGCAGGGCTTGTTTATTTATTTAAAGTTCAAGAATTAAATTGAAACAATACAAAACCAGTGAAATTACTTGTGCACATACTGAGTGCTAACAACACAAGTATAAGTAAACATTTTAAACTGACAGTTTGTAAACATTTGCAGAAAAAACAATAAAAACATATCATAATATAATCATCATAATATAACCATGTTAAACACATTTCTATGACTAATAAAATACTTCAAAACAACTGAGCTACAAGACAAGACCAATAGAATCTGTATAAATATTATACGGCTATGCTGAATTTGGAAGAATTGTGCTGCTTATAAACAAGAACCAAAATCTAACATACTATAGTACAGAATCAGTCACCATTAAAACTTCAAATTCTGTAAAATACTGCAATGAAAAATATCATTAAAAGCAAATAAAAAATACTTCCAACGTCAAAGATGACGCTCAGGAAACTTAAAAAAAAATATATATATATGGCTTCTGCAAACAAATAAAAACCCAGTAAACATGAACAGCTATACCCATTTTGCTGTACCTAGTATTCACAATTATGTCAAGCTGTGTGACAAATATGCATTGTACTTGAACTGGCACCATATCTTTTGCAATGTAATATTAAAAATGTAAATAATAAGAACCTTTTCTGCAGTATGATTCCGCTAAAGCTTGCTGAGTGTATTTTAGTGCTGGGCTTGGACCTGGACCTGTCCTGGACAGCTGACTCCCAAAGCTTTTTATATTCTTTATGTACATTTACATTTAGGAATTTGGCAGATCTCTTATCCAGAGCGACTTACAAAAAGTGCTTTAATGTTTACAACATTGGATACATACTTACACTGGGTTAACTAGGTTAATAACTAAGTATGTAAACTAACCACCACACAGAACATATGGTGAACAGTTGGTTTTTGAGAAATCATTAACACAGATTTCTCGCACAGTTTGCTGACTGTAGCTTTTTAGCAATGACTCCCCATTTTAAAGCCAAATTATCTCCACGTGAGCGACATTGAAATCAAATCTAGTGACATAGATCGTGAAGGCTGGTAGAGTCTGCGTTGTGAATAATGGAGCTGCTGGTTGACTCATTTTTAACTTCAAATATCAATTTTAGACAGCTACAGTACTACTCTAGCTTAGTTGGAGGTTTGCTGACACAATGCGAGAGAACAATAACAACCCATAGCAAAGAAACTCCAAGATGAGACCTCATGTTAATCTCTTCTTTTTTTCTTAGACAGAAATGAGCCATCTTTAAAACTTGATTGAGATTTAGGCATTTTCTGATAGTTTACATTTGTCTTGTGTGCAACTCACATATGCAGAAATTAGTCGTCCTTGAGACTTGAATGAGATTTTAGGCATTTTTTTTATCTTCTTAAATCTGTCTCAAATATGGCTTATTAACTTTAAATGTTAGAAATATTTGTCTTGTGTATGAAGACATTGTGCACACATTTTTTGTTTCCCCAAAGCAGTGTTTCCCACAGAAAGTATACTGTACTTGTAAACTGTGCATTTGGGTTTTCTGATATGTTCTGATATGATCCTTTTAAAAACTTTGCTAGGTCATGTATAGTTAGTTAAAATGAAATAAAATTGAGTTCTTTGTATTGAACAATATATTCTGCTGAAAAAATGTCACTATATTGCACAATCCTGACTCATATACAGTATATTTATTAAAACATAATGAATGGCTAAAAATGCTTTGGGGTGTAAGGGCTAGGGTTCTCTGACAAACAGTGCCATCTACACTAAAGAGCGTTTAGTACTTTTTTTTTTAATATACTTCATCTTACTCTTTACATACAGGTAGATAGATGGAGGGACCAACAACACCGTGGTGAAAAAGGCCCGGCAGCGTCTCTACCACCTCAGACGCTTGAGAGACTTCAGACTGCCCTCTAAGGTGCTCAGGAATTTCTACTCCTGTACCATAGAGAGCATCCTGACGGGAAACATCACGACCTGGTTTGGAAACAGCACTATGCAGGACAGACAAGCTCTACAGAGGGTGGTGCGATCAGCTGAGCGCATTATCCACACCGAGCTCCCTGACCTGCACTCGATCTACAGCAAGCGGTGCTGGACCAAGGCCAGGAAGATCGTAAAGGTATATTTACCTTTTTATACATACTTTTTAAATTATTATTTATTTATTTATTTATTCCTATAATTTGTACAGTTTATTTTACTAGTTAAATTTATTTTCTTTCGTATTTCTTTTTATTAATATTTATTCCTTACATATAGCTTTTATTTTCTTTTTAAGGTCACTGGCGGTCGTACAAGCATTTCACTGCATATCGTACTGTGTATGACTGTGTATGTGACAAATAAAATTTGAATTTGAAGTGTTATTAGGTTGGATCTCTAAAATGAAGGTATGTAGATATGTAGGTTGGTAACAAATAAAGCCAATTACAAAATTGCTTTGTGATAGATAAATGTTTTATTTCAAAACCTAGCTTGTTTATTTAAAAAAAACAAAAAAAAAACAGTTATATTATCATACAGAACACCCATGTGTCCCTAGTTGATCAACATAGCTAACGTTTTACAAATGTGTACACCTTAATGAATTTATTCAAAATAACTGGCAAATGGCAAACTTATTTTACATTCTGTACAGTTGTCATTACTAATAAAGAACTAAAATACAATATACAGAATTTTTTTATTATTTTTTTTTCAATCGAGGAGTGAAGCAATGAGATAATGTTAAGATCATTTAAGGCCGAACCTACTTTTGATTATACATTTATGACTAAATGTTCAACAATTTTTCAAGGCAACCTCAATTGCGCCTACAGTACATATAGATTCTAATAAAGACATAATTTCCTACAATTTCTGCCACATGTGCTCTAAGCCTGCAAATGTTTAAGTGGCCAGTGTGTTACAGAAATGAACAGGTCATCGCCAGGCCCCGGTGTCAAGTAGTGATGGGAAGTTTGAATCATTTTAGTGACTCGGTTCTTTGAATCTCGTTCATCAAAATAAATGAATCCTTTTTTGAGTAATTTAGTTCATTTCGTTCTTTTAATCAGAAATAAAATAAATTGTTGCGTTTCAATAAAAAGACCCCTAACAAGTCTACATACACAAATATTGGCTATAGTTCCAGTTATTAAAATATTACAATGCAACTAAGAACATATTATAATAAACAGAAATGAGTAACTCCCCATCATGTTAGATGGAGGCAGATGATTCGCTGTGGCGACCCCTGAAAGGGAACAGCCGAATGACAAAGAAGAAGTAACTCCCCATCATATCTTGCAGTCGGAGTCGTTCGTTCTTTTGAATCTATTGCACTGCATAGCCTCTATGGGAGTCACGTGACAAAAGAACAAACGACTCGAGACTTAAAGACTCATTGCTGAGAATCTGGATGATCAGTTTTTGAAAAAGTAGGTTGTGTTTAACAGTACTTAACAAAACATGTAACTTTAGAGACATTGGTTAATTATATTTTATAAATAAAGACTAATATGTTTGTTTGTGGAAAAGTTATCTTGGTAATTATATACATTTTACTTTAACTGGGTTTTTCTCAGAAGCATGCCACATCAGGAGATCAAGAATCTCAACAAATAAAATGCAGGAGAATGTTACGGAGTGTGTGTGTATATAGCTAGTTTTTTTCCATTAGATACTAACAAACTGGACAAACTTGTTGGACATCCACCACAAGAAAAGACTGATGTAGCCAGTGAGAGAGAACTTTTCCTGGCTTTTGCCCATTCTTGTAGCTCTTACATACAGCAAGCAAACAATTTTCCTTAATATTTAATGCATCTCATTTATATATGGCTCATTTGCTTATTCGAATGCAGTTCTGTTTCTCATGTACATCTCACATTTCTTTGTAAATGTTGCTCAAAAGTATGTCTTGGGATGTCTTTCAGTTATGTCTCTTTGTCTCTAATTTTTTCCTAAGTGGGGTTTAGGAGAAACAGAAAAGACAAACTCAAGCTTGTAATGAGACAGCTCAATTCAGTCTCATGAGACAAAAAAACTCCTTCTGATTAACAAAGTTTTGCTATGGGAAGGCAGCACACTTAACGCACGCACACAGTTTGTTTACCTGATCAAAAGCATTTTAATATATATACAGTGGAACCTTGAATTACGAGTAACACGGTTTACAAGTGTTCCGCAAGACGAGCAACAATTTTTAATAATTTTTCACTTGAAAAACGAGCATTGTCTTAGTTTACGAGCACCGAGTATCATGTTTCACGCATGCGCTTCTTGTTTTAACACCGAGCGTCACGTCATCACAAGTGAGCCAACGGTTTTTCTCTCTCTTGCAGCGGAATTGTAGGTAATCGTCTCTCCTGCTGGGTGAATACACAGCGTGTGTGTGTGTGTGTGTGTGTGTGCGTGTGTGTGTGTGTGTGCGTGTGTGTGTAATGTGCGTGCGTTTAAAAATTAGCAAGGAACATTGCTAGTCACACTCGCGTGAGCGCATACTAACGGGATTACTACTGTAAAGTAAAACAACAACAACAAAAAAAATAAATAAAATTAAACAGCTCCTCACATTTGAAAACATTCGCGACAGAGAAGAGTTTGTGTGTTTGCTTGGCAACCTGAGAGGAGGGGAGCTGTAAAGCCAAGACCTATCGTCTCCCCTGCTGGGTCTTAGTGCTTACAGGGTTTTTGAGAGTACGTGTGTGTTTGTGTCTGTGTGTTTGTTTGGCAACCTGAGAGAAGGGGGCTGTAAACGCGAGCGAGCCCCCTTCAGCCCCCCTTCTCTCAGGTTGCCAAACAAACACACAAACTCTTCTCTGTCGCGATTGTTTTCAAAGGTGAGGAGCAATTTGTTTTTTGTTGTTGTTGTTGTTTTACTTACAGCAGTGATCCTGTTAGTATGCGCTCATGTGAGTGTGACTAGGAATGTTCCTTGCTTTTTTAATTTTTTAAACGGTTTTAAAAGCGCTCTATCCGTTAATGTGTGTGTGTGTAAGCGTGCACGCACATTTTACACACACCCACCCTGCATGCACAAACAAAAACACGTAACTCAGAATTAATTTTTACATTTTTTTAAGGTAAAGTACAGGTTAATTTGTTTTATTTTTACTTTATATTTTGTATTAATTATATTTATGTATTTATTTTTTTGGGCTGTAGAACGAATAATTTAAGTTTCCATTATTTCCAATGGGAAAATTAAATTTGGTTTACGAGTGTTTTGGAATACGAGCCCGCTTCCGGAACGAATTAAGCTCGCAATCCGAGGTTCCACTGTATATAAATCCTGGTTGACTTTATTCACTTGAGAAGCACTTTGTACCAGAAGCACATCACTGTCGAGCACAATATGACAAAATATGTGTGGAAAAAATTTAAGAGCTGAAAGTTGCCCTGTGTTCAACAGTCACAAACAAACTATTTTTTTTTTATAGTGTAAAACTGTTTAAGTAGAATAATACCAGCCACCTTTAAAGAGATTTTACAGTTTTATGTTTTGTAAAATAAATAAATAAATAAAGTACTGCATAATATATTTTTCTTTTTGATAAGATTTATATTAGAAAATGGGTATTGAAAAAGATATTATTCATGAATAGGTATCTGCACTGATATCGAAAAGTTTTGAAAGATACCTAGCCCAAGTGCGTTGGTCTGCCTCGAAACCCAAATGAGTGCCCTATTTACAGTAGTATTACTCAGTGACATCACTGAACTACTGATTGGTCACTGTAAAAAAAAAAAAAAAAAATCCTGTGCTTCCAGCTTTGTAATAATGGTATGTAGAAGATCCATATAAATGTGTGATGGTGTTTGTTACAGTGTTCTGAACAGTGTTGTTACAGTGTTCTGATGGTGTGTTAAGGTCTGTCTATACTCTTTCTATAATCCAAAATCAGAAGTTCTGTAAACTATTCTTACATTAGCAGGCAGCACAGCATCCTGTGAGGTATGAGCAAACTATTTGGGAAAGTTGCATGGAACTGTATCCGACAAAAAGGTTTAACATCGCAATATAGATTGTATCGGCACCTAGGTATTATGATAATACCGTATCAGTTGTTCCCCATCCCTAGTTCTCGAGGCCACCTTTTCCAGTGGATTCAGACACGGTTCCCGAGCGCGGAACAATTGTGTTCTCACTGATCAAAATGAACCAGGGTCAAGTGTTGTCGTCCTGTGACAGCCAGGTATGAAATGTGCTCTATCTCTCACCTGATATCCTTAACACGGCTGTGATCATTAGTGATCTGTGTTTGACACACCTTATCTAAAATCTGAGCAAGCCATTACTGTAATCATTTTTTTTTTATTTTAAACAGGATAGGCAAACGAGTTTTGGTGACAATCAAAATGAACCAGAGTCAAGTGTTCTCTGAATTTTTCTCCATGCTTTAATTTAAACAGGAAATAGATGACAGTTAATGATAAAAAAAAGACAGTTTGGGTGACAATCACGTGACAGCACAGTGCAGCTGTAATAAATAAGATCTGGTTCAAAACGGGATGTTTTATAATCAACGAAGAAAGCTACAACAAACAACAGAAAAGCGTGGACCAAACCACAAAGGCATAACTGCAGTCACACGGACTCACCTGCATATGAGCCTTTTGAAGAAGGACAGGATGGATGCTAGGCATGTGCAGATCTTAAACAGACGGAACTGAGTCACGGCCATGGTTAAACCAGTGTCTGAAACACAAACACAGGAGAAACGAGATGCACATGAGCAAAATCATTCACGCCATGAAGCCATGTCGAGCTGTAGCTAACTCCTGTGTGACCTTGTAACAGCACAAATCGCAAGAACAACAAGAATTAGAACAATACACAAAACAAAATAAATACCATTAACCACAGTGTCAGTGTGTGTGTGTGTGTGTGTGTGTGTGTGTGTGTAGCCTTGCACACACGAACAAGCTGTTAAAATGTATAGCAAGTTAGCATTTTAGCCGAGCCGTCCAGCTCACGCTATGCTAATCCTTCACTTAAGCCTCACTGATTAAACTGTAACAGCACTTAGTATTATCACAGATTGTCTTGCAAATGTTGTGTTTGCGTGTTTACTTAGTCAGCAATAATTAGAATAAACGCTTGTCACACAGGTAGCTTAGCTAGCGTTACTCACCAGGCTGATATCCGGGTATCTCTCAGTGGATGCATAGCATTAGCTAACTAGCAAGCTGCAGAAACCGACCCTGCTGATTATACCACTAATTTAAATTCAACTTATTTTAATTTAACAAGTGACAAGAACCAATTAATACCCCTAGCTGTGAAACAGTGCAGTTCGCTCAGTAAACCCGTGTGTCCATTAGGCACTGAGCACTACAGTCATTGCTGTGGGGTGGCATTATTGTTATTACCCCGTCTCTCTCATACAGTAGATCCACCTCAACGTTTCACAGATTCACCGAGCTTCATTCAGTACGTCGTAACCGGATATGTCAAAAGGGAAGTCAATTCAACTTCCTGTGGACATGGTTTGAAGATCGGCGAATCAGGACGACGCCCTTGAGTCGGCTGCATGCCCCAATGGGTGCACGTGCCATTGTGGCCTATAGCGCAAGAAGATTCCAAAATAAAAACACTCACTGCTAGTATTTTTATTTTTTATTTTTATTTTGCACAAAAAAACAGCATACACTTTAAAGCAAAAATAAACATGGAGGATAAAAAGAGCAGTAAATAACACATTAAAAGATACTATTACCTCATCTCATCGTCTATACCCTGTATACAGGTTCGCAGGGGCCTAGAGCCTATCCCAGGACACGAGGCTGGGTACACCTTGGACAGGGTGCCAATTGATCACAGGGCACACACATACACACTACGGGCAATTCGGGAACACTAATTAGCTTAATTTGTATGTCTTTGGACTGTGGGAGGACACCCACAAAGCACAGGGAGAACTTCATGCACACAGACCCGAGCGGGACTCAAACCCTCAACGCTGGAGGTGCAAGGCGACAGTACTACATAACCCCTATACTGCACTGTTACCGTGCACCTCCAGGCTCAGGTCTTTGTGTGTGGAGTTTGCATGTTCTCTCTTCTCGGTGGGATTCCCCAGGGTTCTCTGATTTCCTCCCACGCTCCAAATACATGATTAATTGCCATTCCCAAATTGTCCTTAGTGTGTGTATGTGTTTGGGTGTGTGCACTGTGATAAATGGGCACCCTGTCCAAGGTGTAACCAGCCTTGTGCCCTAAGTCTCCTGAGATAGGCTCAGGGCACAGGATAAGCAGTATAGAAGATATATGGAGTACCAAAAGTAGGAACTAAAATCTATCCCATATGACTCACATGAATATAAAATTCTATGTTTATTTAATTATTATTTAATACATTCAAAGAACCTTACAATGGCATTTTTAAATACAAGAAAGAGTTGTATTCTATTATTGAATTTACATTTATGTTTCTGTATAATTACAGGTCCAAAAGAAATGCACAATGTCTTCAAGTGAAGAGTTACGAAAGAATAAGCTGACATTTAAAAAATATAGCAGACATTTAAAAATGTCCTTTTAAAATCTCGAAGGAATTAAATATTTGACCGGATAATATTTATACAATAATTTAAAAGAGATTTCGTTCATCTTGTTAGTCATATATCTTTATATACATTTGTCAAATATAAATTATTAACAAAACCATGCCAGCATTACATCACATCAGGTACAGTGACAGAGCTGTTGAAAAATTATACATCCATTGGTGGTATTGAATTGGCCCAACAAGTTTTAACGGAAAAAGTTTCCCCTTGGTGACTATGCTGCTATTACACTGCCTGGTCCAAACAAAAAAATTTAAAGGAGGGATGACTTAACAACCTGCATCACTCAAACACAACATTAACTTTCCAGGATTTGGGTTAGGAACTGTCTAACTCATTATTGAAACCTGAAAGGACAGTACTGAACCATCTGTTTCATAGAAAAAATGTGGTCATAAAAAAAGTCATGAATTACAGTAATCAGATAATTTTAATGTTTAATGAAGTTGTAAATTATAAACTGCATTGTAAATTGATCTCATCCATGTTTCATAGTGAAAGTAAGAGCATGTTCACACACACAATGTGCTGCAGACTCACAGGATTGGGAACAGCTGTGTTCATAAGAAAAGCACTGTTAGTGAGGCTAATTGGAAAAAGAGACTTCAACATACTAAGACATACAGTATAAGAGTCGGAGCAATGGAAAAAGGTCATGTGAAGATTGACCTGGCCAGGTTATCCCATCAATGTAGTTTCTTTTCATGGTGGCACAGGCATGTTCCAGGACTCAAATTTCTGGTAGCATGAGAAAATGTGGAAAAAAAGCAAACAAAGTAAACATTAGAGAGTGTGAATTTTCCTGTGTTTACACACTACAGTGAAATTGCTAGAGCAGTGACAATGGTGTTGCCCTTGTTCTATTTATTCTAAATCCATATTCTACTTTCCTGTTGGACTGTTGGACTAATGGCTAGCATTTGGAATTCTCTGTGATATGACATGGTGTCAATTCCTGGTCAAGACACCAGACCCAGGCCCACAAGTCAGCAAAGTGCTCTTCCTGGATAAATGAGAAGGGTCCCATCGTTTCTTCTTTATGTATCATGTTGTTATGCAAGTGATCATGATAAATAAATATTCAAAACACTTTGTGGCATCACCTGGCAACTTCTAGTTCATTTCCCAAGCAACATTGGACTTTGCAGAATTTCAGTAACTTCAGACATTTTTTAGTGAGCAAGGAATTGGTAGAAAGTGGTGTAGTATTTTAGTGTACCTTGCACTGCATCCAGTGGCTGGGGTTGGGACACTGGCTGAGATTGGGGCACTGGCTGGGAATCGAACCCAGGCCTTCCGCATGGGCAGCAAAACACCTTTCACTGAGCCACCAGTGCCCCATTACACCCCCCCCCCCCCAAAAAAAAGTATTCATAAATGATAATTTCTACATTTTAGTGTATGTACACTGTGTAAAAAAAAAAAGATTCTGTCCGACCAAACACTAATTTTACTTTAATTATGCTCTGAGACTCACTAATTCACAGTTTGAGTCCGAGAATATGTTGGATATCAGGAAAAAAAAAAAATCAGGTTCCAAAGGCTTGTACAGTGGACACTGCATGATTGGAACATTGCTTAATGCACTTCACTTCTTACCCTGCCACTCATATCAAATCTGGACTCATCAGACCGTAAGATTTTTTTTTATTAGTCTCACTGACAAGTGGTTTTCTTATGGCCACATAGCTGTTTAGTCCCAATTCTGGGACTAATAAACATAGTTATAATTTCTACTATCAGTTTTTTTTATGATTCTGTGTCAGTAACATTTAAGTGATCACTGGTTACAAGTTTTCATTTGGAATAATTTATTTGGATTTTTTCAAAATTGTTGGTTCATTACGACCCTTCCAGGTTTAAATAGTAATAATCTAGGTTTAAATCCAGTTTTCCTAGTTTTAATGAATTCTTTGCTTGATGCAGTCCAATAATTTGTCCCATCCTAAATGCAGACTTTGCGGTGTATAAGCTAGGAGGCACGGTGGCTTAGTGGTTAGCTTTGCACCTTCAGGTGCAAAGATGGGACAAATTATTGGATGGGACAAATTATTGAATCAAGCAAAGAAACTTCAGCTCCCCAGTTCAATTGCCTTGTCTGGTCCGTTTGCAGGGAGTTGGCATATTCTCCATGTACCCCATGCTTTCCTCCAGGTTCATGCTCCAAAGACATGCAGATTAGGTTAACTGGTGTTACCAAAATGCCTGTAATGTGTGAATGTCGACTGAAGGTCCTACCACGGTTGTACAAATGTGAATAAATCTGATGGTCACCACCGACCTCCACAGTCCCTAGTTGGACTACAGAGATTCCTAGATGGATGGATGGAGTGTACATATAAGATAATAAGTCCCTAAGGTTAGAGATAAAATATTGATCTACAAAAAAAAAAAAAAATAGACACCACTATTACAGTCCTGCATAGTGGATGACAGAGCACAATTTGCTATAACCGATACTACTCTAAACCGGTCCTAACCAAAATATCTTGTTCATCTCGTTCTCTTTCTCCAGTGCATCTCCCGGTGGTTAGGGGGCGTGGTCTGATTGTGCTCTGATGGAAGGGGCGTGACCTGTGCGTTCTCTCCAGTGCAGGCGGTGCGCGTGAGGGGCGTGGCTTGGTCGAGTTTCTGTCTGTCACTCAGAGAAGGGAGGAGGAATGGACGCACAAAAATGCAGCTTTCACAACAGCCCCTGTCTTGCATTCGCACAGATTGGACTTCCCCTACTATAAGGAACTAAAAAACGATTTTTTTTTTCATATTTCCGTCTTATTTGTGGATGAGGAAAACGCGAGGAGCATTTTGGGCAGGAATGTAAGTAGCCGTGTGAAACGTATCTCTCTCTCTCTCTCTCTCTCGGCCCAGGTAGCGCAGACCCTCGGCTTACAGTCATTTATGGCTTCTTATGGTTAAGTGTACGCTGTAGTTATTGATAATAAGGTTTAATTTAATCATATAAGCCAAATGTATGTGTTGTTGCTCAAACCTTAGCACGAGTTAACTAAATGTGATAAAAAATTGCGTAGTGGTAGCTAAGTGTGTATGACCTGCCAAACCCTGACTAGCATTAGTTGTCTCAGTGGAACCGTATCGCTCCTTTAGTGGTGTATTAAATATACATTCGGAGTATTGGGTTACTAAGAGTACTTTTAGTGCCGACGCTCTTCAAGTTGACACACTAAGAAATCCCAAACAGTTCTGTGCATTTATGAAAATAAGGCTAGGCTCGAAATGACACTAGCCTACTAGCCTACTATATAGTATATAAACACTGTAGTAGCCCAGCTTTGGTTGGTAAGGCCAGCACATTTCATACTAATCAGTAGGCTAGTATGCAGGTTTGACCCTAAGCAAGGTTGCTTAAGAGATAGTGAGAAAAGCACAGATACATTTATTGAAACTCCTAGAGAATTAATCTCATAGACGTATTTCATTATAGTAGTGATCCATATGCTATTTCTTAAATAATTGTCTTATTTCTGTGCAATTTTAGCCACAGAAACCTTTAAAAGCTTAGTGGAGAGCTGAAGTCTGGCACTGCTGAAACACCTGACTCACCTCTCCTGTTAATAACCAGGTGTATTTAGTTGTAAGTTCAGCCCTCATTACTGCACATACTGAGCTTGGGTCAGAGTCAGCCGTTTTACTGCGCTCCTGTAGTTAAGGGCCTTGTTCAAGGGACCAACAGTGGCAACCTGGTGGAGCCGGTGATTAAACCGCTGACCTTCTGACCAGTAACTCAAAAGTGTTAACACACTGAGCAACACTGCAACATTAAATATACTATAGGGTAAGCTACAAACTGTGATGAGCTGTACATCACTGCAGCTCGGGAAACATGTAGAAATATTCTCCATTATTTTGTGCAAAGTGGTGCCTGTGTCACTGCAACTCTTCTCCTGACTTTACCAGCGTGTAAGATCTTAGGTATGATGTTTCAGCTTTCAGTCAGAAGCTCTTGTTTTGCATGTGAAATAGACAAGCATTTATAATTCAAAAACTCATGAGGACTTGGTTCTGTCCATTGAAGAAAAAAAAAAAAGCCTAAACTGCACAGTATCAATTTCTTTCCTTTTGTGTGTCTATCCTCAGCATGAAGCCTTTGTGATAGGATGAGAAGCCCAGTGCCTCGGTTCAGGGACGTCGAGAAGCAGGCGAGCAGCTTGCAACCTGTGCAGTGTGATCCTCCCTGTCATGACAGACAGAGCACCATGTGGTTTGTTCGGGACGCCTGTGGCATTGTCTGTGGTGTTATCACATGGCTACTTGTTTTCTTTGCGGACTTTGTCGTGCTGTTTGTAATGCTGGTTCCATCCAAAAACCTCACCTACAGCTTACTGAATGGTGTAGTCTTTAACAGCCTTGCCTTTATGGCTTTGGCATCCCACTTCAGAGCCATGTGCACAGACCCGGTATGTTGACATTCAGTCAGAACTAAAGAAGAAAGATGTATGTCTTGTATCAGAAGTTAAACTGAAGTTTTTACATGTTTTTAGGGAGCAGTACCAAAAGGGAATGCCACAAAAGAATACATAGAAAGCTTGCAGCTCAAGCCAGGTCAGGTGGTGTACAAATGTCCTAAATGCTGCAGCATCAAGCCTGACCGAGCTCACCACTGCAGGTAAGAAAGTTTTATATGGTTACAGTAGCACTACAAAAATATAGAACAGTTATCGCTGATAGCACAATCTGATGTGCTGTTTTTAACATTATCAGATTGTAATTCCTAGCACTTTCTGACACAATGATTGATTATCTGTCCATGCACTTTGCAAATAAAATCAAATGTGCAGTAAAATGCGCAAATGATAAAAAAAAAAAAAACTTTATAAAAAAACTAAACATAAACCCACAAGATGCTGGAAGTAGTAGCATGGATTAATGGGTGGGGCGCTATAGCAATAAACCATGACATATTTTTGGTATGTGTATACGTGGTATGTGTGGGCAGGAGAGATAGGGCAGGATAAGTTGAAGTTAAATTTACACTAAATACACCATAACCATAAAGATACTAACACGATTTAGCTCAGGGGGACTGCATCAGCTTCATATGAGTCTCACCTGATGGGATTAATTTTTTTTGCATGCAATTACGGTTGTAGAATTTGGCTCTTACCTTGTACTCGCATTCTGGGTGACAAACTTCACGTTCGGTGTGCAGGGCACGAAACTCAAAACTCCAGTAGATGTATTTATATACAATTCAATTTTGATTTTTTGTGATTGATAAACTATCATAGAAGCATTGAACTGTACAGTTAAACCAACTATTAATCAATCATCATTTGGATTTCTCAAACCGATCGATTATGGAATGGTTACTGACTATCACCGGTAATGCTGACTGTGTGTATTGAAATCATGCCATGGTTTGTTTGCGACTATAGTCCCATCTGTGGCGTGATGGGTGCTTTACACTCAACATGGTGCTGTTTCTTGCTCATTTGTCAAACATTCATCTTCAGTGGTGCGAAAGTGATTATTTTCTACATAATGTTTGTTTATTGTTATGAATTACAGTACATCTTTAAATCATATGCTTATGCAGTTTTTCAAATCACAGTGACAGTAATGTACAATGAGTTCTTTTATTTTATTTTTTTTTCTATTCCTTTTTTTTATACCTATTGAATTTGATCAGTGTCTGCAAGCGATGCATTCGAAAGATGGACCACCACTGCCCATGGGTCAACAACTGTGTTGGTGAAAATAACCAAAAGTACTTTGTGCTCTTCACGGTATGTAACATACTTGGGTTATGAGTTAAGATTCATGATCCTAACTTTGAGTGATTATAAATTCTAGTATAAAACAAAATTTGTTTCTAGTGTTTCATGTTATGTTTAAGGCATAGCTTATGCAATATAGGAAAATAATAATGTACACAAGATTGAGTAAAAATGTTTATCTGAAAATGTGAAGGAACATTTAAAACATGCATTACATTAAATGCATGTTTTGAACGTTTAAAATGTTTAAAGACACTGTTTGTGTCACTTTGGTGAATGTGATCCGCAAGGAAATAAATAAAATTTACATGTTACTGCAGCCAACTGATTTGTACAGCGCAAACCTAAGTGTTTTGTTGCATTTCAGATGTACATCGCACTCATCTCTTTGCATGCCTTGGTCATGGTGGTCCTCCATTTTTTGTACTGCTTTGAAGATGATTGGACGAGTAAGTAAGATAAATGTTTTCTAAATTAGTTTATAGAAATTGCTTTATAATATGTATTAAAGCTGATGTTCTACAGCGTGAACACACAGTATAGTTGTTCTAATGTTAACGGCAGAATATAGTCCTAAACTTATTAACAGTTAAAGATTTAAATAGTAAATAAATATGATCCCAAATTAAAAAAATATTCTTGACCTCTAAATTAACCTAATGTCATGGACTGCCACTGTTACTATGACTCTTGATGTAATTGGGATGGTTTATTTATTTATTTTTAAACCAAGTAAAATGTCCTTTTTTTTTGTATGCGGTTTTCCATATTAACCTTTGTTTAAAAAAAGTACGCTGCCTGGCCAAAACAAAACAAAAAACAAATAGCCAAAATACGTCACAGTCTCAGACGAGTTAAATTATTGGCCTGCATCAAGCTAAGAAAATAAATTTTAAATGACTGGAATTGGGTTAAGAACTGTCCAATGCACTATTAAAACTTAGAAGGATAATCCTGACCCATCAATTTCTCAGAACAAATGCGGTTAGGGGAAAAAAGTCATGACTGGAGAGCCTTTAAACACTTGGTAATATTGCACAGAAATCACATCTGTATTTAATAGTAAAAGTTAAACCATTTCCAAACATCCAATGCAGTAAAGACTCTCAGAACTGGGACCAAACTGTTGCGCGACCACACAAAATACACTTATTTATCCTAATTATAAAAAAAAAAAACTTCCGTTTGCCAAAGAGCATAAAAATTGGACTTTGGAGCCCAGATTGACCTCATTCCAGAGTGTCAATGTAGGAAAGGGAAACGCATGCAGCGATACACCCATCATGTATAATGCCCACTGAACAAGCCTCAGGAAGCAGCGTTATGATCTGGGAGTGCTTTAGTTGGACAAGTCTGGACTCTGGTTGTGGTAGCATGAGGAATCATTTTCACACATTGTGTGACGTTATTAAACCTAAAAGCAGTTGAACAGTTTTTTTTTTTTTTTTTTTTTTGGCCAGACAATGTAATTACCAGTACTATTCTTTTACAACTAAATGCAAATACTTAAGCAGTGGTACCAAGTTTTTCTTTGAGAAGCATGAAATGGTTTGCTTGTTTCATAATTATCCATTCTCAAGATGAGCGTTAATTTATTTATGAACAACTGTTAACCTGTAAGTGATGCTGCATATAATGCAGTTTGTTTTTAAAAAAATTAACCATACCACTAAGCATCAATTGATCTGAGTGTATCATATTTACTTCTCTTACTACCTATAGCTGCAACATTATGTAAACAACAATATGTAATTTGGCTTTTGGAAGGTGATGCAGTGTATTTAAAACAATGTGTTGTAGATGTGTCATCCTGCTCTTTACCCTTTTCTGTGTGTTAAGCATCTTTCCCTATCCTTTCCCTTCCAATCCCAGAATGCAGTACCTTCTCACCTCCAGCAACAGTCATCCTCCTCATCCTCCTGTGCTTTGAGGGCCTCCTCTTTCTCATCTTCACCTCTGTGATGTTTGGCACCCAAGTCCATTCCATCTGTACGGATGAGACGGTAAGTGACCCGAACCCCTTCCTTGTGCCCAACTTTCCACCTTTGCTCTAGAAAATGTCTGTAGGAGGGTAGCTCTGCATTCGATTTAGCGTATATAGAATACTTGCTGTTTTACATTTTGTCTTTGGTTTCCTGTTGAACATGTCAGCAGTGTGACGATCGATTCTTTTATGTTTCTTTTTACCTGGAATTTTTTATTTGGATCACTGTAGATACCAACATCCATACACTACTGACCTAGAATAGGATAACACCATTCCCTACTAACAGATATACATACATTATAACTGGGTCATTCTGACTTTATTCATAAAACTGCAGCACACTTGTCTGTTCTGCCACAACAAGGCCTTGTATTCGGTGAAATTCTTAGCACAGATCCAATTCTTAAAAAATTTAAAGTGCACTGTGGCTTAGCAAAATAGAATTAACCATTTTGTTTCCTGCTAGACATTTGTCTTTTATCTCTTAAATAGAAATTTTGCATTTGGGAAAAAAAAAACTCTATTTGTTATTTTATTATTTAAACTACCTTCCATGTTTTTTGTTTTTGTTTTTCAACCATGTAAACCAGATAATAAAACAAGTTGTTAAATATGTTGAGTTTGAATCTAAACGGATTTGGTTCCTGGTCCATCTTTAGAGTTCCTCTGCTTACTAACAATCATCCTTCACTCAAACTTAGCATTTTGTAACCACTGACCTCTTTGCACATTACTACTTTCAGATTGGTTTTATAGCATTGAGCCTTAAGTTTTACTTAAAGGTTGCTAAAAATTTTTTTTTACATGGTTCTTCTGGCAGTTCTCTGGAGATAAACGTAATCAATCACATACACTCTGAAGTTTTGGTTGTCTCTTGTTTTTAGGGTATAGAGCAGTTGAAAAAGGAAGAGAGAAGATGGGCTAAAAAAACTAAATGGATGAACATGAAGGCGGTATTCGGACACCCCTTCTCAATAGCATGGTTTAGTCCATTTTCTACACCCGACCATGGGAAAGCTGACCCCTACCAGTACGTGGTCTGAGTTCAGGAAGAATAGCCCCCTTTCCTTTCCAGCTTTATGGTAGAGACTGGAGCTCATTGGACCTGTTTAACTCCAAATACCCTCGCCAGCATCCGTGATTGTAATCCTGACTTGAGCGATGTTTCTTGCATTACATTTACCAGAGGGACTATTTTATTGCTGTATTCAAACCTATATGTGAAACATTTATCTCATAAATTGTATATCTTTGCATCCATTTTGTTTCTGGGAAGGAACACTTCAAGATCGTAGCTTATTTTACACCAGACGGAGCAAACGCTTCGGCAGTGTTGCAGTTGTGCTTGCACTGTGTTCATCAGTGTAGCATCTGACTGCAGAGTAGATATTTTTCCTGATTAAGTTGCTGCATTAAGTTGCTTTTTATAGGTGAACACTAGGAGCCAACTTGCTTGCACCTCCAGCCTATTGCTGAGCACATGACGAGCGAGATATCTGATTGATAACTGACTCAGTTATTATAGCTTATATATTTTCAAGCCACAAACTGAAACTGTTTGTACGTAACCTAAGCAGTATCGACTCCACCACTGCTTATGATATAAATCATTTAGTATTGTAAAGAATGTATGATGTTAAACACGATGCATTGTAATAGTCATTAGTTAAATATATTCTGTAGTATGATTTTTAATCAAGTTACAGACAGAAACACTTGTGGTTCATGAGTTGCTACTGCAGTGCTACCAAAGCTGTGGATTTTATTTTATTGCGCTAAGCCACATGTCCTGTCCCACTGAAATGACGCCACTAATCAGGGAGCGCTTGTGTCTTGCCATGCGTGTTGCATCGCTTCTGGTGTAAAATGAGCATTACAAATGCTACTCAATAGCCTTATGTACATGTATTAATATTCACATGTCTATATGAGATGAGGGATCAGGAACAAGGGAATTGATTAATTCTGTGCCATCTTGTAACATTTAATTTCTGTAAAACTCCAGCCGAACACAAATAAACCTTTTTTTTTTTTTTTTTTTTTCACCCCCCCTTTTTTTTGTCTATGAATGATCAAAATGCAGCCTGTTGTAAACCATTCTGTCCGTTGCATTCCCTTTCAGGGAGTCGGAGTATATAAAGTAGTTAGGAGATTTAAATGGCATGTCACACTAAGTATTGTTACTACCGAATAAAGAATGATGTGATCATTATATAAAGAAGATAATGTATCAAGGAACTGTCTCTTGCAGTGGTGCAGGAGTATACACAATAAAACACACAGGGTTCATAAATGGATCAGTGCAAGACCGTGGTTAATGGTTAAGTTTATAAATAATATCATATCACATGCTATGACCACTGAGGGGAAACCAGGTCAGTGTGATTTTATTAAAAATTATTTACTTTAAATCTGTAAATAAATGATGTGGTGTTTGTTTTTTAAAAACATTAACAACTATGATTTTTTTTTTTTTTAATCTGTTAGATTTTTAATAGCCAATGAGGAAAAAGTCATCTTTTTTATTATTAATAGTCATGAAAAAAAACCTTCAAAGTTGGGGTATATTATTTATATATAAGATATAAATTCGAATACACTGCCTGGCCAAAAAAAAACTTCTAATTACGCACTAATGTTTTATTCAACTGCCTTTATCTATCATGGTGGCCAATACATGTGTGAAAATGATTCCACTCTCATGGTTTGAATCCTGAATGAGTGGAAACTCCATAGATAAGATAACCTGCTACATGAAGTCACCAGCTGATTTCATTTAATTGCCACATAATGTAGACCTGACCAATCATAACGCTGTCTCCAGAGGCTCATACAGGGGACACACTGCACAATGAGTGCATCGCTTCATGCGTGTCCCTACTTACCCTGACGCACCCATCACTCTAGTATAGGGCCAATCAGACCACACGACCTTTTTCCATTGCTTCAGTGTCTAGCAAAGAAATAACAGTTCTTAGTTCTCAGTACATTGAGAGCATGGAAATGCTCTTACTTTGACTATTAAACATAACTGTATATTTAGTTATAATGCAAATTCAGAAGGTGTTTAAGTGATCATGATTTTTATTTATTTATTTATTTATTTTTGTCCAACCACGTTTCTTTGTTTTTACTAGTAATTTTAAATCTGCTTGGTTGTTTTCTTTGCTTGATGCAGGCTGACAATTGAAGCCTTTTGAAAAACTTTTTTGGGGCCAAGCAGTGTATGTTGAATTAAAATGTGCTGTTTGTAGACCTTGTAGAAATCTCATGCCAGACAGCGGATTTTTACTCGTTTCCATGTTCTATCTATTTATTTGCATTTTTCTAGCCTCGAAATTTGCTCCATTCAAATGAAGTGAGTGCTTAGCTCCGCCTCGCTTGGGAAAACAGATGGTTGGGTTTTTTTTAGGGGAAGAAGAAATCTTGAAAAAATGTTCAAATTGATATGATATGATATGATATGATATATGATCTACTCCTTACAGGGGACATACTAACCTTTCCGGGTTCCTTTTTTTTTTTTTTTTTGCTTTTTCAGGTGCTGGTGTTTTCAATGTAATAGTTCCTAATCGGTTTTTGGATTCTGTACATGATGGTTATGTTTTATTTTTACAGACCTGTAATAAGAAGGCTACTTAGTTGGTGCTTTTTTCTTTCTCATAAATGACTTAAAATGATCAAAATGGATAAGTAGGCATTACAGGGAATGGCAATCACTGGGAATTTTGTTGATATTAAAGTGAAAAAGAAATCCTTGTCAGTGTTCTGGACCTTTTTTAAGCCTAATGTCCAAACGTCCTGTATTTTTCTCGGGTCAACATGTTTTGGCTCTCTTCCTCATTTCTATCTCTATTTTTCAGTGACTAATTCTTTCTTTTCTTCTATAGATTTTAAATTTTTTTTCTGTGACTGTGTTAAAAGCTAAAAATGTATTCATTTACTTTAAAAAGTTATGCCATTCTGATTGGTATGAAATGGAGGTAAGCCTTGCTCATGTTGGGCTGAAAAGCCCGGTAAATCCCACCTGTTACATTGGGCGCCTGAATGCATGCTAATGCTGAAAATAGAAAGCTTTACCTTTTTTTTTTTCTTGTAGAGTACATTCTGAATGCTGAAAGCATGCTGCATGAGCACTGTCACCCCCCCCCCCCCCATCCATACGTGGCATTTACTTTAGTAGAGATTACTGCACACTTCCAGTTAAAAAAAGAAAAAAAAAACATCCCACTTTATCCAACCCATAGTGTTACTGTGCTTTATTTTTTCAGTGCATTCAAAGGAATTCCAGTTGGTTGATGTTTTCTAGTGGTGTATCTATTAAGAAATAAGCTCATGTGTAAACATGGTGTTATCTTTTTTTAGGGCATTGAGCGACTGAAAGGCGAGACTCCAACATGGGAGAAGACTTTAAGCTGGGAGGCTATGAAATTAGCATTTGGCGGTCCTTTCTCTCTGGCATGGTTCAGCCCCTTCTCTGACCTTTGCAGTAGGACAAATGACTCATCCAACATCCCCGAAGCCCCACGAGGGGAAATAATAGCGGAGGATATCATTGAAATCCCATTACAAGGGTAAAGACTAACTGAATGCTGAGCCGTTTGCAATAGGAATAGTGGACAATTTTTGTTTTATGACTTGGAGCTAAGTTTACTTGAATCTATCAAGCCACTGTGGGAACCCATAAAGAGCTCACGATAAAGCATTGTAAGCTACAAGTAATAAGAATAAATTTGTGTTCCGAAAGTGATTTAAGATTTCATTGCCCTCCAAATGAAGAAAAGAGCACATCTTGATGTACGCGCCTGGGAAATTTGTGTGATGAAAAATTTCCTCCTCAAAGTGTATATTTTATAAAAAGTATATTATCTTGCCAAAGTGCCTTAATTTGTATAATTATACAAACATTCCAATGTATTACTTACTCACTTATTGTCCATACGGCTTTATCCTGTATACAGGGCCTGAAGCCTATTCCAGGAGACCTAGGGCACAAGGTGTCAAGGGTGCTAATCCATTGCAGACACACACAACCACATTCACTTGTTTATTTACACACTACAGACAGTTGGGGAACCAATTAGCCTTATCTGTATGCCTTTGGACTGGGAGGAAACCAGAATACCCAGAAAAAAAACCCACCAAGCACGGGGCGAACGGGGATCAAACCTGGACCCTGGAGGTGCAAGGCAACAGTGCTAACCACTAAACCACTGTGCCACCTTCAATGTATTACTCAAGTAATATTGGAAACTTGAACATTTATTTCTGACAGGCCATGGACGATGGCCATTTTTTGACACTGTGATAACATTGGGACTATTTGTGGAGTCCTGAAGGACTGTACTGTTTAATTGAAAAAAAAAAAATATATATATCATGTTGAGATTATTTTGACATGTTGTGATTTAAACTGCAATAATCTATTAAATGTATCATTTTGTATTCAAATGTATTTATCCAGGCTGACAGCAAATAACTGATATTTAGCAATATTTATCTATGACCATTTTATTCAAATATAATATAAAAATGCTTGTTGTGTTGACAAACACTACATAAATTTCGAACTATGCATACATGACCTATAATAAACTGTAGGCTTTTGCAATTAAATAATTACACAGGTCCATAAATCAATTTGGACTTTTATGCAATTAATTGTGCAGCACTTGAGTCCAGCTACATGTTGTGTAAAAGGGTGATTTAAGCAGTTGACAGACTAGTGACTGAAAACTCCCAGTACCATAGGGCATTATGATGTTATACTTGTACATTGTTTCTCAGCTAATGTTTATTATTTTGAAACAGCTGTTGATATTTTGTGTCAAATGAACCCTTAATATTAATTAAAGCCGGACACGCTTTAATATAAGAGGATGAGTTTACTTCAAAACAGTGTGCTCCTTGTGTTTTTATATCACACACACAGCTATTCATTTAAAAGGTTTCACAGTGCCTGAACAACATGTCGACTTCTCTGTTTCACAATGTTTTCTCTTTACATCATTAAAAATGAGCACACCACTAACCGTTGCTTTACACAACAAGCAATGTGTGGTGAGATAACATACTCATGCTATAGTCATAACATAATATAGGGTTATAGTCATAACCTGAAGTTTCCCTTCCAGCATTTGTTTTAGTATGGCACTGCTGATATGATGCATCATTACTGCCACACAAGTCCATGCTAAAGACTGACAACCTAGACAAGCAGCTGGACATCCCCTGACGTAGGCATACCAAAGTCTCGGTTACACTGTCTGAGAAATCATTGTTTCAGTTTTCACAGATAACACAACTGAGCGATCAGTTTGTCTTTTTCACATTTAAATTTTGGTCCTTAAGAGATGATCCATGCAAAATGAAGAGCCCCAACAAAGTGAGCGAGATGCCAAACCACCACAACAGGGCATGGCTTTCTCCAAAGATCACATGTCCAAGGAATGCCTGAAAAAAAAAAAAAGACATTTAAATGTTGGTATTTATTTGAAATAAAACACCTAACCTCAATTTGTTAATTCTGTTTATACAACAGTTAGTTTTGACCGACTAATCTGATTGGATAAGAAGCATTACACAGGTGATGATACTAGATGGTAACATCACTTTAATTATACGCATCTCTCGTCACAAGTTCTAATAACCATTAATTAACTGTTTGCCAACATGCGTGAAAGCAGGTCAGTACTGAGTAGAGAGCAACTGCCTGCCAAAACACACATTCAAAACCAGTTAAAATCTATTTCAGCAAAAAAACATGTCTAATACCATGCCATCTTAAAAAAAATGCTTTTAAGCTGCTCTGAATCGCTTCTAAACCAACCCTCTTTTTTTTATTTACAGTTACAAACAAACTAGCTTCTAACACGGGGCTGAATCCCAAATTACTGTCTAACCCTTGATCAGTGGTACAACTTGGTGTATGTGACAAGTGATTGTACACACTACATAGTGCACTAGCTTTCCATTTAATGCTATTTGGGATTTAAGTCCATAACCAGAAAATTAAAGGAGCTGATATTCTAAAGTGAAATAAAAGGAAATATTTAGAGAAACGTATGAGATTTACAGGACTGTCCATAACCGCCATGGTTTATTCTCACCTTTTGGCTACATAGTTCATTGTAAAAATATAAAACTAATTTCAGAACTGTTATTTACACTAACAATATTCATCACAACAGCACAACCTCAAATGTGATATTGTTTTTATAAAACCACTCACTCTCATATGAAATTAAATAATTATAACATCTGTTAATCAGGTCAAATCTGTTTAGTCAGAACGTGATACTTTTTTTTATAACAGCAGCTCTGACATTAGTGCCGTCTGTACACCAAATACCAGGTTTATATGAAGCTGGTACAAATAAATATTCCTAAAGACATTTCATGATTTATATAATTATCGTACACAGTGGATGCTCGTCATAATCTAAGGCTCACACGTTTACATTAGATGTACGGCATTTGTCAGATTGCCTTATCTAGAGTGACTTACTTAGATGTGCTTTGAAGTCTCTATAGATAAATATATCCTTTGACTGATTCAGTAGGCTACTGACTAAGAGTGCAATCAATCTGAAGCATTAAATATTTTTATGTAATAATTAAAAGACTAGTCAGTGTTATTTACCAAAGAAACATCTATAATCATAGATAATGTGATGAGGTAAAATTTCCTTTGAGATTAAAGGTTTGCTTCACATTTGTAAAAGGAGTCTGCAGGGTATGTGCTTTGTATCATTAAGTCTATGGGGAAGGATAAAAGATAAATTGCTATGTTTAAGCTAAAACAATTTTCTACAAGCTGCACCACACTCTGTTGTTGCTTAGGTTACTGTAAAACTCGCTGTCTTGCTCCTTTTCTTATAAAATGCACCCATTTTTTTTATTAAGAATTAAGATTCAATTATTTGTCACATGTACTGTACAGCATAGTGAAATTATTATTATTATTTGCATATCCCAGGGAGGAAACTGAGCTCAGCAAGAGTCAGCTTGGGCCTTGCTCAACAGTGGCAAATTGATTAGAAGTTTGCTGGGGCTTCAACCCCTGACATTTTAATCAATAACCCAAAGCTTTAACCGTTAAATCCACCCACCACTGCCCTTTTATGTTATATATTGCAGTTTGTAGTGCTAGGTCTCACAGAAGATATGAAGTTAGAGGCGGTAGTGGTTACAGTAGCCTGAGCCGAAGACGAGGAATGTCGCAGAGCCTTGGCAAAGAAGGTCCACATCACAGCATTAGAGCTGAACAGCAGAAGGCCACACAACAGTCTCAGAGGAATGTGGACCTGTGGATAACATCAGCATACTGACATGAGGATCAGTTGACTAAACCTGATGGTTCAGTTGAACTGTATTACAATTAGTATTATATAAACATGTACTATTACTGTTGAACAGTGTTTTATGGAAAAAGTCTAAATCATGGAAAGATGAGTTGGAATGGAATAGAGTCTCAGGTAAGCTCCATTCCAGATATTTAGATAATTTCACTTCTACATTTTGTGCAGTTAAAGATTTTTACCCATTCACATGCTGTAGTGTCGACACTAGGGGTTAATCTGTCCTCCTCAGCTGTCCATTGTCTCACAGCAGTGTCGCACAGCTCTCTGAGGTAGCTGGCACCCAGTGATAACTTTGCAGATGAGGAAGCGACAGCACCAAACAATCCGGCTAACAACGCGTATATCAACCCAGCCAGCATAACTACACCACCAGCCGGAGAGAACAAAGCTGTCACTACCGCACAGAGATGTTAACGTTGTACATAGAGGGGTTAACGAACAATGAATGAGAAACTATGCGGAAGCGGAAAAAACATGCGACCTATCAAAAAGTGTTATGAAGCTGTTCCGCGCATGCTCAGACACATTTTACCTGGCACGAAAAAGGCTACCGCCGTTTCGCGCATGCTCAGAAAAAAAAAATGCCGGAAGTAAATTTTTATTGCAACTTTCAGTATTAAACGGTAATATATAAATGTGGACACTAGTTTTGCCCGACAACTTAAATGTTTGGCAATAACGGTGTGCTGGAGATTGTTATAAAATAAGCTACAACATTGTGACTTTTAAAAATAACACAAAAAACATATTACGTCTAAGCTGATTGGGTTTACATTCCGCGCATGTTGATGACATCAAGACAACGTCTGTATTTGTTGACTCGGGTTGGCGCTAACGTTACCCTCTGAATTTTACTGAATGTTTACTAGGATATAACAATGAGTAAGAAAGGTAATGTGTCGTGGGTGAAACCGAATGAGCCAGCTTTCCTGCGAAAATTCAAAAATGATGTTGGCTATAAAGAAGGACCGACAGTTGAAACAAAGGTAGTTAAGCTAAGCTAACCGTTCCTTTCTATTATTAGACATTTAAGTGTGTGAGTGACTGTAGGTGTTTGTTCCCGGTGTGATCACAGCGACAGGAGCTGCCCAAGTGTGATGAGGACAGCGGCGACAGTGACCGAGAGGATGAAATGCCGCAGGTGGTGGTGTTAAAGAAGGGAGACCTGTCTGCAGAGGAGGCGATGCAGCTGAAGAAAGAGAGTAAAGACTCGGACAAAGGTAGCTGAGCATCTGTACTGTAAAAATCATTAACAGTGCTTTCCCAACAATTGCTTTGCTCACGTTCTGCACAACACGTTAGTGCTGACTGGTCGATTCATCATACTGTACGTCAGGCTGAATTATAGTGTCTATCCATCCATCCATCCATCCATCCATCCAGGAATCTCTGTAGTTCAACCAGGGACCATGGAGGCCAATGGTGACGCTTATATTTATTTCCGTTTTTAGGAATATCCAGATTTTGGTTAAATCCACACACTTGAGAACGCCCATTAACCTAATCTGCATGTTTTTGGACTGTGGGAGGAAACCCACCAAGCACGGGGATAATATGCAAACTCCATGTGGTGGGAATTGAACCCGGACCCTGGAGGTTCAAGGCAATAGTACTAACCAATTAGCCGCTACAGTGTATGTGGTCTAACATTAACTCCTTTCAGTTGATAAAATAAATCGTTATGGTCAATTCCATTTTATATTATTTACATTATATATTTTCTGAAGACTTTTTATATAGTAAATAACAATTATAACCAGAACTGTCAACTTTTCCAAAAAGCTTGAAATGAGATTCTGAAAATAAGGCCATTGTTTTTGTGCACACACTCGATGCCCCCATTGCACATGCCCAGCCATTTTGTCTAACACTAACAATACACCCCACTCTGCATACCCCAGATTTTTTATATTTTACTGACAACTGACTTCTGAAATATTCACCCAAAGAAAAAAGAGCTATTTCAGTAGTTTTATTCACAATATACTCATAACCAACATCATGATGTCATCCCAGAAAGTTCTTCTTTGCCACTGGGATTTTAATTCCTCATCTGGATTTCTGTAAAACTACTTTAGGACAATATCATGTGATACTAATAGAAATAAACTGAATTTATTGTTTGGTATAAATCCAGTGACTATTTTGTGTCACTGCATGATTAAAATGCAAGACTTGAATATTCATATTCTTTATGTCCAGCAATTGGGCATGTATACACATCTCCAATCTTTGAGCTTTGGGATAAATATATAGATAATTTATAATGATCATATGCTGTAGTCAGAATTGAGTACAGAATTTGTTACAGAAATTATTAAATACTTATATTTTTGTCTTAGATGAACAGCGTCCTGCTGATGGAAAAATCCTATTTAAGAAACCAGCAAAACGATCCTCAGACAAATTTGAAGGCATAACCGCTAGCTCCAGCAGCAAGAAGAAGAAGAATGAGGAGGAGAAGAAGAAAGAGTCTGGAGTGAAAGTGAAGAACAGCAGCCTCCTGTCATTTGGTGATGATGAGGAGGAAGACTAAGGCAAAGCTTGATCAGTGAACTGAACTGCATTCTCTAAATTATATGATGACGACCCTCAACACAAAGATTCTTTAATGAGATTTTGTAATTTGAATTTTGTGACAGAAAGATAAGACTTTGTAAACGTTATACAGTAATTGATTAAATTCTGTATGATGACATTTTTACGGGAAAATTTTAATAAATCACTGAGCACAAGTATGCGCTGTACATACTATGCATCACAATGGCAGAAAAATGATGTACAACATTTCTACTGACGTTTCAGTAGAAAAATTTCGCTATCATTTTTTTAATGTATTATTTGTATTTTCCTTGCCAGATGTTCTGCTTACTTTTGAAAATGATAGGAGATAGTTCATTTTAGCCATGGTTTGAAGCTGATGTGCTCATGTTATATTGGGTGGGCGAGATTGTGTGTTATAGTTGATTATTCTGCTAAAAACAGATGTCCATACATGTGTAGCTTCTATAAAGGAGCTGTCTGTGATAGTTTTTTTTTTTTTGTCTCAAGGATTGAGACTGTGATACTGGCACATAACTATTTCATTATGGTTTATATACACAAATAAAAGATTACAATTTCACATTATTTTCAGGTGGTAATGCATTTATTTTATTGTAATAACCTGAGAACCAGAGGCTACCGCGTAAAGACTTTATTAGACAAGACTACTGATAAAATGTGAATATTTACTCTGCTAATCTGCAGTCTTAACACTTAACCTTTATAAACAAATGACACATTACAGAAGATCAGATTTTGTTTGTTGCAGTGATTACAGAACAATGTTACTTGGAGGCATTTAAAAACTGATATGCAAATCAAACTGTTTCTAGAATTATGACAGTCAGCACCAAAACTATATGCCCTTGATACTTTTACATCAGTATCTACACCTAAAATGCAATATTGCTTATAAAGAAAATGAGTGTCTTAAATGAACATCACAAAGCTAACAAGGAATATGATATTACATCTGAGAGTGTCACTGAGCAAACATATACAGGGTGGCCTAAAAGTCTCGATTTGTAGGAATTTATGTTAATTTTTTTGTTTTTCCTTCAGACCCAAGATGGCTAACAATAGAAGACTGAATACGACCAAAACTTATAAACGCTCAGCTTTGTTTCTTTGGGGTCTGAAGTCCATTGGAATCAGTCCAGAGCAAATCATTGCACTAAAGAAGGAAATCATCTCTGCATTTAATATCAGATCTGATAAAATAAAAATGTTCTCCGTATTATTCTCCTTGTATTAAGTGCATACGCAAGTCAGAGGCCAATTTCTTTGCTGTAATTTTTGCATAAGCCATTCATTCTCAAAGCTTAGTCGAACATGATAGCTGAAGGTAAGAACGTGAAATAATACAGACTTTCTAAGTAGCAAAAACTGCAAACTGAGCAGCTCCAACAACAACAAAAAAATAACATTTAAATCAAACAGCACACTAAAACCAAACCAAAGTGGTGCTGTTAATTAGTATTGATTAGTAAAAATCCACATACAAAAATAAACCCAGATAAGTAAGATGATGTTACAAATGATTATAACTCTCCATTACATTTGTTAGTGCATGATCGATTAAGGAAGGTATGACATCGCAAGTCATCTCGATTCTGATGATTACGGGTTTATAATTAGAGAAAACCCATTTATAGTATGGTGTTAAAGCACTGCTAAATTCCCTTGTTCCCTTCAAAAAAAGAGGAGTAAAGAGCAAGAAAAAAAATTTCTATTGGAAAAAAAAGAAGAATAGTGGAGTGTATTTTTTTTTCTTATACTCACAGTTGGGCAGTAAGGTGATAGAAACACTTGTAAAAATATTTAAAAAGCTTAAAAACAGATTACGTGGTAAGAGGTATAAGTAGTTCTATGGGGAGATGGTTGAATCGAATGTTTCTTTGCACAGCAGGAGAAATGTATCTGGTGGCAAAATTGTATCTGTGCGTAGAAGATCATCACCAGTGAGCATATCAGCAGCATATGCAATAGACTTCTGCCTTTTGGGGAACTTAAAAAATGTGCGTTACTCACTGGCTGTAAACAGCAACAGCACTTGCTACAAGGTAAAAACCTGACTGAGCTAGTTTAATCAGAAGGTCTCTGGAGTTTACAAACATGACACAACCTATCGATATTATAAGTGGTGAGATAAAAAGGGACCAAAAATGACCCTCATTTTATATTTATGCAGTAGTTAAGCCCTCCACAAGGGGGCAGTCAATACCAAATGAGAGTGAGTAGATATCACATATGGCTTAATGTTCCAATAGATATCACTCAGAACATCATGTAGGCTACTTAGTGAAAACATTTTGCAGCTTTGTGAACTGTCTGACACTGAAAATGACCCCTCCCAACCAAACAATTTAAGTTTCAGAAAGTTGTTAAACCAAAAGATAACCAAAGGCTAGTTCAATATTTTGAAATTTAAATGTGCGTAAACTGAGAATGTATGATAAAGGCAGGACTGATCACTGAATTAAAGGCAGAGGTGCTGGTGGATGTCACTTTCCAGGCCACCTTGAATGCAGCAATCCGAGAGGCCCTTAAATGTGCTCAGGGTGAGACTGCAGGCAGGTGATCATGTCCTGAACTGGCTTGCCCTCGAAGCAGATCTGATACACAGCCGTGAACAAGGGGAACCTAAGACACAAAGTACATTTCTTAGCAAATAAATATTTATTCTCGTTCTCAGGTCAGAGAACTGTTAAAACTCTACAGAAACATCTCCTTCTAGAAAACTTCACTAAATCCATGATTACACACACACTTTTTAATTTCTGTATACAGACCATCCACTATGCAAATCCCTGTGATAGTTGTTACTTAAGCAGTGAGAACATATTAACAACCATCTTAATATAATGCTAAGATTTGCCTTGCAGTCAAGACTATTTGAAAACAAAATGTGAACAAAAGCACTTACTTGTCCACTAGGCCTTTCTGCTTGAGGATGTGGTTAACTTCAGCAGATGTTAGTGGGCCCTGAAGCTTTTGGCCATTTAACATCTCCTTCTCGAGTTCCTCAATGCTCTAGGAAAAAAAAACACCACCATAAAGTCGTTAACCTGCAATTCAACCCAAGTTCTTATAATCTACATTTTGAAAATAAAGTTTCAGTGGTTCATGATTAATAATCCAAAACTACACGACTAACACTAAAATCTCTCCCTTGCCGGGATACTTAGTATCATATTGCTTCACACCTTGCCCGTCGTGACAAAAGCCTCCGACACGCGACGGTTACGTCCACCGTAGCAGGTGGTGATGAGGTCGGCTACGCCACAGCTCTCCAAAAAGGTAGCAGAGGACACAGAGCCGTCTTTACTGAAGAGTTTCGCAAAGGCAATCATCTCCATCAGCCCCAGCCTGATTACTGCTGCTTTGGTGTTGTCTCCACATTGCAGGCCGTCACAGAAACCCGCACCCACAGCCACGATGTTCTGGAAAGCAGAGGAAAAATAATACAATTTATAATACTACTAGTGCTACTAATAATAACTTTGCTTCAAAATAGCAACAGGGTAGCACAGTGGTTATGATTTTGGGTAACTGATTGGAAGGCCATGGGTTCTAAACCTGCGTCACCAGTGTGCTAATGTCTGGCCTTTCGGCAAGCGCCCTCTACCCTCGACTGCTTAAATGTATAATAAGATAAGTCTGCCACATGCCAAAAATGTCAAAATTTTATCCATGCAAAAGCAAAATAAAAAGGATAACAATACAAACAAACAGCACAGAAAAACAGAGTTTTAGATAGGAGTGAATTTTAGCTGTGTCATTTATAATACAATAAAAAAATACCAAAATAAAAAAAAAAGCTCATAAAATGCTAATTAAAATCAACTTATATGCACGAAAATTGTCTAGTACAAAACTATTTAAAAGGATCCATGTCAGCTATAAGAAAATGGGGTCACGTTGACACAAAGAAATTACAGAAACTAATTTCCTTTTTAAGCTCCATAACTTCAGACACGACAGCTTCAGGTGTTTTAACTTATTTTAGTGGGTGATGGGGTACAAAGCTGATGTATAGTGATTTCTTCTAAAATCAATTTTGATTATTATTTTTTATTTATATATGTTTGAATTTGAGGTGGCAAAATGTTGCAGTTCCTCTACAATCCTGCAGGTGGTGTGCTCTAAATTATTCACACATTGGCAGGCAGGACAGCATCTGGTGTAGTAGGAGCGAATTATTTGCTAAGGTACCATAAATAAAAATACCATATAAAAATATTAATGCTATAATTAATATAATATTAATCACAATATTAGTGATGCCAAGAAATTCGCAATATGAAAGGAATCGGCACCTAGGTAATGGGATTATATTGTGATTCCCATCCCTGCTTTTTAGCGTTCCACTGAATGCGTTCTCACTTTTATAACCAAGCCCAATTAAGATTGCTATAAAAACAAGTTCTTGCTGTGTTACACAGTCCACGTTAATATGTGCTGCGTGCGTATGAGTCACACTTTAGCAGCAGATCATCTCATCTGCCCTCATTACATAGAGAAGCAGCCAATGTGAGCGATATTCACTTTGAGGGCTCCGCACAGCTCCACGGTGTCTGCGTCTTCCACGACGGTGATGCGGAAGTTGGGCGTCTGCAGAAGCTCCTTAAAAAGCTGTCCGTTCTCCAATATTTTACTCCCTGCAAATTAAAGAACAAACAGCAGCACTGCTCAGTTACTTCTGCTCATTAGATATTGCCTTCTAACTGGCACACTAAAGATGGCACTCTGATTTCGGCAGAGCAAATGACAGACGGTTCTGTGAACATTCTGCTGGTGCAGTCGACCTGTTAAAGCATCTGGTTAGGAAATCTGCCATGATGCAGAAAGTATCACTTAATATCCACTGCTTGATCCAAGTTTTGATTCAAGAAATAAATGTTCTTAACCATAGTTTAAATAGTCCAGGAAATGCAATTCTCTTCCTAGGTGTGTCCAATCACCTAATTGTTGGAAATGGTGATTCCTAACAATGTAAAGACATTACAGAGAACAAAGTGGAACTTCTAAAACACTTCTATTTATACACAGGATTAACACTGAAATAATTTGGATAATTGATTTGCAATGTAATGGTGCAAAAGCAATACAGTTAGACTCTTTGCTATAAAATGAGTTTCAATGTCCAAACTTAGACTAGTACGAAACCAAAAGGTCTAAAGTTTACAGAACTAGGGTTAGACGTTTACTGAAATGTGAGCTATTTATTATCACAGTACAAGCATGTATAAAATACTGGATTAAAAATATATACACATTGGTATATTAAAGAAGTTGAGTGAAAGGGTTAAACAACAGGAGCATATTCCTAATACTGAGTCATTCTGTACATGCTATATCGGAAATATAGTATGTGATCATTTGATGGAACCATAAGAAAAGCGGAGGGCCATTGCCACACCTTTATAATTTGCCTTTTTTTTTTTTTTTAAGGAAATTAAAGAATGATGCCATTATGTTTATAGTTACATTTAATGTCAGTGAAGGTGAAACAACTTCAGCTATAAATAGTAATTCCATCAACAACCTCTATTTACTGCTGTCTCTTGTCATGTTAGCAATAAACCAGAAAGTGCAAGTGCTCGAGACTCCTGAACTAAACTTACATAAGGCTACAAAGCACAGACATAGATCTTTAAGAAAGATTACCATTATCAAAAAAAGATATCTTTTTTAATGACACCTTTTTAGGCCATTTATGATGAGTCTTGGATTATGTGGAGCTGTGACTACAGAAAGAAAGAGTGTTAATACTCCTCTTACCGATCGTGGTTTCACAGAACTTCTCAGCCGCCACCTCATTAGCAATGTTGGCACCCATTAGGACACTGACATCGATACCCATCTTCTCCCGTATGATATCAGAGATGAGCTTCAACCCCTCAGGTCCCTCATCAATACCCTAAAGAAGGACAATGGTTAAATAATGTTTATCCAGATGTTTTTTTTTGTTGCAACATCTGGTTCATTGGAAGCATTAAGCCCTGAACTGCAGCTGTTGAAAAAACATCTTAAAGAGCTTTTTGTCCAATGACTCATGAAATAAGGAAGAAAACGAGGCCGGATGGGAGTTATAAATGCAGATGAGGATGCGTTATGATTTTTTAAATGATTAAATCCATTTAAAATGAATAAAGCCATGTAATCTCCAGCAAGGCAGATATCTTATGAAAACCAATTATGTCATGGTTCCATGCAATGCAAAAATATGGATGGGGCAGAATCCAAAGTAACCAGACTGAGTGACAAATTCCAATGAGAGCCAAGTAAGTGGAGAAATAAAACTGAACTGTAATAAAAGGGAGAAGGAGAGAGAGAACCTACAAATCAAAAACAAATAGAGAATAAGCAGCTGGCCAGGCAGCCAGCAGCCCGTGTTTGACTCATGAGTCGTGCTCACATATGGTGCACTCCCCTGAGCCCCACACACACAAACACACACACCTACCTCCTACACCATTCCTCAACTCATGTTTTGTAAAGCAGAGGTGGAAATGTAGAGAACTCATGATGTGGAAACAGAAAACTTTTTCCTAGTTTATGTACTTAGCTTTTTACTTGCAGAATGTGACAATGAATTTAGTCAGAAAAATATTCACATAACTAGATTTAGGTGCCACAAACTTTCCAACAAATTTTTCATCCTAACGTGAGACAGATCTGACTTTCTGAGGATCGTTGAGATAAAAATACTGTATCTGATCTTTTCAGATCAGACCCAAGCCACTTCTGTCTGTGCTCTGAGATCAGACACATATCAGACACATACATGCAATGTGCATTTTAACGTGTATGTGCATATGATGGTCATTCAGAGGTGGACACACTGGCTTCAGAACGTAAATGTCTCACCGCATATTTGTTCCAACCATTAACTAAACCATCTAACTAATTAGCACAACGCTTCAGCCAGATCGACCAGGACTAATTAGCTACACCTTCTGTTTGTGCACAGGGAAAACTATAATACATGGCATATGTTGTCTTAATACTTTTGGCCAGCCAGGTTGGGCAGGGTGGCAAAACAGTACCAGCTGTGACTATATATTCAGTAGAAAGATTAGAAAATTGGTGACTTGGTGATTCGAGATTTGACAGATCAATTTTAACAAAACAACAAACAAACAAAAAAAAACTGATCAAAACCAAAACAAAGCAGCTTCCAAAACAACTGTGTTCAATATCAAATGAAATAGGTATGGTCATTTGTTGTTATGAATGTAAATCTTCATACATCCAATATGATGATGAACCTTGTAATGTAAATACCCCCCATTCTCATTCAATGCAAATAACCTTACATCCATGTAAAAACATTCATTGTCTAGTCTATTTAAAGGGGTGGAGTGGATCTCCATTGTCTAGCGTGTTTAAAGTTGTGGTCAAAAGTTTACATACACTCATCATGAACATTGGGCTTGTAAGACAGTGTCATCATCAACTTTTCGGTCATATTGTGTGGTAATAAGATATCTGCAAAAGCACTGAAGCAGCTGGGGAGCAACAGCGAGTTGACTGGGAGTCAGGATCTGCAGGTGAGCAGAACCATGGGTACCCATTAGTTTTAAAAAGAATACACCTCACTTTGGGCCTTCTGTAATCAACACAGGATTGAAATTATACAAACAATGTCAAAAATATTTATACACCTACTTCGAATAATAATTCAGTGGCACTGAAAGTCTTGACATGTATTTTTAATTTGCCAAACCCATGGCCTCTTAACTTGCTGTGTGATGGTAACTGTGTGCCACCATTAAAAGGGTTTGTTTGTCAGCACTAACTGGATTGGCCAACACACAGTACAATGGTAAAGTCCAAGGAGCTCAGTGCAGATATGAGAAACAGGATGGTAGATTTACAGCCATGAATGTCACTTACAATTTAAGATTATTTCAAACAGTAAAGTTCAAGTTACGTACTGGGAAATGTAGCCACTTTGCCAAGAAAATGAAAGAAGACCAAACTAAAAGAAACTGGTTTAGAGGGTCAGTAACATCCCAGAACCCACCAAGGCACATGCCTCCCATGAACTGGAAACTACTGGAACACCAGTCTGTACCAAAAACTGTACCCAAATGTTAAGCGTGGTGGTGGTAGCATCATGCTTCGAGATAATTTTTTTACCAGTGGAACTGGTGCATTGCACAAAGTCGATATAACATCTAGAAAGAGAAATGCATCAGGATGTTTCAGCATATCCTCAAATAACCGGTCTAGAATGTAAAAATTTAGACAGAATTGTGTGTTGCAACAAAAGAATGACACCAAAGCTGGTTGTGGAATGAATAAAGCAAGCTAATTTCTGCCTCTAAGCTTCAAACATATCGAAACAATTGGTGGACCAGGTTTAAATGTCAGGTTCATTCAGCAAAACATCTAATTTAACTGAACACTACCAATTCTACCTACTGGTCAAATATCCAACCAGGCAGAAGCCTTACAGACCAGATGCATTTGTTAAACGTGAAACTTGCTAAGGGACATTCAAACTAAAATTAATTAGGTTGTATTCAGAAAATCCAATATACTTTAAAACTTGGGGTTTTCTAACGTTAAAGATGTATTTTGTACAATCATTTTGCCCAACAAAAAAAAAAACAGTTCTAAGAAATGACTGAAAGCTCAATATGGCTATGACATGTTCATGATGATGAGTGGATGTAAACTTCAGATCATAACTGTATCATGAACAGTCTTTCCATTTCATGTTATCTGTCCAAACCACGAACAGTATTTACTGGATATAATGTGCTTCACCTTAATTAAAGTAATCCCACGGGCCGTCTTAGAAACACAGCCAGTCATCTCATCGCACAGCTTTCGAATAAACTGGTGTGGGACAACAAACACCAGCAAGTCTGCCCCTTCTGCAGCATCGCGCAACTTAGGCACTGCAACCTGCAAACATCAAGAGGGTTGTCTCTTAATACCATAGAACAAGCTCTATCTATTGAAACAAACACAGACTAGCAATGCCCAGCTTAGAAATAGTGTATTCCCCTTTATGTGACTGTGGAGGAGAATAGTGTAAGAGCAAGGCTGTTTATCAAAACAAAACAAACAAAAACATTACCCACAAGGCGAATAGTTCTTACCACATTTTCTGGAAGTTTGTAACCTGGGAGGTATTTGACATTCTCGTGATCAGTGTTGATGATATCAGTAAGCTTTCTTCCATTGATATTTTCCTCAAATACCCACATCTTGACACTGGTGGCAAAACGCTGCTGTTTTTGTGCATTATGGCCAATAATCCTGGCAATAGCAGAGCCCCTGAACGCAGAATAAGAAGAGATCAAAAGAGATTATATTGCTAACAGTTGCTAAGACTTGAACAGGGTTTGAAATATGCAGGTCCTTATGCAAAACAAGTTGAATTTATGGTCACTTGATTATCTGTTTAGTTTTATGGCTTTATTAAAGGCAGTCAAAAGGTCGGTCAGTTTTCAGTGCTGGGATGAATCATAACTGATCAAAACTCAAACTTTGTTTACTTTGCATGCATTTTGAACATGCATTATTTGGTTTAGGATGTTTCTGCTTGACCTAAATGTAGTTGGTGTTATGACTTAGGACAGCCTTATAATCTCAGTGAGGGTTTTTTCTGGTTAAGCAAAGGTTATTACTTTTATTATTATAGTGTTCACTAACAATAACGCAAATGTTAAGCCCAATATTAAATTCCTGACTGCATTTCTGTATATAAAAAAGCAATCCATAGAACTAATGACTTTAATTAACCCAGTTATCAATTAACCTTAATAATTGTTTTAGAGTCATGTATTATTGATTACCATGCACATTGGCGTTTGATTAGCTTCTAAACCAGTGTTAACACGATGAGCTCCACCTGCAGCCAGGCGGTGAGGTTAAACAGTGAGCACTCACCAGTTTCCTGAGCCCACGATACACACTTTCAGCGGTGCAGACATGGCAAGAATATCTTCCAACTCAGACAAAGCTAAAAAATATGGCGGAAGCTAGTGTAACCAGTTAATCGCTTAGAGTTGTTCGATGAGAAGCTCGAGGGAGTGAACGTGTTTGTCGATTTTTTATTACGTCATTAAACATGACGAGGCTAAAAACGCCAATGGGAGTTGTAGTTCTTTCGTTGACGTAGTCTCTCATTGTATACAAATGCAAATGAATGGAATTAGAAGTGACTAGCGAGTAATCAAAACACACACACACACACACACACACACACAGTGAAAAGCAAAAACGTAGTTGGTTTTGTGAAGACCCACAGGCTAATTCATATATTAGTTTTTTCTCTGTCAGGGTCTAATAAGAATTCTTAAAGGCAAAAAATAAAAAATCTACATAACTATTTTTAAGTCTAAAAAGTGGAGGACTCAAAATGCCTTTATTACCATTTTCACCTTACTGAAATTCTTACACTGTTAATAGCAAATAAGTAGCATGATGGTTAGCACTGTGTGGTTCGATTCCTGCCTCGGGTCTGTGTGCATGGAGTTTGCATGTTCTCTCCATGCTTGGTGGGTTTCCTCCTGGTGCTCCGGTTTCCTTTCACATTCCCAAGACATGAACGTTAGGTTAATTGGCATTCCCAAATTGCACTATAGTGTGAGAGTGTGTGTATATGCATATGTCTTGTGATAAATTGGCACCCCATCCAGGGTATACCCCGGCTCGTGCCCTAGGTCTCCTGGGATAGGCCCCAACCCAGTATACAGGATAAAGCAGTATAGATGATGAGTTAATAGCATATACCCCAAATCAAACGTTACCAAACCTGATCCTGGAGTATACAAATTTGCAACAGTGATATATTTTCTTAATGAATTAATCATATTATAATGTTATTTCTGTATAGCTCTATTACACACTCAGTAGAGGTAGTATTATTGACCTGTTTTCTTTGTCTTTGTGCCCCCTGTCCTGCACATATATTAATGTTTCCCCTGTCCCAAACACATTTGATTCAACTAATCAGCTAATCAACAGCCTTTCCTGAGTTAGTGTGTTAAAGCAGAGAAAACACTAAAATGTACAGGCAGGAGGCACAAAGATAAAGACAACAACAAGTCGATACCTCTGTGTTGTTAGTCAAGGATGTGAAATTCAGCTGTATGATTTAACCTAATATCACAGGTTAGAAATGTTTCTGTCAGTTTGGACAGAGTGTAAATGTAAGGAGAACTGGTAATGCATAAAATGCATAAAGTAAAATTACTAATAAAGTGTCTTAGTAAGGTCTCAGTCTACAACCAGCTGGCAGAACTTCAGTATGTCCTGCCATAGATACAAGGCTCTGTAACTGTACTGGAGTGATGTACAACAATCATGCAAATGAAATTGCATTGTATGGTGTTTTGGCAATGGTGGTAGAAAGCACTAATCTGAAGTCCACTGCAAATGATATAGGATTTATA
Source organism: Clarias gariepinus (assembly GCF_024256425.1). NCBI lineage: Eukaryota > Metazoa > Chordata > Actinopteri > Siluriformes > Clariidae > Clarias > Clarias gariepinus. The sequence continues at coordinate 26,619,731 of NC_071103.1, read as the reverse complement.
CATCTTCATTTTCTATACTGTTTATCCTGCTACAGGGTCACGGGGGATCTGGAACTGGAAATTTGGGAATACCAATTAATGTCAATAATCTGCATGTGTTTGGACTATTGAAGAAAACCGGAGCACTCAGAGGAAACCCACCCTCAATCCTGGAGGTGTGAGTACATGGTGATGATCACTACACCACTACACTACACTACACGACTGGCGGCACGCCAGTCTTAATAGATCATTTTCATATTTCTCAAATCATTTAGTGAGATTTAGTGTGGATGTCATCCTGGAGGAATGCACTCCCATCAGGATAGAATTCTTTCAGCATGAGTGGCTAAACATGATTAGTCATAATAACTTACTGAATTAACTGGAACCAAATTTTGCACTTTGAACAGGAGGATTAGAGATAAGAATACACACTTCTTTGGACATGACCATTAATCATTAAAATAAGAAGAACCAATGCAATCTTTCTCTCCATAAGTCAGAGATGAACGTGCCACGCGTCGCCTGGCTATAGAGAACCCAAACGCCTTCGCTTAGTGGACCGATCCCGCTGGAACAGATGAGGGAGGGAGGGGAAGAGCACACACACACACACACACACACAGAGAAACGCGCGCGCGCTCGTCCGAGTGAGCTGCTCCGGAGTGAACGGTGCAGCTCTGCCGAGAGTCGGACGCAGAGAGGCTTCACTCGACACCGCGGTCATGTTTCTTCTCTAACAGTCCTGAGGCTGGTGTTGTGTGCGGGAGCGTGCGGGATGGAGAAGTGCGGTGCGGCTCGCTGTGGCAGCGCGGGGAAGCGCAGTGTGTCTGTGGAGCGCGGACGGAGAGCAGCGGCGGTGGCGGCGGCGAGCGGAGCGCCAGCGCGGCCCGGAGCTCCAGCCAGCCAGAGCTGCAGCGGGAAAGCAGAGCAAAACCCCCGCCGAGGACTGGAGGGAGTCCTCAACAAATACACCAACCTACTGCAAGGGTGGCAGCACAGGTAGCGCGCACACTGGGGTCGCTCAGAGGCCAAATTCATACATCAGTACCACTAATAGGAATGATTATATAGTCCAAACCGCACACTAATACAGTTCTATACAGTACCTGGCTGATGGATAAGACTGTTTAGTCCGACTTTATCCTGACGAAACTTTCAGAATGTTAAGTAAGATTAGGAAATTCCAGTAGAACAGGACTGTTTGCACCGGATCGGGTTTCATGATTGTTGTTTCCACTCTGGTCTACTATAGGATCAGTTTGATTGTTATCGCGATATTTTCCTAAACTGACACGATATGTGGTTTGGGGTTTGAATCTCACCTCCTGGTTGTGTGCAAAAGGGTTTACATATGTAGCATCGTTTTCTGTCTGAATTCCTGTTGTAGTGTAGGAATAGAGCAGGAAAGTCAATAAAATGTGCAGGACATGGGGCATGAGTCCCACTGTTATATTTAATAAGTGTTATCGAAAATGAATGAATGACTAATGCACCGTGCAAATAAGAGCTGTTATAAAATAGAGCCCGAATCAGTGTTGGGTGTTTTGATTCAATTTATTTCCTAGTGTGTGGGCAGTGGTGGCTCAATCAGTTAATGCTGAAGGTTACTGGGTTTCGGATCAGAAGTTCAAAGCACCAGCTCTGCCAGGTTGCTGCTGTAAGGCCCTTACCCCTATCTGCTCCTGGGGTGCCCTATAATGGCTGCCCCTGCGCTCCGACCCCACCCCAGCCTACTAACAAGAAGCTGGGATATACTGTACAAAGAATAAAGAATTTAACATTGTCTGATGAATAAATAAAGGCTGAATTCACATGATTCAAGAAGTCCTAACGTTCATTCATTCATTAATCTTTATTAAGCAAATTTATTCCTGGACAGGATTGCTTATCTTGGAAACACGTAGCTTGAGGTCAGAATGCATCCCTGATGGGCATCACACCATGCACACACACATTTTACATTAAAGTATTTTAATGTTGAATTTAATGTAGATTCATATGCAACATTCACTAGCTTGTTTTTGGGCAGTGGGAAGAAACCCGAGAACCCTGACGAAACGCATGTGAATATGGTGGGAAAATTTACACGAACAGGTAGCTGAGCTCAAGTGCGAGACATGGACGCTGGAGCTGTGAGTTAGCAAAGATAGCAATATTGGCCACATTGGCTTCTCAGAATACCAACGATTATTCTATTCTAATGACTAGAATAATGTATTTAAATGATTTAGTCATCAAGTGGGTCTCCATTGCGCACTTAATATAGCTTGATTAGTACCTGGTTCGATTTTAAAGTCAAATAGAAAGGCTGCATGCTATCCCCTCAACAACCCTGCCATAACCTTCCTGCATCATGAGCTGTGCCAATGATTATGAATTTGCAACAATACGATCTTGTTGTTATAATCACTAAAGCCGCATTTCTCCTCCTCAGGAAACACAGTTGATGTATAGACCTGTTGTGTTCGCTAAGTAATGCAATCAGTACAATGACTTTAATTATACAGAAAACTAAACCAGGCCAGCTGACCTTGTGTCATAACAATAGGAGGACACTTATTATTTTTATTGTTATTATTAAGTTTTTTGGTGCTTTACTGTTCAAGCCTTCCCACACAAACACAATATGTTCGCTCATATTCATGACTGCCTCGACAGACTGCATGCCCACTGAATTCACACATCTATCAATAGACATTCGTGACTGCAAACTGTTGTGCTACTGTACTGCAGAGACTTCCTGCAAGGCATTTATTACACAGAGCATTCAATATTTTAGCACACGTATGCTATTTTTTTCTCATATACACATTAATGTCTTAATGTCTTAAAACATATTTAAATATAAAAAAATTTTATGTGGTCGAAAAGGCCGGTTTAATAAAATCATATCTGCTCATTAAGTGTAGGAGGCGTGTATCTTGTTGTGTAGCATGCAAAATGTGTAAGTAGAGTATGCCTTCAGTCCTTTATTTATGGTGGGGCGGTTTGTTGTGTTGTACGGTGGTGGGAATTTCATGGCTGTGGGTGCTGCATGAGAAAATACAGCATAGTCCTAATTACACGTCTTTCATCTGGGAGAGACTGTGACTCATCTGTAGAGAGGAAATTCCCCATCCCCTTAATGTCCTCGTCTCACTGCTGCCTCGCTTTGCAATCGATGGAAAAAGCAGCCAGCTATATAATGAGCCTAAAGATGAGGGTGTTATATGCTGACTCTTAGGCATGTCATATGTTTAGCTGCACACCAGCTGGAATGTACTTAAAGATTTGCATGTGTAACACTTTGAATACTACAAGGCAAAACGAGTTCTAATGCAAAATAATAATAAGCCACATGGATGGAATCACTAAAGCTAACCCAAGCCATTTGAATTAAGTAGACTTTTCTGTGCCTTATAATGCCAACGCTCCCATGATGTGAGTGTATGTGGCATGACAGGATGCATTATAAAATGCCACAACAATGTATGCTTCTCCTTACTTTATTCAAAATATACAGTAGAGATGCCGTATGTTCTCTCTTATCATATTATTGTGGACACATTAAATGTAGTTCTTGCCTGCTTATAGTCTCGGCTTATTATTCAGTATCTCAAAGAGTATTACGTAGTCACTACTAGGAACTACAGTGATACTGCTTTTGTGCATTCTCAAAGATTTAAAGGTGCAGTTTGTGATTTAAAGTACATTTTTAGACTTCACATCATTTTAAAGACACATTTGAAAAACTTGTGAAACACAATATTAAAATGCAGTGGAACATTGGGTTTTAGGTTTTGTACTTCTACTACTACTTTTATATATTTCTGGCCCATAAATTAGAAATAATGTTTTACTGTGATGAGTATCCTATATTTTGTGTATATATTCAAATTTATATATATATATATATATATATATTCAATTTAACAAGCTGTTATGTCTGTATTTTGATTGTTTTAAAGCAGGTATTTGTACGATTGCCGTTTAAGTAAAACTGGGACTTTCGATTGTGCAGAATAACAGAACACAGTTATGAGAGTAAAAACTGCATTTATTTGTCTGTATAATCCCCTGCTACACTAATGTACTTATCCCAGTTTCTCTCTAATGCCTGAATACCATTAATGTAGAACATTATTCTCAGTATGCTAGAGCCATGATCAGACTACATGGTTGATGTCTGAAATGCTGGCCTCCCAGGAACTCCTTTAGTGACTCAAACATGTAGAAATGGCATGGAACGAGGTCAGGACTGTATGGGGGATATGGCAATAACTTCCAGCAATGGGGCAAGTGGATTTCGTGAATGATTGTGTGTGCAGTTCCCACAGACAAATACGTCTTTTCTGCAAGTTGCCAACACGTTATCTGTCGATTTTTAAGGACCAGGCAGTGGGCTCCAAGCCATCTCAGCTAGGATCATCATTTACGGATGTTTGGCCTTCTTTAAAGTGTTTGCACTAACCAAATGTTTTACGACAACTAAGAGGCTCATTACTGTACCAAGCTTAAAGTCCTGTGTAAATGTCAATCGGTTTTTCGTCTTTGATCACGAATTTGAAGTTCTAGTTTGACTTAAACACCCCTTTATTTGTACAGTAACTTATTTAAATTTAAAGAGGTGTTTTTTTGTTTACTTTTTACTAGGGATGTAATCATACGGCAAAAGTCATGGTTTGGTACATGCATTGGTTTTGAAGCGATGGCATAGAAAGTTTTATATATATACAGTATATACGTATATAAGGTAAGCTATGTAAGGTTGCACATAAAGTTACATACCTTCCTTTCTGGATAAAACATACCTTCTATTACTGGGTAAAACAATGGTTCTTTTAAATGGTTCTTTTCATTTTACCCAACGCCCCATTCAACCCAGCCATAGCAGGCAGTTCTGGTCCAAGCTTGGTTAAAAAATGGGAGGGTTGCGACAGGAAGGACATCAAATGATTCTATGTAGTGATCCTTAGGATAAAAGGGACAAAGATGAAGGAAAACAAGAATCAATGGTATATGCAAGTATTAGTTTAATCAACATGCAGATATATTCTTCTGTTAATAAAAATATACATTTGTTATCCAAATTAGCTGCCTACTTACAAAATGCAAACATAGCAGTGTATTTCATAGAACCTTTTTCAGAAACCGTGGCAAGAAGATGATAAAGGTTTTGCATGGGTGCCAAAAACTTTGGTTACTTAGTTCTTGCAACTTGAGGACTTTAGGTTGATCATTTCCAGTGTACTACAGAGTAGTGCTGATTTGGAGTGACCAAGCCATTTGTTATTTCAGCAGCACCTTGTCTGTTGCATGATTTTGCCAATTTGTATATTCTGTTGATTTTATACAGTACATGAGAGGCTTCACGACTGTAAAAAGGGCCAATATGGATTGTTCTATGAGTGTACTACACAGTAGTGCTAATTTGGAGAGCTCAAGCCATTAATTCAACAGTTGTTATTTTCAGCAGGACTTACAATATTAAATGATAATTACTAACAGTGGACATTTTGTGTTCTAATAAATTACAAAAATATCAGTTTTAAACACTTATGTATAACAAAAATGTATAATAAATAATTTTAGGATTTATCTGACTGGCGTTTTTGACATGGGCTGCACATTGCTACAAGACTGCATGTAGGATTTCTGTACTTTTCTCTATCCTCTTTTGAAACACACAGTGATATGTTTTTTACATTACGCACATTAAATGTGAATGAGGATTGTTGGGTCATTTTCCGATTCTACAGGTTCATACTGAGGTAAGAAATTTTTTATATCAAGCGAATATTGAACTTCGACCTAATATAATTGCAATAAGCCAAAGCCTGTTGTTAGCATTAGGTCCAACATATCAAATTAGCTTAGAGAGCTGAAAAACACATCTGGATAGGGAATTCCACACTGTACCACAGTATTAAACATCGGCTATACAAGCCAGATCTCCACGACACAAGATTCATTAGTTATACATGAACTGTAAAATATAGCAATCACACCCTGCATTGGTTGAAGAGAATAAGCTCAACGAGGTAGCTAATCAGAGCGGCATTGTAACAAAACTAGCCTACCATGACAAAAATAAAGTGACACCTTGTGGCATTGTTTGGTATAATCATGTAGGGACATTACTAAACTTCTGACTCTTACATACTGTATATTGGATAGTTGTTGTTAGTCTTTCAGCTGTTCCCGTCGAGGAGTCGCCACATTGGACCATCCAGTTCGCGCACAACAGATGCCCTTCCTGACGCAATCCTCCCATTTTATCTGGACTTGGTACCGGCACTGGATCCAGTGGCTGGGGTTTGGGCATTGAGTGGGAATTGAACCCAAGCCTTCTGCATGGCAAGCGACAAACCCACCACTGAACCACCAATGCCCTTTACAGTATATTGGATGGCATTAGATTTAAAGATTAATCTGTTCTGTAGGCATGGCTGGGGCCATAGTGGCCCGCCATGCATGCATTATTATAGGGGAAACACTGGTCTACTTTCCGAATTTGTCTCTTAAACACAACAATGTCAAATATGACAGAATTCCAACTGGTGAGCAAACAATGATTAATATATAATGCAGCAATATATTTGAAATAAACTTGTTCATCTTTTGCTTTTAAACCTGCACCAATTCCATATTTCCGAAGCTATATTTGAATCTTTTGATATATGCTGCCTGCTTATCTCACCTTTTTTTTTTATCTAAGTGCACAGTATTTGTGAACAGCACATGCTGTAGGAGGCTGTGTTTAACCTTGATATTGGTTTAAACTTTTACAGCATTCATTTATGTTTTAATAAAAAAATGCATTTATATTAACTTTTACAATCATGATCAGAACATTTTGAAATCCCCTTAAACATTAATTTGAATTCACTATATTTATAGTGAGGTTTCCCCAGCACTAGTTAAAACTAGACTATATTCATTTGCAACACAACGTGCAATGAACTAAACACCATGTACTAAAAAATTAGTTACAAATATGTGTACTGTTACATCTCGACTGTTAACGACATGTGCAGCCATGTCATCACTTTAACTTGTTGAACTTGTTGGACTTTGGTGTTTCCTGGTTGACCGTTGGCAATTGCGAGTTCCCTTTAGTCAAATGCAACAAAAATTACCAACTGCTCCCTAACATAACATCTCTTTCTCCTTTCCTCAGGTATTTTGTTCTGGACCCTGAGCTTGGTCAACTGCAGTACTTTCTAAACGAACAAAGTAAGACCCAGAAACCACGTGGCTCCTTGCCTCTGCTTGGCTCTTCTGTGGCCCCCAGTGATGAGTTTCCATTCATGTTCACAGTCTATGCTGTTAATGGAGAGCTCTTTAAGCTTAGAGGTAAAATAATAAACTTCATTTGCTTTTGAAGCTTCATTTCTGCTCTCTCTTCATCACACTCTTTCCTCTTGGCTCCTGTCATTTTCACTTTCCTGTGCTGCTTTCCTGCTGTCACTCATTCTCTTTCTTCTCTGCTCATTTCCTTCGAGACTTCTCTGTCTGCAATCTCCCGAGCAGCATATCCTTTTATGTCGACTCTTACCCATGGCAGATCCTTGTCTTTCCATCAGAACCCTTTTTGTGTGTGTGTGTGTGTTTTTTCATTTCCGTTCCTTTTTCCAGTGTGTTTTTCATCTAAAGCAATTAATTAGTTACTTTCTTTTCTTTTCCTCAATCTGTTGTGTCAAAGTCACTGTCATAATTGCTCTCTTTCGCGCGCACACACTGCATGTAAAGAGGAAAAAATAACTTGGTTATATAACAAAAGGTTTTTTTATTGAGATTGCTAGACAAAAGAATGAAAGTAGCCATTATTTGTAGTGTGATATCGTGATGTGAAGTCCCTGCAGCAGGGGGTGGACACCACTCCGCTCCCACTTGGTAGTGTTTTGTTGTCACAATCTTCAGGTGCTACTTTCTCATTTCACACATTTCTGCCCAGACCGCAGGCTATAGTTAACCTTCAAATTGAGTTTTATTGTTTCCCCATGAGAGTTAACAGAGAGTTAACATCTCACTGTCGTTATGATGCTGGACAACCTTTTTTCTGTAACTGCTTTTTTAATGATATGACCTGGCGTCCTTTGTGGGCAACAGTTTGTCCCATCTGTGTACTGTTAAATAGAAAACACATGCTTTTGTGAATACATATTGGCTGGTGTATACTAAATATAAAACATTCATGTATATCCTTTGCATCTGCCCAGCTTGTGACGCATTTGAGCGGCAGCAGTGGATGACCCAGCTTCAGCTCTGTGCCCGTCGCCATTCAGAGGGCAGCGCCAAGGTAAAACTGTTCGTTACAGTGCACATACATACTACTGTGTCACTTTCTCACTTTTGGAGGCACTCTGTCTCTCTCTGTTTCCCTTTCCTCTGACCTCTGTTGCACTTTGGCAAACTGCCCCAGCAGTCTTGTGATTTAAAAGTTAGTTTCATATTTTCTCTCTGCTGAAAGCGGGATAATTTCTTTCATTTCTTGAGAAGATGAAGGTATCACATTCTGCGCTGAAGCGGTTTCAGAGTCTGCACTGTTGTAATAGCCAAATAATTGGCTGCTGTTTGTGTATAGAGATGAATCTGACCAAGCTTTTGGGTTCAGCTGATTTGTTTGTCTCTTTTTTACCCATCTTAAGATTTAATGATGTATTCTCTGCATTTCTTAATCTTTTCTGTTTTATGCATTGGGTTGTTATTCAGAATCAGAATCACTTTATTTGCTTCAGGAGTTGACCTTACTTAATAACAATAAATTTTATGTACATTTAATTGATTTACTTTTGGAAAATCCCAGCAAGCTGTAGGCCTGTAAAATTGGATCTGTAAAGCAATTTAATCAAAAACAAAAGTGCTTTTAAATGAGCTACATACTGTAATAAATACATTTAATGTGACTTGATTTTAGCCCTGTCACCTTGCACCTCCAGGGTCCAGGTTCGGTTTCCGGCCAGACTCGATTTCCGTCTCTGTGTGCATGGAGTTTGCATGTTCTCCCCATGCTTGGTGGGTTTTCCCTGGGTGCTCTGGTGTTCTCCCACAGTCCAAAGACATGCAGGTTAGGCTAATTGGTGTTTCCAAATTGCCCATAGCTTGTGAGTGTGTGTATGTCTGTCCAGGGTGTACCCTAAGCCTCCTGGGATTGGCTCCAGGCCCCCTGCGACCCTGAATAAAGCGGTATGGACGATAAGTGAGTGAGTGAGTGAATGAGTGAATTGATTTCAGAATCTCAATCAAATCCATACTATGGACTATGGTTCGGAAGGTCCCAGGTTCAAATCTCACAACCACCAAGTTGTCCATGTGGGGCGCTTGAGCAAGGCCCTTACCTACATAGTTCATAATATTTGCTGAATTATTTCCTTTAACATAAACAATTTAGCATTAATTTGATGCTTTAAGAGTTAAAGCAAAACGAAGGAAAAAGACAAAACATGGGTGTATAATATCTCAGGAGTGGTAAACCCAGTTAACTCCACAAGCATTACATTTTATTTTTAACCTCTATAGAGGTTAAACATTAAGCATTCACTCACATTTTGTCTGATTATTTAGTTACACATTATAAATCAGCAAGGTCTCACTAGACACGGCTTGTAAAGGTGCTTTTCCTGTCATCGTTTACATTTGCTGGGCATGTAAATCATCGTGTTCATAGATTTAAAGCTTAAAGCATACAGGATTAAAAAAGGTACAGAATGGAATTCGTGAATCAGCTCACGCAGCCTAAAAAATATTATATAATCACATGTCTTCACACATTATTTCCTACACACTCAAAAAAGGTGTGTACACCACCCTGCTGAGGTGTATAAGGTGTTAGATTATCAAATATCTGTGGGGTGGCAGTCAAGACCCTGTGTGTGTATGTGTGTGTGTGTGTGTGTGTGTGTGTGTGTGTGTGTGTGTGTGTGTGTGTGTGTGTGTGTGTGCGTGTGTGCCCCATACACAGCTGAAATACAGCGTGGCTGCTCCTGTAATGCACTGCCAGTTAGATTGAGGCAGTTTTGCACTGTCAGATCTTATTAGAGTAGCTATGATGCCTCTAAGAAGCAGCTTGGGCTTTTTAGCGGATGTTTATTTATGCTCATTTTTCAGTTTATAATGCAATCCTTTAACCAGTAAGAAATGGATGTACTTGTACTTGCATAGTCTACTGATGCTTTCTGCATGAACGCACAGGCAAATCTGTGCATGTTGTTTGTTCAGAATTAGCCTAGAGTTACTTTTGAGAGCTAATCAGACTAATATATTGATTTTGGTGTGTTTGTGTAGGAATGATGCGGAATTGTGGAATCAGGAGGTTAAAAAAGTCATTGTTTACATTGCATGGTTGTCTGCAGACACATTAGCATTCCGGTTTCTCTATGCATGCTGAAGATGTTTCAGAGGTGGATCTGTGCCATTTTTTTTTCTTTTCTCAATACTCCCCAGAGAGTGTAATGCATTCCAGCACATTCTCTCTCTGTTCTCTCTCTCTCTTCTCATATTCGTGGTTCATCCGTTTCCTCCCTCACCATACTATTCCCTCCACCCTTTTGCACTCTTCCCTAAACCCTCCCTAATCCCTCCCTCCCTCCCTTCCTCTCTTCGTCCTTCACCCCCTCCCTCTTTGCGGGTGAGGCTGCAGTAGTGGATAGAAGATGCCCTCGTGTGTCACAGGGCAGCAGGGTGGCTCTCGAGGGCATCTGAGCATCTCTGACAGGAGATGGGGCTTGGCTGCCCGTGTCCCGTCTCATTCCTGCTGCTGCTGCTGCTGCTATCTTTTTCAGGGCTGCTCTTTATCCTCGGCCTCCTCCTCCTCTACGGGCAGCCGGACCCGCAGCTGCTCCCTCCTCCCTCATCCCGTTCCATCTAGCTCCTCCACTGCCACCCAGAGGCAGAACCTCCCGCATGGCCACGGGACCCCGAGCTCCATCATCACCATCACCCACCACAAATCACCCACGAGTGGGCACCGGGCCTGCAGCCACAATCCTGCCCGCCTGCACCACGTCAAAGAGGTAGGGGCTGTAATCTGCAATGACAGGATAGATATATATAACCCCCAAAACATTTGACATAAAAGTTAAAGATGTTTTGTTCCCTATCACATTTCCTTCATGTCTTATATGAACTCATGCTTGTGTATACACATCTACCGCAAGCCTGTAAAATAATTCATATATATATATATATATATATATATATATATATATATATATATATATATAAAAATAACTGATAAAAGAGGAACCGCACATTATGTAATTTATAATCAAAAAGTTTGCCTATTTGAATAGGACACTAGTGAACAGAAGCTGAGGATTAGAATCGTCTCCACAGACTCTTTTATTACTGTAGAAGTGACTCATATTGCATTTTGATTTTGATGTTAGGAGGGGACCGTGGGTGTTAAGGTGATCAATGTTTCTTTAGCGTCTTCTAAAGATAAGCACAGGTTGCATTGTTAACTGTGCTTTAGTACTGTTCCCTGTGGAACTTTTCAATCTTGGCTGTTCTGCGACTAATGCGTCAGCATTCAGAACTGTCTGTTCAGCAGAAAGCCGGTGTCATCACATTGTTTTGACGTTGATGCAGCAATACTTTACTGTTGGTGTTTCATTTTTGTGAGCGTAGGACTTTGTGCCATGGTTAATGTACACTTATATGCCTTAACGTATATTATGTTGACAAATAGTGTTTTATAAGTTAAGTTTTTTACTTATTTTATGGCCTTTAGTTATAATTAATTGAAATAACTGCAATAATATTTTAATAATTTAAAGTTATTTTATTTACATATAAGACACTTATGGCAACTTATGTGAAACCAGACAGTTATTGACATACACCCACTGGCCACTGTAATAGGAACCCCTGTTTATCTGCATATTCAAGCAGTTATACAGTCAGTCAATCTTGTGGCATTAGCGCATGGCTGAATGAAATGGAACTCAGTGTGGACTTGTGCTTTTGTAGCCCACTCACCTCAAGTGAGTGCTACAAAATGTTGATGTGCTAAGCATTTTAAAATGCTTTTCTTATCATTATGGTGTTTCCACCCACAGAGCTGTTAATGTTTAAAAATGTTATAATTTTTTTTCACCATTTACTGCAAATCCTAGAAACTGTTGTGCATGAGAATTCCAGAGATCAGTATCTTATGAAAAAACTTAAACCAGCATGTCTGGAACCAATGATCATGCGATGATCAAAGTCATTGAGATAACAGATCTTCCCCAATGTGATGTGTACAGTACATTCATGTTTTGCATTGTGTACAATATTTTATGCCTTGTGATTGGCTGTTTGGATCGTAGCAGGAATAAGCAGAGTGTAGATATTTCTGTTCAAATTCGCAGTGGGTACAGAAAAAAAGTCATGTAAATAGATACATTTATTTAATAATTTTTTTGTTTTTTCCCTGATTTTCTTCCTGATTTTTTTAGTCATATCCAATTCCTCCCCGTTGCTAGGGGGCTCCCACATTAAGCTTCTACTACCACTCAGTCGAGAGGACCGCAGACTATCATGTGTTTCCTCCGACCCACGTGACGTCACCGATCTCCGGATGGTCGATGGATTGTTTAATTTTGAATTTAAATTGATTGGTCACTATGCTAATCTGGTGGGGGTAATTTTCAGCTCTTGAACTTATAGCAAAACAGCTGTTTAAAATAAATATTATTGCAAAACAGCTGTTTACCAACAGGTGTAAGTCAATTAAATATAATATTAGCTATAATCTTAGTCATTTGTTTAAAGTTTTGCTTGTTTTGCAAAACGCGAGACCAAGTTACTCGCAATCCATTGTATTTAAAAAGGAGAATAATACATGTAAACTACAGCTGTATAATTGCGTATATTTATCACAACATTAATACCTGTTCATTAGTTGGTTTTAAATGAACTTTAAGGGTACAGTAGTGTACAATACATACATTTTAAAAACTGAGTTTCAGCTTAAGTGTGTTTTTTTCATTACCAGCATTTCTTGATTACTCATTTCTGGCTTTTTGGTCTCAGTCTGTTACTATTTTCTGACTCATTGCCCAGACAAAGTTGTGCCAACTGTAATTACATCACTGCAGTTCATTTAAAAACATACTATTAGACAACATGAGAGTAAACAAACAGCATATTTGTTTATTATGCTCGTTTGTGTTTATGTTGATGTACTAAGTGTCATTAATAATACCAATTCTTGGATATTTTATATTCATAAAATCATAGTCGATTATGATTTTAATGGACACTTAGCACAAAGAGATTAAGCAGAAGGTGATATTTGTGGATGAGTGGATGAAAGCATTTTTTGGGGGGATTTTTCCCCCTCATTTAGTCATGTTCAATTTCTCCCTGTCGCTAGGGGGCTCCCACATAAAGGCTACTACTACCACTCAGTCGGGAGGGCTGAAGACTATCAAGTGTTTCCTCCGAACAACGTGACGCCAGCCAACCACATCTTTTCAAACTGCTCTCTTACGCACCGTTGGGGGCGGCGTAACACACTCGGAGGACAGCGCTATCCGCTCCTTCCGTGTGCGTGAGCTTACAGACGCCCCTGATTGGCTGTAGAGCCGTGATTAATGTGGGAGCACTAAGTACCTCCCCTCTAAGAGAACTCGGCCAATCAGCTCTCTCTAGGCCTCCGGCTGTGAGAGGTTACAGCATCACCCGGGAAACTCTCGATCTGATAGGGCGAGCACTTTACCCCTGCGCCACTCGGAGGCTCCAAGCATTGTTTTTTTAAATGGATGAATAAAATGCTTTAGAAAAAGCTGTGAATTAACCATAGAAGTCTGTAAATAATTTTCTCAATAAACTTTATATTGACTTGTCTTATAAATGTAACCGAAACAAACAGCCACTCTTACCGTTATTCACAGGCTAAAAAAAATAAAGGACGTGCACTGACCTTTTCTTAATTGTTCAAAAATCATTGTATTGTTAAATCTGTTTCATTCAACCAGATTTAATTTTCCACAGGGCTTAACAGAGCTCCCAAGGTAATTTGTACAACATTCAGCAAAGTGCTGGAATTTCGACCCTTTTTTTCAGGACCCTTCAATCTATGTCAAAAATCTATCATTTTAACCAAGTGGAACCAATGGAAAGTTGCATACTGAAATAATAGATAGGTCAAAAGCAGCCACAATGCAAATAGTTTAAACCAGCCAAAGCACAAACGCTCCCTCCAGAGGAACTGATTCAGCAGACTTTTATCTGCTTAAGTCTTTCAACACACTAGTTACACTAGCAAGAGATCTTATCATATACAGTGCGATATTGACAAAGGATGAGAATATAAATGTAGTCCAAAAGTGAAAATTTTGAGAAATTTGGAAATTTTCCAAGCTGCGGTGAAGACATTTTGGAGGCTCACTGCTTGACTAGGACACCTTATGTTAGTTTTCCTTTTATTTAAAATGCCTGTTCATAAAATTGCTAGCTTACATTTTGTGTCATTGACAATAATAAAGTATAATTTTCCAGCCAGAATGGTACAGTCATAGCCCCTAAGTGGTTTGGGCAAAAATATGCATGGTGATTTATGTGCTGTTTTGTCGATATATGGGATCAATACAGATGCAGAAGAATGTCATTTATAACTAACAAATGTAACAAAAAAAAAATCAAACTCATTAATCATTAATGAGGCGGTTGAAAGCACATTGACGGCTGTCACTTTAAAGGACAAGCAGTAGCAATGTTACAGTGCTGGGTCAATGTCTTGCCCCCTGAAAAATGTCAACCTCCCTGATAAAATATTTCCTTCCTGAATGAAATGCTGTCTTTGCTGATGAGAATATTCTGAACAGGGCAAGAGTGTGATGAGGGTCAAAAATAATTTAAATCACATGCAGTGGCCTTCACATTCACCAGGTCTCAAGCCAATTGAATGCAAGTGGGAGATTTTGGATCAGTGTGTTAGACAGCACTCTCCAACACCATCATCCTTAAAGCATAGACGGAGGAAAAACCTTTTGTCTAGTACAGCTGCAGTATAGTACTGTATAGTATATGCCAGTGATTCTGTTCCTCTGTGTGGCCATCTGTAGTTTAACGCCTTATGAAACAAATCTAGGAAAAGTGTTACTCATTGCATCATGCTTTTTTTCTGGCTCACTCATCCTCATTCCTCCAGTCTCATTTTTTTGCTTTATGTCATATGTTTTGTGCTTCACATTGGGGGATTTACAAACCTTTTGTACTGTAGCTAGGGTCCCCTTTTTTACGTTAAATACATTTTTATGTATCCATCTCTTCAGGATCGATTTATTTACTGATTTTAAATTGATCAAAAATGTATCAATTGGAGATTTTTTATTTTTGACCTTTCTAATAGTGGGAAATGTTAGATCTGAGATAACTTTGGTGTTTGGACCCCTTAAATGTAATAACCTTGCAAACAGAGATATGACTAACCAGGGAACTGCCGATATAATATTATTATAATCCCTAGATGCAGATTCAATTTGTATTTAAATTTATGTTAGTATCAGGATTTTATAAATTTTGTTACAATTGTGTTAATAGTTTAGAGTGCTGCCTAAAGGATTATACAGTAGAGGACTGGCAACATTTTGACCACTTCAATGTAAACATATATAAAAATCAAAAACAAAATCTGTTTTTTTCCCCTATTTTCTCCCTAATTTCAGCCAATCATCTCTCTCTCTCTCTCTCTCTCTCTCTCTCTCTAGACCTTTGGCTGTGAGAGGTTACAGCATCACCCGGGAATCGAACTTGTGATCTCTTAATGATCTAGAAAAAACAAGATTTGCATCAACATTACTTGTTAATGCATGTTGTGCTTTCCACAGTTATAACAAAAAGAACCATGCACTCCCTGGCTATGATTCACAGAATCCGGAGGTGGTTGGATCATGCTTTGAATCACTGCTATCCGAATTGACCATGCGCAGCATCAGTTTGTAAAGCAGATAATGTCAGCTTTAACATTTTTATTAAGCAAACACTCATATAAGAATCATAACCCTTTCATACATAGCCAATATCAGTTTAGGGAAACAAAAGTATTTAGATAAATAAATTTAATTCAATGCTTATCACATATAAGTTTTTACAGGTAAGTTACAGATGGTTAATGCCAGAAGTTAAAGACTCACTGACATCACCAGATGCTCAGTATGTTTCATGGTGATGCTCTGTTAGATTGCTCTAAATTGTAGCTATTCAGTTCCTGTGGCTTTGGCAGTGTGGTCCTTTCCTGTCCAAATACCCTGCTGTTTTCTTCATAGACGTGCACATGCTACCAAGCTACATAGACCAAGGTTCCTTTTTTTCACTCTTATTCTCATTCCATACCTATTTTTCGTGGGTAATCTTTATCTTAATTTTATTTGTAAGACTGAATTGGACCAACTAGCAAATCTACTGTCACAATGGTCTGTTCCTTGTCTTATAAAATGTTGTTCTGGTAATCAGAGTTTTGCTGGTTTGTTGTACTTTCAACAACATATAGAATAAAATCTTTTGGCTTTGGTTGGTCAAATGGATGTGTAAATGCTGTAATTACATTGTATCAGTTCTGCTCTGTTACATTACAGTGATTTAAAGTGACTGACAGGTGGAATTCAGGCTGGTTGGTTTTGTGATTATATTCTTCATATACAAGTTTCATAGCCAATAAATTTTTTTTGCTATGGTCGTCTAATGGTACCTGTACTATGGTACACAGCACCATGATATTCTTGACAGTACCAAGGAACGTCCTGATATAGTACATTTGCTACACTATGGCACATGGTATAACGTATACAGGATACTGTCAAACATATAAATAATGGTAATACAGTATTTACATATGGTATTGTACCCCCCCCAAAAAAAATCAGTAGTAGCAGTAGTTATTGGGTACCACCGTGGTTGACAAAGTTTTGTGGTACACACCATAATACTAGCACAATAGCCACAAATGTGCCACAGTAACTGCCCTCGTATTTACTATGGTATACTATTGTATGTGCTATAGTTACCATAGTAACATTTTTTATATAGGGGCCCTAATGTAAATCTTTAAAATTTTTTGAGATCAAAACTTTGAAATGAATGCAGCTTTGACAAAAGAAAAAAAGTTATGCATGTAGTATTAATGATCTGAGACATGATATCTGAGACTTTTTACTCTGCAATATTAATTTATATTGAAATATGTGTGTGTGTGTGTGTGTGTGTGTGTGTATGTATGGTGTAAGTGTGTGGATCTTACTATTAAACCCCCTTTAAAGTTGCTGCACGATTAAGGAAAAACAATTAAGCAAAAACAGTTACAATTTATACATACTGTATATGAGATCCAGTTTCTGAATGACGACGATTCACTTGCATGTATTTCCCTGCGTTCAGATCATGCTGCTTTTACTTATTTACTCGTCAATAATCCCAGATGCTATATCAGTTACACTCACTGCTTACACTCACACAGTGTAAAACAAAACACTTTTAATTCACCAATCAGACCAGGGATAAGCAAACGATTCAGTCATACAACTCGGCCACTTCTCTCACCTCGCTTCTTCATTTATGGCGTTCTGCTGTCTCTCATGTGACTTGTAATATGGAGGCAGACTTAAACAGACAAATCAGTTTCATTGTTGGAGCAGCTTTACTGCGTTTTCTGCTTACTTTTACTCTCATTCACACGCTCAAATTGAATTTCTAATCAAACCCCCAACCATGGAGAAGTGAGGAGACTGTGCTAACCAATGCACCACTGTGCCGCATTATCAGTGTTGTTAATAAATGATCAAATCATTATCATTATGGTGCCTTCATATTAAATCTCCCTAGCCATTAAATAAATGTGTTTCTTACTTTGTGTACACAGATTATTGGTTACCATATGGCATAATTAGAACTATACTTAGAATCATTCGATCTTCCTAGTACTGTTTAAACATGTCATAGTGACACACAGCATCTTAGGGATATCAGTGACAGCCAGTGAAGTAAAGGAGTTTTTCTATATAAAGAAAGTAGCTGATATTTTAAGGTAGGATGCCGTTTCCTAGCCGTCCCTTACTTACCAGCAGGGATGGGAATCACCAGTCACCACCAGATACCTATTATCCTGATACCTACTGTAGGTTCTGATTTGATTAATATTGCGATTCTATAAGTATCATGATTATATAAATATCCTGATTTGATTTTACATTTTTCTTATTTTGTGGGAATTTTAAGACTTTTAACCTTTTTTAGTTAAAGCCATAACTCGAAAATTTTATACCTTAGCATTATTCAACAGCTTTACAACTGAATTGAACATGAATAATAAAATGCATTAGGTTCCTCACTTATGGCATTGGCTCACTTAAAAACTAAGGGCAGCATTTAAATAGTACAAAATTACTTCAAATGTGCATGTTTCGAGACTAACAGAGTTAAAGTTTAGAGACAGAGTTTGGAGAAAAAGGTTTATCGAAGGCTTTATAATGCCAAAAACTTTTAATAATGTAATGGCCTAAAAATGCGTTTCTGTTGCACTTGTGCATTTGGCACAGAATTGGTTATGTCTGATCACCGGCTGATTGGTAATGACTGTTCAAACTGAAAAACAGCCAATTCACATCACTGGCTGATTAACAGTTGCATCTCTAATAAAAATTTAATAAATCATTAGAATTTGGAGTCATTGTGGTGATGCATAAATTAGCAAGATTCATAACCAAATACATTTACATCCCTATTATCTACTCAATTGCACGTTATTTGAATCATCCTGAGTGGAATTGCCAGGTAAATGCTATTAATATGTCAAAATTTGTCCATATTAGCTTGGATCATGCTTTAAATAATTAAATGACAAAGTTTAAATACTATTACTGCTTTTACTATATTTGGCATTTTGCCTAAGTGCATAAGCTTTTTCTTTAATTATTTAGTTTGCTTATACAGATCAAAGAGTGATTTATTTGAATTGAATGTGTCTATTTATCTCTCCCTAACCCAACTTTTTAGGCTTAAGATCTATAAATAAGTGAAATTCATAATAAAACTGTGTACTTTTAACTGCTCAGAATGCAGTCTGAATACGATGAGACTCTATTCAGTCAGGAAGTAGCTTTACTGCGTTATTCATGTTTGAAAGTGTTTAGTCCTTGTGTGTAAGTGGGTGAAAGAGTTGAGTCCTTGTTTCTGTTGTCTCTCAACCTGGAAATCACTTAATGTCTTAATGTCAGTGAAGCAGACAATTGTTAGAATGCAGTTGCACAAAAGAGCTGTTATTCTGGTATGAATGCTTCAAATTGAAATGTAAAAATCTGAAAATTGAGGTTGACAGTCTGCCGCTTAAACCCAGACAATGGACTGTGCTGGACTAAAGAACAACTCAATTAAAACTCTAATTACTGACTGCCGAGTGCATGCCATTTTTTTCACTGCAGCATTTATGGAGGCTGATAAGAAGCTTCCTCAGCCATCTGAAAGAGTTTCACTTGGCAGCCAGGGTCAGAGATCACAAAATGCTCATCTCATGGTTGCTGGAGATTTAACAGGTCCTTATTTCCCATTAGCCTTGACCTTTTCAAGCTGGCTTTGTAATAATTCCTGGTTTCAACATGAAAATGGGTAGAAATGGAGGGTCAGCTTGACATGCAGTTATTTGCGCTTCTTAGTTTTGTTCATGAATTACTTTATCTAGTTATGCACAAGCAATCACACTATTGTTCTTCTGTTTTATCTTTATTACCTTTTTTCTATATTCCACCTGTTTTTGGCACTGCTTCTGACACATCAACATTGCTCAAACTCAAAATTTTGGTCTTGATTCCATGTAGTTTTGGTGAAAAAAATTGTTGTCTTTTTTTATTACCATTTTATCCCTTTCCATTAAATGATTTATTGATGATTGAACTTGAGCATTGTGATGTTACATGCTCTGCCAGCTGTACAGCGTCTTCTGCTGCTGCTGTTGAGCAACCACACATCCTTTTCTTGCAGAAGTGCACCTCCAGTTTCAATTATGGCTGCTCATATGCAAACATTCAACTTTTTTCCTTCTGTATAGGACAAATATTCAGGTTATAAAACATTCTGTGTCAACGACATAGAGAAAGATGTAATGGAGAACAATCCTCTTACCTGTCCTGTCTGTGTGTGTGAGAGAGAGAGAGAGAGAGAGAGAGACCGTGATCATAAGGCTAAAGGTGTCTTATTACAGCTGCTGCCATGGACTTTTTAAAGAGAGATTGGGAACATAGGGAGAGAAAAAAAAATGGGTTGAAAGAAAGAGCAGGCTAAGATGAAGGGAAAAGGGATGAGCATGCTGGAATGAAAGGGGGTGATTTTCTGTGTACTCTGTCTACATTTGGTCCTCTTATGTGTCCATAAAACTGGTAAAAGCAGACTAATAGCACCCCATAAGCAATTTTGCTAGGTGCAGACTGAGCTCCACATGCAGACACATTTGCCCAGTCACATCAGACGAGGATGGCTTTTAGTTACAAACATGCAACAGGTACTTAGAATAGTTTATGCTTTCTGTAGCTGTGGTCAACATTTCTGGAGCCTCAGACAAAAAAAGAACTGGTTCACATAGACAAAGTGAGAATATTGAAGTGCATTCATTTTTAATGAGAGATGAATAATGAAATTCTAGTCACACTAGGCGAAGAGTAGAGAAATCTTTCCCGGTTATTATACTTCAAGAAGAAGCGAGATAATTCCGTATATCCAAATGGTTTTAAACTACAAGTGCTTTAGTGCACAGCTGGTGATTGTGTTTTAATCTGGAATTTTTGGTGGACATTGATATGAGATTTGTTCTGTTCTTGCATCATACCTTCAAAGCACAATTTCAAATGCATTTATTACATGATGCTTAGGTTAGAATAAGCACTAAAGCAAGAGAGAGGTTTTTTACAGTATATGATGGATTTTATTTATTTGTGCTAAACACTGTTCCCCTCTGAAGAATTGGAAAAGCAAGGCTACTTCCTTTATTTTTGCTATACTGTACATTGAATACAAAAAATGAATTTGAGACAATGGATCAGAATTTCAACTTTAATTTCCTAATGAACATGGGGTCATTGGTGGGAGACTAAGCTTAGGTTTAGGTGAGCATATCCCTTGCATACAGTAACTGAATCGAGCTGGTGATGGACTGTGATACCAAACCATCATATTCACACTGCTGATGAGCGGTTTGTGGCTTGTGGTATGGTCTTTATCATACTGAGCTAAAAGTCATCTTCAGACTGTGGATTTCGATACCTTCATGCCTCCATGCCGTGAAGGTTGTTGGTTATGTCTATATTTTAGCTTTTTACCATCACAATGTTTTGCCCATCAACTGCTTTTTGTTTCCTTGGCTGGCCTGTTCCATGTCTGGTTATTAATACACCAATGTTGTTTTTTATTTTTGACGACATTCAAAGTTGTTGTATTGGCCATGCACAATATAATGTATATAATGGCTCTGATCTTTTTTTTTGCCATTTTTCTTAGCTACAAAACAGCTTTATTTTTTACCCAAAGACAGCTCTATGGTCTTCATTTAGGTTAGGCATTTTAAGGACTTATTTGGACAAATAGGGACATTTTTTTAGTGCATGAAGGAACCGGATGAGGATGCTGTTCGGACATGCAGGGAAAAGATGTATTCTTGACTGATGTATTAGAGCACATACTGTAATTGTTCAAATTAAAGTTATATTCAAATTTGTCATTTTTTAAAGTGATTCTAGCTTTAGATTCTGATTGGGGCTGCTGCTTTTTCTAAATCCAATAATGTTATGAAATGTCCAGGGTGTACCCCACCTTGTTGCATGAAGAGATGGGATGGTGATGGGGCATGCAGTTACATGTTGAGGACTAAGTTATTGACATTGAGGGCTGAATTGTTCCATAAACAGGATGGGAACATTTAGGATGGGGAGTGGATGCAGACATGACGTAAGGTTGTGGTTAGGGAACACTTAGTGTTCCTATAAGGCTCAATCTACCACCACTCTGACCAGTATAAAGTTCTTACTGAAGATGAATAAATTCATCAATTTATTGTTCATTATAATGGGTTTAAAAGGGTACTCTTGCTCTGTTACATCATGGTCTTGAGATACGATGTGTGTTAATAATGAATTTTTATAGCCATGATCTTTTATAGCCATGATCTTTAACATTGATGTTACTAAAATTCACCCTAGCTTTGTTAAAAGCTATGAATAGAGAGAAAGAGATAAGAAAAAGTGACAGAGAGATGATGATCATGGTGTGTATTTGTGTCAACTCATAAAAGAATGTGACAGAGAAATACAGAGGGAGCCAGTGTGTAGGTGTGTTTGTGCAAGTTCTTTCCTCTTTGAGCAGCCCACAGTAATGAGTCACTACCTCGCGATGCTCCTCAGTTGTCTGTCCCATTTGTAATAGAGCAGCTTCATATCCACAGCACATCAAATAATCGTACATCATTACACTGAGTGCAACAAGCTTTAAAATAGATGACAAGTGCAACATGCCAACTTCTGGCAAATTCACACCACCCACATTGCAGTTCGGCTTCTTGATAAAATCCTCTGCTGTGCTGATGTGTGTGGGTCTGTGGTATAAACACATATTGGGAATAATGCAGTCACAGTGTCATGCATTCCCCCTAACTTATATGTAACTCTAATATGCTCTCGAGGCTTAACTGACCATGTGTTACTGAGAGAATATGGGCATTGATTTTAATCCAGATTAGTTTCACTTTGATAGGATTATAAGTGTTTCTCATGAAAATACAGAGACATGGTGAGTAATAACCTAGTAAAAACTTCTTTAAATTGGATTAATATGCACTTTTGTTTTATCATTTCCTTATTCGTAACAAACTGTCTTCACAGAAGCAGGTAAATTATTTCTATTGTGATTGTCCCCAACAGAGGATCTGCTACAAACGCTACATTGGTTAATGTTTAAAAACTAATGTAGCCTAGTTTGATGACCCCCATTCTAACATACAGGGTTGTATGAAAAACAGTTGGTGTCTGATCGCTTAGCAACTTAAATCATGAAAATCTGAACACAGCTCCTAAAAGTGGCTCTGTCCCAGACTTTTTTATTTAGTTTTCTTAAAGTATCGTTTGCTACACAGGTCATGTCTCAGGCTGAGGGCCAGCAGAAGAACCTCCTGCACTCCATTGAGTCGCTTCCAAGCCGTGGGCCTCTTTCCTCACTCGATCCAGACCTGCTGCTGCTCAAGGCTACGTCTGCGGCCACGCTAAGCTGTCTAGGAGAGTGCCTAAGCATCCTTCAGCATAATGTCACCCAGGCAGCCCGCAACATAACCACACACACACCAGGACTGAACACAGGTGAGTTACAGCAGGGAAGTTGGTGTCTAGCTTCCATGTCTAGCTTCCAGGCTGTTTTGCTATGATTCTTGACTGATGTATTAGAGGACATACTGTAATTGTGCAGATTAAAGTTACATTAAGATGTGTCATTTTCCAAAGTGATTCTAGCTTTAGATTCGGATTGGGGCTGCTTTTTCTAAATCCATTAAGGTTATGAAACAACTGAACTTTGGCCAAAAGACCATGCTATGTCTAGAGCATTCTCTGTCACCAGATGTGACAAAGCACACCCACTACTTCCTTATATCCTCCTTACTATTGAATAGCTCCTACCCGATTTTTTTTTGGGTGGGGGGGGCACCACTAATTTTTTCCCTAATTTAGTGGTATTTAATTCCTTCCCCCCATTACTAGGGCGCTTCCACATTAAGCTACTACCACTCAGTCGGGAGGGCCGATGTGTTTCCTCTGAACCGCGTGACGGTGTAAATGTGTGTGTTTGTGTGTAGACTGCAATTCAGGCTGGTCAGGGCCCAAACCTACAACAGATGAGCCAGTGGAAAATGGATCAGTGATGGGCCTTTCCACCTCTACCACTAACAAAACATCCCCATCTCCAGCACACAGGAGCAAGGAAGTGCACAAACATTCTGAGGTAAACACACACACACACGCACACTATAGTAAGGTCACTGGAATATGGTGATTTCTTGTTCTGGTGGCTGTGACTTTTATAAAAAAAGTCAATGCTGTCTGAAATGACAGTCTCTGGGGGTTCCGAGCGTTTTCTGCCGTACTTCCCTGGCACAGGAAGCGCTAATTGGATGTGCTCTAGTTTTCTGACAGGTACCTGAGGATCTGCAACAACCCCATATAAAGGGGGATGAGTCACTATGTCCCTTTTGGGAACCTTTGCACTTCCTAAATCTCTGTCATCTGCTGCCTGTTTTTAAAACTAGGACACACTTACGTGTGCTACATGATGTGTGTGAGCATGGATGTGCCTGAAGGGATGGAATTAATGTTGTGTTGCTTTGTGTGTCATTAAAAACACTCTGTAGCACCTGCCAACGTAATAACAGTTAACAAACGTGATAAACCATTAACATAATTCAAATCTGCAGCTTTATGATTGTGGGAAGGAGAAGATCTTCTGCTTAACATTTTTTTTATAATAAATGTAATAACATTATGTAGGATTATTACAGTAGCCTATAAGAATGGCGACACAGGTGTCTTTAAATGTTCTGGTAAGTGACTTATTCAGTTTTATCCTTGAATTTAAGTCATGAAGTCCCTAAGTGACGTCTAATGAATATTCTAGTGCAGTCATGTGACAGTCTGTAAGTTTGTGTATCCATGACATCATGAGACATAAGACAGAATTGTTTTTTTGGTTCTGAAAGTTTCATCCTTTGTAACAAATGATTTGATAACATCTCGCATATCACATTGAATGCATTTCCTGGAAGAATCGCTATAAACCACATGTCACAGAGGTCTTTTAACCCTAAAATTCTACGGGAAAATGCCATGTGTTGCACCTGGTGTGTTTAGTCTCTGTTATGTCCCCCATAATATCCCTTAACGGAGAAATGGGTCTGAGTTCTCATCTGTTAGAAGTGGTAGATTTTTATTATACTGGTTGAGTTGTCGGCAGCACGGTGGTGTAGTGGTTAGCACTGTCGCTGGCCAGGCTTGATTCCCGTCTTTGTGTGCATGGAGTTTGCATGTTCTCCCCGTGCTTGGTGGGTTCCCTCCGGTTTCCTCCCACAGTCCAAAGACATGTAGGTTAGGTTAATTGGTGTTCTCAAATTGCTTGGAGTGTGTGTATGTCTGCGTGCCCAGCGATGGATTGGCGCCTTGTCCAGGGTGTACCCTGCCTCAAGTCTCCTGGGATAGGCTCCAGGCCCCCGCGACCCTGAATACATGATTACTGATCATGAGTAATGACGATGAGTGAGAGGTGGAGTTGTATTTCGTTGAGGGGTGTTATGCAAAACTCCCTGTAAAGGTGATATGCACTCAGCTCACGTTTTTAATGGAGCACAGACATGATTGCGAACAGAACGAGAGCTATGATATAAAGTAATTTAAATGCCATTCATCTCCTCACCATGATTGCAGTGTAAAATTACTAATCTGTTGAATGAATTCCGGCACTTACTTACACTATTCAGGATGATATTGCTTTACCAGACGCATGCTTGAGTGTGGAATGTGTGAGAGGATATATAACCGGTTGGACGTTGCCATGTTTAGCTGAAACATGCTGTGCTTATGGTGGAGCAAGCGGCCATCCCTGGCATTATGCCTACACAGACAGTGAAATATGCTGATAGGCCTAAGCACTTAGAGCTCCTGAAATGAGTAACATCAATCCAGACTGTCCTGCTTTGAGACCAGCTGAAGTGTGTAGCTTACGGCTGCTGAGGACCGACACACCATCATTTAAAGCACAAGATCATTCAACCAGCTCAGATTAACATTCCAGAAAAGCACTTATGGGTTTCTGCCATCATAAACACTCACAGTGCAGCTCGAGTCATTTTCAGACTGATTTTTTCCACTAATACACTGATGTAAAATCTGTTTATTACATTTTCTGATTAATTATATCAGATCCAGGAACATGAGAATATGGTATTCTTGTATATGAAAAACTATTACACCTGAATAGTAGTAAAGAAAAAGACAATATATTTCCCTCAGCTGGCCTAGTCTAGTCTGCAATACATCAGTGTGCATTTTTAGCTTGTCCTGTCAATCAACCCAACTCTCTGATAGTATTTGTTGGCCACCAATATTCTCTGGCTAGCTTGTTGTTAACATTAGTAACTGTTAATGCTACTCTGTTGTTGCTGTACTCTATAAACGTTGCATAAGAGTTTAATATTTATACACTATAGTAGAATAGTACCTTTAGTCACTCATGTCTGTAAGTGTAACAGAGCAGTTAGAGTAGATTTTTATGAGCTCTGACAGAAACAAAAAAAAACTTTCACTGAGGCCTTCATGGGAAATTACATCATTACAGTGATGATATGACCACTTACAGTACAGGGCATCATGAACAGGGGATTAGTCAGATCATAATATGTGAGGATGTTAAAAGGATGTTGACTGTCTAGTGAGACTAGTGTATCTAAAGTAACCAATATAGCTAAAATCTGAAGAAAGCTTATAGCCAGTTTAGCCTTAATCAACACACACTCACTTAAAAAGGCATTGATTAGTTCATCAATACCATTTTCAATAGCAAGGTCTAACAGGAATAACAGTATAGCGCTTTTAACAATTGCCATTGTCCCAAAGCAGCTTTACACAATCAAAAAATTTAGAGAGAGGGGGAGAGAGGGAAGAGAAAGAGCGGGAGAGAGAGCAGAAGAGATAACAGTTAGGTCTGGTCACAGTCATATAATGTATAATGTAAATGTATATTTAGTGTAGAGTGCAAGCAGAGACTCCGGCAGGACTAACTATGACATCATAACTAAAAGAGAGAGCCAGAAGGAAACACAGACATGAGGGCTCCCTGAGATGTAAAGCAACCAAGTAATCAATGAGAGTGGTGAAGACAGCATCTAAACATACCAGTTCACCATAATACTCTACGTCCATGAGTCCCCCAGATCTGCTACTTTACCTAAGGCAAATCTATTTATAAAAATGCTTGATTAAATAAATAGGTTTTTAGCCTGGACTTAAACACTGAGACTGTGTCTGACTCCCGAACATTATTTGGAAGACTATTCCATAATTTTGGGGCTTTGTAAGAAAAAGCTCTGCCCCCAGCTGTAGTTTTCATAATACGCGGTACTGACAAGCAGCCTAAATCTTTTGATCGAAGTAGGCGTGGTGGTTCGTAAGACACTAGCAGTTCACTCAGATACTGCTGTAGGGCATTACAATAGTCCAACCTAGAGGTGATAAAACATGAACTCGTTTTTCTGCATCATTTAGCGACAATATGTTTCTTATCCTGGCAATATTTCTGAGGTAAAAGAATGCTATCCTGGTTATATTATCTACATGAGCTTCAAATGAAAGGCTGGAATCTATAATCACAACGAGGTATTTTACTGTTGCACTTGATGGAGCAGAAAGGCCATCTAAAGTTACAGAGTGATCTAGAATTTTACTTCCAGCTGTATGTGGTCCTATGGCTAGAACTTCTGTCTTATCTGGATTAAGCAAAAGGAAGTTAATTAGTATCCAATTTCTTATGTCCTGCACACATTGCTCAACTTTAGTAAGGTTTATCTCATCAGGTTTTGCTGAGACGTATAACTGTGTGTCGTCAGCATAACAGTGAAAAATTTCACCACTGCAAATGCAAACATATATTATTTAATTAAATATATTTTTTTAAATAAATCTATTTTTAAATCAGTGTGGTGACACATGAATTACTTAATGATAATGATAATATGTACCAAAATAGACTGCCCCCCATTTGCATCACATAAGGACATTTAAGTCTTTAGTCCTCAAAAAATATATACTGTGTATATATATACACACACTAATACAGTACATACACAAGTCTATTTTAGATTACTTAAATACTGAATGTGGTTTGTATTAAACCATAAGGTGTAAAGATTTTAAGGTTTAACACAAAAGAAAGAAAAGTCAGGCAACAACAAAAAAAGATCGGTCAATTGAGTTTGTTGAAGATAACGGAAATAGCTTTAATTTCATTTCTGGACAAAATGTTCCTTTCAAGTGACTTTCAAGTGCACCATGTGCAAGGAATTAGCAGGAGAGCACAGGCAATTAGGCAGGTGCTTTTTGCAGCAGTCACTCCAGTGATTTCTCTCTTTTGATTAAGAAACTAGTAAACCATGGTGTAAAACAACAGTGCATTCAGAGACTCCATAAATCTTAGGGAGGCTTTGTGTTTTAGTACTGATGGCTCTGTGCCAAAAAGGCACACTGTATTTGTGTGTGTGTGTGTGTGTGAGAGAGAGAGAGAGAGAGAGAGAACCTCTGTAAGATGGTACACATTGTATAGATTTTAGAGCTAATTATACCCAGTAAGCATTTTTATTCATCATGCTCATTTATATCCCTGTGTATTTTGAGTCATAACCTGATAAGGGAGCTAGAAAGTAGTAAGATATAAAACTATGCTTAATGAAGCTGGAGCAAGCCTCAATCTTTAAACAATTATGAACATTACAGTAATAGATAAGTACAGTTTGGATCATCTCTGCACATGAGCATATACAGTAAATGAGCAATGTAAAGCAAAACCGAGGCTTGCTGTTTCTCCAACATGCTCTGACATTAGTTTCACCATAGCCTGAAATAGTGCTGCAAGATTCTACAGATCACTACAGAGAGTCCTGAAATAAATGACAAATGGTATAATATAATAATATAATAATGGTATAATATTATATAGGGACAGAAATCACCCAATACGATATTATCTCGATATTAAGGTGACAATTCGATTTGTATTGTGATTTTGTAAATATCATAATTCCATAAATGTCCTGATCAGACATTAATTTTAAATTAAAAATTAATATTAAAAAAATGTAGGCACAATATTCAGTTGGATGTAAACTTCCACTCTGCTATACATATTTCTGAAATGTACAACTTGATTGAGTAACAACAAAAAACTATTGTCTTTTGTTAGGAGGAGTTTTGCAGGCAGTGCTTTTTCTTCAGGCATACGTTTCAGGAAAGATATCTGTTATCTGGACAGTAGTAAATCTTCCTGATCCACACTGCAGTGATTTATTGTTTTCCACAAAGCGAGTATCATGTCACACCCTGAGCAGTGCACTGCAAAATGAACACGATCATAGTTCTTTTCAATGTGTTTAATATGACAGCATACTCTGTAACTGTGTAAGGGCAGGAGTTAGAAGTAGACTAACATGGTTGAGATAATCAACTCAGTTTTTCTATACCTGAAGTGCCCTGCGCAATTATTGGCACCCTTTTTAGGTATTTTTAAGTATTAGTAAAAAATTATTATGAAAAATCCTCAATTTGGATGTGTCTATGAAGATGTTTCATCTCACACACAAAAAGAGAGAGAAATTCAACCATTTATTAAAATGTTATTCAGAGGAAAGCAAATCTCCCATCAAGAAATAATTATTTTCAACAAAAACGTGTGTTTTTATTTATGAGTGGAAATGCTCATGGAGGACACTGTATATCAGTGGACCATGCTGGTCTGTTAAAGCTGTCTTACATGATGTGTTTGTCATGAATGAGTCAGCTACTCAAACTGATTCTCTCGTAAAATCCAGAAAAAAATCCAGAACGAAGACAGATGCATTACATTAGTATTCTGTGTTCACCAGTAAGTGCAGATCGAAATCCATTACCTTAAACGGTAAAGCAACGATTAAGCACTAGCTTTATAGAACATAAAGAAGTGTGTTTAATTCTGTGTGCATAGTTGCAGCAGCATGATGTTCTTATATATTTCTGCTTGTTATGATGATCCATGTTGTGTAGTGTATTACATAAATGATATGAGCATGAAAAAATTAAATATTTGTAATAGGCTTCAATTCCCAGCCTCTAGAGGTTGCAGAGTACCATCAGTTCTTGTCCCAAACCTGGATAAAAATGAGAGGGTTGTGTCAGGAAGGGAATCTGTGCCCAAAAAAAATGCTGATCTGATGATCCACTCTGGTGACCCCTGATGGGAGCAGCCAAAAAAAACAACAACAACAAAACACACACACACTAGCCACAGTAATAATTATATTGCAGAAATGTACTAAATAGTATTGCTCCAGGATCACTGGTTAAATCCTGAGATTAAATCACCTAAAACATGCTAGATGCTGAACTGGGTACTTTAATTACTCTTGGTGTGAATG
The DNA here is from genome assembly GCF_024256425.1 of Clarias gariepinus. NCBI lineage: Eukaryota > Metazoa > Chordata > Actinopteri > Siluriformes > Clariidae > Clarias > Clarias gariepinus. The sequence goes on along the minus strand of NC_071103.1, from coordinate 26,589,607 downwards.
AGTGTGTGCATGGAGCTCTGACACGGACTTGTGTCCCATACTGGCTTTTCTCCCTCCCTCACGCCCAGTGATGCTCTCCTATTAAAGCAGGTGCTAAAGATACATTAAATAATTGAGTGTGTACTATGTTTATCATTACACACATGCAGCAGTTTTATGTAGCTATAGTTATTCAATTAAAGGTCCAAAAGTATACACCCGACTATCTCACTCATTTGTGGTTCTTCCCCAAACTGTTGTGTGCTGTAGCATTAAAATTTCTGTTCACTGGAATTTAGAAACCCAGACAAAGTGAGTCAGACATGGTTTAAGAAAAAGGTGAAGGACAGAACTCAAGTGGCGTGCACCCAGCCTTGACCTTAACCCCACTGAACACCTTTGGGATGAACTGAAACACTGACTGCACCTCAGTCACACAGACTGTCACCTGATATCAGTGCCTGATCTCGCTAATGCTCTTGGCTGAATATACAAATCCCCACAGCCATGCTTCAAAATCTAGGGAAACACCTTCCCAGGCAGTGGAGGTTGTTTTACCAGCCAAGATGAGACTAAATTGAGAATATAATGTTCAGGCGTCCACAAACATTTGGATAGTGTGTATGCAATGTATACAGTGCAAACCGAATCTGATAAATAATTTTACTTTAAAAAAAAAAAAAAGACAAGCAGTATACAAATAAAACCTTCAAAACTGGCACTGCTAATCTTGTTAAGCCGAACTCTGCTGCTCTGACTCATTAAAATTACCAGTAATTCCCATCACTACTGTCAGTGTCAGTTCTCTGTAGTGTAAAGTGACAGGCAGATGACTAGAAATTCTTCACAGTGCAAATAATAATTTTTTATATACAAAGGATTAAATATTAGGTTTGCTCTACATTTTAAAAATGCTAGAAATAAGTCTGTTGAAAATTCGATACAGATATGGAACAGATGAATATTAGCATGAGACAAGGAGAAATCTAAATCCCCTAAACAATATAGCCCAAATCACACTGCATTTCACAATAAACAACATACATTATGATGATTAAATAAACATTCACGGTTTTGTATCATTGCATTGACACACACTGTAAATTTAGTTATACAACATTTTATTATTACATACTCTAAAATAATCTCCTATTCTTTTTTTAATTTCATTTATTATTTATTTCATTATTTAACGTATCTAATTTTTAATAAAAAAAAAATTCTGTACTTAAATAATTTTTTACTTATTTAAATTTTGTTTTAGATTTCTGAGAAGCAAAATGAAATAAACTGTGAATGCAGTATTAAGAAGTCAATTGAAAGATTTCCAGATTTTTATCCCTATTCATTAATACTCGTTTGGTGGTAATAGATGAGTAAACATTATTGAAAGCACTGATGTCTGGATTAGCTGTGGTAGCTTTAACACCTGGCCCTGTTGGGGAGAATTAGTAGAAAGCTACAGCACTGTCATGCTGTGTGGGTTTGAGGTAATCTGGCTTAATTCAATACAGCTTAATAAATGTAGAGCTTTTCTCATTAGAAAATATTATGGTCAGCTCACTGCACACTAGCATTCCACTATCTGCTTCTGATCATTTTTCATTGTCTTTTTATTAATAACTGCTCTGCCTTTTAGTCCTTGATTAGAATCAAAGCACAGGCCAGGTAAAAATAGTTTTTTTTTTGCCAAACACAGCCACACACTGCCACCCAAGGCAAGACACAGTAGTATACACATTTACTTTTTCATAAGGCAGTGCTACTTATATTTTTCCCCCATGCTGTGACCAGAACAATACTTAAACCAGTCTTAGCAAGTATACGCTAACTATCTAGTCTAGTGTCCTTTCTATAGCACTGGTTACTGGTTGTGGAGTCCAGGCTCCCCAAGACATACTATAGGTGAAACACTGCCAAAGGGCCTTTTTTAGTTATTAAACAATGGCTAGAGTCCCAATCCTGTAAGTTCTTATCGCATTATGCATGTAGAAACGCTTTTCTTTTCACTATCCTTCCAGGAAGGATATTGTTTTCTTTGCTTAATACAGGCCACTAATTCGACCTTTCTGAAACCACACTATTTTCTGTGTATTCATTATTGAGTTGCTATTGTTCTCAGTCTGTTTAGCTACTTAAATTGAATAGGTTTTTGAATTGAAAAAACAATCAGGAATATTAATAATGGTAATTATATTGGTAGATTGTTCAGGACAAAACAGTTTTATAGCTTCAATAATTTTTTTAATGAAAATTTCAATATGAAGGTGATTATAAAGATAATAAGTTAAACCTGTTCTGAGATTGGATTTTATTTGATTTTAACAAAGTCCTTATCTGCAAAAAGTCTGATAACCCCTGATCTAGATACATTTGAAATCAGTTATTCTGTGTCACTAACCCTCATTGCTAAGTTGCTAGTAGATCTTACTTAAAATTGTTAATGATTGATTACTCAATCATGAATCAGTGATTGTATAACTTGTTTTTAAGTTGTGTAATGCATGCTGGGTGTTTTAGTAGTCATGCACTGAGATTGAGGGATGTGATGTCATCCTACAAAAGAATCTATATACATCATATATGCTTGTTTTGTGCTGGAATGACTATTATTTATTTTATTTTTTCTCCCTTATTCTTTCTCTCAAACACACATAGCTCATAAGAAGATGAATCACATGCGAATCAGACCATATCATGGAACAACACAGGGTCAATACACACAGACACTAAGCCACATGACATTCACTTGGACACTCAGACACACAAAACCTACATGTAGTTTAGTCCTAAACACTGCAGGTTAGTTCTCTAGAAATCTATTGCATACTTGACTTTGGCCGAAAGGTGGATTTAGTCTAATTCATTTAATGATTAGTGTCTTTTGTTTTGGTGAAGAAGTAGCTCTGTTTTGATCAGGATATTATTAGAATACAGACAGACATAGCCCTAATGATTCAAAAACATAAAACATCATGTACACAGAAGGAAAATACAAAAACATAGAAAATACAGCATATGCTGATCATTCCTGATCTGAGTAAAGTGCTGTATATGAGATCCAGTGCTGAGTTTGAAATAATAGTGACCTGCGGCTAGGACACAGACTAATGGAGCAGGTATGGCAGTAGATTTTAATTGGCCTGAGGTTAAAATCTGGAATTGACAAAGCTAATGGGGATTAAATAAGCATCAATAATGTTCACAGAGAAGCAGGACCAAGCACTTACATCAACATGCCATCAACACTAAGCACTTGTGCCAGCACAGCGAGGTCAGGACTGTATGGGGGATGTGGCAGTAACTCCCAGCTGAGTTCCTGTCATGTGCAAGTGGTGTTTGTGTATGATTGTGTGTATAGTTCCCACAGAGAGATAAGTCTAAGTTGACAACAAGTTATCCATCAACTTTCAATGATTATGCGTTCCAACCTTGTGAATGTTCACTGGAAAGACTACAGTTTGCTCCGAGCCATCTCGGTCAGGATAGTACTATTCTCTCTTCAAATGTTTTACTGTGGCTCAGTCTTCTGTAAAATCAGTTTTACTCTTTAGTCCCGTTTTGACTTGAACGTGCCTTATATAATCTACTGATTCATAAATGAAACTAGCTACATCCAGGACCATAAAGGTATAGATAGAGAATCCCGCTCTTATGTGTTTGAGGTCTGTAGCATTTACATGATTAGATAAATAAAGCAATGTGGTAGAGATTGTATTCATAAATACATGAGTAATAAGCACTCGCCATACAGTACCCATGCTTTAGTGTGAAAAATAATAATATACATATTGTGTAGATGCAAATAGAGTAGCATGTGCGTAAATCATCAGTTTGTTTGTGGAGTAGGTGGAGAGGACCTTGAAGGATTTAAAACATCCATGTAATCTTTAAAAAGATATCGGGCACAAGTCATATGTCTTTCTCACTCAAAAAAAAGTTGCTATATTGGGATGATACAGATACAGATGTTAAGAACACATCAGAAAAAAAACAACAGCAAAAAGTATGGAAATATTGTAAGTTCAAATTTCTCTCTCTCTATCTTTAACTCAGTGTGCATATGTTTCTCTGGCTTTATTAATGCAGCTAAACAGAAGCAAAAAGGTCTAGCTGGATTCGGAGAATTCAGCCTGTGGCAAGTCTGTGCAACAGCAGCTACAGTAGCAGTAATCTCAGTGTTAGTGTGTGTGTGTGTGCGCGTGGATGAATGAGTGGGCAGAGTGGGAGGGGGCAGTATCACCACAGTTCAGGGACATCTACTCCGACAGGGAGGAATAGCAGGGTAGGAGAAAGGAAAGAGCGAAAGAAGGGAAAAAGAAGAGGGTCTTGGAGCAGAGCTGTTATGGGAAACTTTGTCCCACTGTGAGATGTTGAACCTGGAGTACATAACTAAACTGGCCCAGACATGAATGTAAGTCGGGAGAGATTTTTGTGTTGGTGAACGTGTGGTGGGTCAGCTCTCTGCTCTCTGTTTGATTTGATTGCTGTTTGAGGCATGAAAGGATTTTTATGTAAGGCACTAGAACACTTATTATTGTAGAGGTTAAATATGCAGTTCTTTAACTTTTAGTACTCTAGTACTATATTCTGATCTAGCAATAAACCAGATGTTTTATTATTTTTCAGTTTTACTGAGCAATCATTAAAGCTGCTAACTTTATATAACTTTATACTGTATGTATATTAATATAAACTGTGTAAGCCCTAATTCCATGTCACTGTGATAAATTGATTCTTCTTGTGATCTGTGGTTGACTATCATTAGTTTTGTTATTTATAATGAAATTCACATTTCCCTGTGTGACACTATTGCTGCTTAAAAAAAAAAAATTTAGTCTTACCATATGGTTTGATGGGCATCTGTTCAATCGTGAGCTTTTTTGGATGTTTGAGTGTCACGTGTGGTTTGACCTTGAAAGTGGCCCGATTGAGCATTGCCTTACTAGTTCCCTGCTGTTAAGCGGAGAAAAAATGGCCACATGCTTCTTTTATGAAATATTCAGTTTGAAATGGCACTGCTGCTCTGAGCACAGATTCAGGGTTTCCCTTTCCCATACCCGAGCCTCATCTGATTCTCAGGATCTCAGCATTCACCAAACACCACCAGCATAAGAGACAGAAGGATGAAGGAAGCATTTCGAATAAAAAAAATATTGTAAAATTAGTCACTTATTCAGTTTATAGGCCATTCACAAAATCCACACTTGCATGAAACCTGCTGCTGCTTTTCAGTTCCCATCTGGTGCCTAAGAGTTGCTTATATGTTCATAAAAGAATAGAAAGTATTCCTCAGAGACAAAAAGATGTAATATTTCTCACTTATCTGTGACCTATATCAGCTCTTGATGGTGAAACCTTTAATTGTTTTCTCAGTATGCATCAGGGAATGCACTTGTGTTATATTATGCATTAGCAACTATGTAGGGCTTACGCATGAGCGACTACAGCAGAGAGCACACATACATAAATCAGGCCAGTCCAGCTAAAAGCACCTTAAGGCACTGGACACACTATGCCTAACTAGAAGTTGTGGGTAATTTCTAGAAGAGCCCTAAGGGTTTTAATCTGGCTCCCAACAGAGTATTGTCACATCTACCCTGTAAAATGAACTTGTTTAAAAAATAATCACTGCTGATGGCAGACACTTTATCTATTTTCTTCAGGTTTGTATAAAATGTTGCAGTAATGTAGAAAAAATATTTATATATGTGCAGAAGGATGATCATTTAGTCAACAAACCAAAGTTTATAGTGACACAGCAAGAACATAGCTACATGCAAAAGGTTTAACACAGATATCATATATATATATCACTCACCTAAAGGATTATTAGGAACACCATACTAATACGGTGTTTGATCCCCTTTCGCCTTCATTCTTAATTCTACGTGGCATTGATTCAACAAGGTGCTGAAAGCATTCTTTAGAAATGTTGGCCCATATTGATAGGATAGCATCTTGCAGTTGATGGAGATTTGTAGGATGCACATCCAGGGCACGAAGCTCCCGTTCCACCACATCCCAAAGATGCTCTATTGGGTTGAGATCTGGTGACTGTGGGGGTCATTTTAGTACAGTGAACTCATTGTCATGTTCAAGAAACCAATTTAAATTAATTGCTGGAAGTAGCCATCAGAGGATGGGTACATGGTGGTCATAAAGGGATGGACATGGTCAGAAACAATGCTCAGGTAGCCCGTGGCATTGAAATGATGCCCAATTGGCACTAAGGGGCCTAAAGTGTGCCAAGAAAACATCACCCACACCATTACACCACCACCACCAGCCTGTACTGTGGTAACAAGGCATGATGGATCCATGTTCTCATTCTGTTTATGCCAAATTCTGACTCTACCATTTGAATGTCTCAAGAGAAATCGAGACTCATCAGACCAGGCAACATTTTTCCAGTCTTTAACTGTCCAATTTTGGTGAGCTCGTGCAAATTGTAGCTTCATTTTCCTATTTGTTATGAGATGAGTGGTACCTGGTGGGTTCTTCTGCTGTTGTAGCCCACCCACCTCAAGGTTGTGCGTGTTGTGGCTTTGCAAATGCTTTGCTGCATATCTCGGTTGTAACGAGTGGTTATTTCAGTCAAAGTTGCTCTTCTATCAGCTTGAATCAGTCGGCCCATTCTCCTCTGACCTCTAGCATTAACAAGGCATTTTCGCCCACAGGACTGCCGCATACTGAATGTTTTTCCCTTTTCACACCATTCTTTGTAAACCCTAGAAGTGGTTGTGTGTGAAAATCCCAGTAACTGAGCAGATTGTGAAATACTCAGACCGGCCCGTTTGGCACCAACAACCATGCCACACTCAAAATTGCTTAAATCACCTTTCTTTAGCTAGCTATCATAATAGCTAATTAGTAGTGATGCGCGGGTCAGGTATTTTTTCAACCCGCGGGTCCCGCTTTATGAAATTATTCGGCCCGCCCCAGCCCGCCCCGCACCACTGTATCTATTTTTACAACCCGCCCTGCCCCGCACCTGCGACCATTCAATAGGCATTGTCATTCAAATGAAAGCCTGAAAGTGCTTGGAAACATCGCTATGTAAACTGGCAACAACATATGATTATGAATATGAACGATAAATCAGGTCATATTAATAACAAAATAATGATACACATTTTAAACATTTACAAAGCAGCGTTTGTAATCTAGGCTAAACTATTTTTTATTTTAGATTTGTATAGGGCAGGGCAGGTATTTCTACTTTAGTGTTTACAGCCTACGCTAAATAACCACTGACTTTTTTTTTTTCATTTATCACACGGAAATGTTCATTTAGCGTTTTTACATTTGCTGTGCAAAAAAAGAATTAAACTGTTAAAAAAGAAATTAATTACGGGACTGGTTTACATAAATAAATAAATAAATAAATAAAGTTTAAAGATCATTAAGATTAATGATATACATTATACAGTTACTATAATCTGATTGGAAGAGATGCATTCCACAAGTGCTGATATAGAGCATAACATCACTGGGACTTTTAACTGTGTGTATCACTTCACATCACAGTTGTTCCAACAATCATTAATTACACTAAATGTCACTCACAGCATGGGTGTAAATATACTGTATCTGTATTGTCAGCAGTACTGGGAAGAGGGGAGACCAGCTGCCTGACAAAACCCACATTCAAAACCGGTCAGGAAAGAACTTCAACAGCAAGAAAACACACCTGATAACATTATATCACCTTAAACAAGTAGCCTTACCGATGTCACTCTAAATTGGCTCTGAATCGTCCTTTTAGTTTTGTTCACTGCTAACACAAGCTACTAAGATACCTTCTAGCACAAGGCTAAATCTCAAATCCCTCCCTGACCTCTGTTTAAGGGCACTACTTGGAGTGTTGAATAAGTGAGAATATAGAGTAAATGCTTTGTCTTTCTCAGGACTTTTCTCAGGTTTATTCTCCTCATCCTTTAACTACCAGTTAGAATGTAAATTTTACTGTTATTTACGCTGTCAGGCAGCTCCACACATTCGGAAGACAGCGCTATCCGCTCCTTCCACTTGCGCAAGCTCACAGACGCCCCTGATTGGCTGTAGATCTGTGATTAATGTGGGAGCACCAAGTACCTCTTACCCCTCCCCTCTCAGAGAGCTCGGCCAATCAGCTCTCTCTAGGCCTCCGGCTGCGAGAGGTAACAGCATTACTCGGAAATTAAACTCCGCATGATAGGGCGAGCACTTTACCACAGCGCCACTTGGAGGCCTGCAAATTAACTGCAAATTAATTAAAAAAACAAATCAGTTGATAATTAATTGTACTTGTTCAACTATTGTATAAAAGCAATATCATGCTTGAGGTTATGCTTTTGTGCTGAATATCAGCATGACTGTGATATTTTCAGCAGCCTAAGTGCCTATGACCACATGATAGCCATGCTGATATTCAGTAGAACAGCAGTCCCTTTCGTGTGATATTCCTACTCAACTAAACTACCTGCTTAGAGTTTCATTACAGTACAAATATCTGTGCCAAAATGTACTTAAATTAACACTAATTTAGGAATTTAAACATGGTTCACATATAAAACTTTTTTAGTGGAATCCAAAAGTACATCTTAATGAAATATATGCATTTTAACCACTTTTCATTTCCCTCTAAATAAGGCCAAACCTCTTTCGCTTCAGTTTTGCTTCAGGAATTTGAAGAATCATGCATCTCTAAAGTGCACTGTGTCTGCATCCATACCCCTGTGTATCATGGTGATTTAGACCAGTTTTTCTGTTCCAGCAGCACTCCAGTGCAAACACATTGGACCCCAGTGAAGAAAGAACAGACACTGAGGACAATGAGGAAGAGGACCTGGGTGTGTTGGATGACCAGAGGAGTATCATCCTCCACCTGCTCTCCCAGCTTAAACTAGGCATGGACCTCACACGGGTATGTATCCAAACGCAGGCACACACAGAAGCAATGAACAGGTTTACTTATCGTGTGTTATTGCCTTGGCCAGAAATCTAATTTATTGGCCAGCTGTCTATATCAATCACATTTAATTTTGTGACTACACAACTCCCTGCTCTTTCTTTCTATTGATTTTACTGCATATAAATAACAAGTCCGGATCAAACAGTACATATTTAAAAAATGATATAAAATAATCCTGCATAGGAAGAATATTGCACTGATGCAGCAACAATGTATCATATATATAGGACTGTATAAGCGAAAACTAAACTCATGGCTGTGTTGTTACTGGGAAATAATCAGTGATGCAGTCTGATGTGCTCCAACAGGAAGTGGTTAACATGTTTAAGATTATCATATTTAAAATGTCCCAAAAGTTTTATTCATTTTAGAATACATTAATTTGCCAATGTTCTCCATTTTTTTAAGCAAAGCATATGAGTTCAATAAAAATACATTGCATGTAAATACAATACAAGAACCTGTCAGAAATGAGCTTTCAACTGGCTATGGTATAAAATCTTTTAACAAGCCGTTATATGCACTTTTTTCTGTACTGTACTGTAATTTCGACAAATATAAATAATGTGAGATATAATTGTATAATTTCTAATTCTCTTTGTTCACGTTACACTATCTGTCTATCTGTGACTTCTCAGACCATGATGAATACTGGTCATGATGAATTTGACAGAGAAAATGAAAGTCTATTGATTAAAATGCTTTTTGTCCATAGTACATTTAGAAAGGAACAAGTTGTTTTTTTTCTGCCCGTATATTTCCTGGAGGCTTGGCTAAGGTTAAAAGCCATTGAGCAGGGATCGATGCAGGTCTCTGGGAATCGCGGATGAGTAAAGATAACGATATGTGTTAGAGATTGTTAGGCCTGGGGCAAAAGGACAGCACATTGATCCAGTGCAGGTCAGATTGAACGTCAGACACAGGATCACACATTTTTTAAATATGTCGCAGCAGTGGATTGAACCTCATTGATTGGTGAGAGAATAACTTGTGTGTGTGTGCATGGTTGAGAAAGAGGATTAGATATCAGTAGAGATCTACTCTATCTATCAGTTAAAAATTTGCATACCCTGAAAGAAACTGTAACTTAGAAATTGGAATTGTTAATGTAATTGGTTTGTTAATATAATTTTTCTTTCTTTGATATCTAAAACAGTTCAATTTGTAACTCATTGTACTTCTCCTCCACCTTTCAACCAGAAGCACTTTTAGTGCCCTAGTTTAGTATTTCAATTTATCACCATGCATTGATTCCCTGATGACTCCGCTCTACTAGATGCATTTATGGTTAATTTATTTATTCATCTTTATCCCGGGCTAAGAGTGGATCCAAAGACTCAGGAACACAGAGTGCCAGATTAGAATACTGGATGTTATGCCAATTCATACATAAAATGAATACCCTAATTTGTACTAAATAATAACTCAAAAAAAATGTGCTTTCCCCTAGTGACTTTAATTAGATTAATGAAGTAATTAGAGGCCACTCTCTTATCTCTCTCCTAGGTAGTACTGCCTACCTTTATCCTTGAGAAGCGCTCTCTGCTGGAGATGTATGCTAACTTCATGGCCCATCCTGATATGTTCCTGGCCATCACAGCTGGAGCAACGCCAGAAGAGCGCATTGTGCGATTCGTGGAATATTACCTAACTGCCTTTCATGAAGGACGCAAAGGTGCTGTGGCCAAAAAGCCCTATAACCCTATACTCGGAGAGAGCTTTCTGTGCAGCTGGGACGTCCCCCGTGAAAAAGTACGGCCTCTTAGGACCAACACTTCTGTCACGGTGCCTTCGTCCACACCCCCAAGCTCAGCCAATCCTGCTCACTGCTACCGGCTGCACTTTGTGGCTGAGCAGGTCTCACACCACCCACCGGTCTCAGGGTTCTACTGCGAGTGCAAGGAGCGTGGAATGTGTGTCAACGCCCACGTCTGGACCAAGAGCAAGTTCATGGGCATGTCTGTGGGTGTGTCCATGGTCGGAGAGGGTGAGTTGAATTACATGATTTGTGTTTAACAGTTGGTTCACAGATGAATTACCTGTCATTAAGGAATTTAATTGTTAGTTGTATTTAAATGAGATAATATATACATATACATTTTATACAACTAATGTATTTTGAGATACATGTATAATTTCTCATACAATAACTAATTGAATTGATTTTAATTGTTTCATATACTGTCTCTGGAATGCCGTGTGTGACACCTGATGGATGCCATATACAGTAGGTCGGCGAGACTTAATATGGCTGAAACAATAATATTAGGAAACTGCTTAAAAGGCCACTGTTCTGTAGATTCATGTTTAGACATCACATGCATAGCATACCAGAGAGAAACCTCTTCTTGAGCTGAGTTATAGTAATGTCACAATAATGGTCTGCTCTTTGCAGCATGGTGTCAGGGTATAACCTTAAGCTACATTCAGTTTAGCTGACTACATGATGAAGAGGAGGTGAATATGATGCATGAATACCGTGCCGACTGGACTTCTCCTGTCAGTGTAGTAAATATCCACTTTAGACTATGGCTAGGCTCAAGACATGCTTTTAAATCAGAAGCCATTAAACTTCTGTGAGGGTACAGATGAACTTTGTAGTGTTTTAGATGGTACGCACCATCTCACTTGGAAGGTACTTGGGAATATATTATACTGACCCTATTATGTTTTTTATCCAATTTTAAAGGAAGAGTTGAGGGAGACACCTCATTCAATAATTCATTTATTTAATCATCTTTAGTAATGTATCTAAAGATTGCCAGTGACTCTAATGTATGGACATCCAGGGGAAGTTCATTCCACCATCTAGGAGCCAGAATAGAAAACAGTCTAGATACATGCCTTCCCAATAGCCTGAGAGATGGTAGGACCTGTCGAACAGAGCTAGAGGATCGGAGGGAACATGGTGCAGTGCGGGGTGTGATAAGTGCTTTGAGGTAAGTGGGTGCTGGGCCTTTTTTTAGCTTTGTGGGCAAGTAGTAGTTCTTTGAATTTGATGCAGGCAGCCACAGGAAGCCAGTGGAGGGAGTGGAGAAGCAGGGTCGTGTGGAAGAACTTGGGAAGGTTGAAAACAAGTTGTGCAGTTGCATTCTGGATCAGCTACAGAGGACAGATGGTGCACAGAGGCAGACCTGCCAGGAATGAGTTGTAGTAGTCCAGTCTTGAAATAACAAGGGACCGAACAAGCACCCGAGTAGCCTGTGTGGAGAGAAACGTCCGAGTTCTTCTGATGTTATAAAGATGAAATCGACAAGAACGAGTTGATTGTCCAGAGTTACCCCAAGGTTGTCATAGACTAACGGAGTGATCTGGGTGTTGTTCAGCGAGATTGTAATATCCTGACAGGGGGATGAACCAGCTAGGATAAACAGCAGTACAATTTTACTGAGATTAAATTTCAGTTGATAAGCTGCCATCCAAGATAAGATGTCTGTGGATCAGGCTTGTTTGTCTGGTGCGTCCATGAGTGCTTAATTGGATTGGGATCTGGGGAATTTGAAGGCAGGGCTGGCGGTCTTGGGCTCTTTTCCTGCTGGGCCCTGTGTGCAGCGTGCTCTGGTGCACTGGGTATTCCAGTGCCTTTTTATTGTGGCCAGCATTGCCTTTTTTCATCGGCTTTTCTGTGGGATTGGACTGGATAAGGTGGGTTTTGGTCCCTGTAAGCATGGGTGAGACTTGGGTGCCCATGATTTTGTCACCAGTACAATGATTAATTTTAATGTGTTAATATTAAGGCTGATAATTACTTCAGACTGTGGTGTATTAGACATCCTTGAAAAAGTGCTGTCTGTATATTGTTTAGCAAGTGTATATCTGTGGCCTTAGAGAAAATTAAAGCTTATCTGCTCTCTCTAGTTCTGTCATCCTTTTAGTAGAGTACCCAATGTACATCCTCACTACACACAAGCTGTCTGGTGAATTGACAAGCCTCAGGCCATGTGATTGCTATCTAGCTCTCAGTCAGCCAGCTTTGCACTGGAAAAGGGTGTAAGATTGTCTATGTCTGCCTCTCATTATGTGTCCGCAAAAACTTTTCCACATACTGTAGCAGAAATTAAGTCTGTGAAACATGATACAGACATACCGTACAGCAGCACCCTTTATCTTTCCATCAGTATGTTTCTAACACTAGCAAGCACACCGGTGCTCAGTGAAATGGACGAAGTTACTGCCTCCGCAAGCTCACCTCAGTGATTCACTCTGATTAGGCCAGCATTAATTACTTACAAGACAAATGGAACTAATTCTCCTTTAGAAGAGCAAGGTAGGTAATTAGAGGCAGAGAGACCTGATGGAGATTAATGAGGATTTCTTAAATGCTGCGTAATGATTATACAGACTTTATCATAACACAAAGAAGCACTGGAAGCAATTTTCCTAATCGAATTGTTTATTTATTTATTTGTTTGTTTGTTTGTTTGTGTTTACATGAGTATAATGAGCTAAACATAATTATGGCCCCACTTCATTAAAATAAAAAACACGATTGTATAAAATAAACATTCCACATAATTATGTAAAAATCCTTGTCTCTTGATAAAAAATGGTCATTTTTAAGTTTATGAGAATTATCTCCCTTCAAATATATGTGCCAAAATGTCTGACATGACTAAGTAATATTTTAAAATAAATGCAAACAAGAAACAGATCAGTATCTCAGCTGAGTTTTATATATATAATAATCATTTTTTTAAGTCAAGTTAAAAAACTTTTTTTTTATAAGTTTCTTGTGCGCCCTGAAAACTCAGCAAAGCCATTATTTGATATGGAGGTTTTTTAAATAAACATGCATACTGTAGGGCTCACAATCGTGCAGTAAAATGGCCACCTGAATTTTATGTCATTTTAACCAACTATATATGACTGGGAAAAAATTATATAAAAATGAGTCACATAGGCAAAGAAGTAGCACATGTACAGTGGGGCAAAAAAGTATTTAGTCAGCCACCAATTGTGCAAGTTCTCCCACTTAAAAAGATGAACGAGGCCTGTAATTTTCTTTATAGGTATACCTCAATTATGAGGGACAAAATAAGGGAAAAAAAATCCAGAAAATCACATTCTAGGATTTTGAATGAATTAATTGGTAAATTACTCAGTAAAATAAGTATTTGGTCACCTACAAACAAGCAAGATTTCTGGCTCTCACAGACCTGTAACTTCTTCTTTAAGAGGCCCCTCTGTCCTCCACTTGTTACCTGTTATTAATGGCATCAGTTTAAACTCCTTATAAGTATAAAAGACACCTGTCCACAACCTCAAACAATTCGTGGCTGACAAAATTCATTTTTTGCCCCACTGTATACATGATCACATGTTTTTATGGTTGTCTTTGGTTATGATTATTTGTACGACCATAAAAATAATAATATACTCATTTGTAAGGGTTCTACATATTGGCTATGTCATTTCTGTATTGTGGTAGTGGTAAAATGTACACGTTATAAAAGTAATGTTAACCTTCATTCTACCTGATACATTGGTAAACTCAAGGCTCCAATTTAAACACACGACTATGTTAGGTAGACAAAAGGTCTAACTGATGTGTATATATATATATATATATATATATATATAAACGGGACGCAGCCATGGACATGTACATATCACTCCATACCAAGTCACAAATACAAAGTATGAGACATCAAGGACACAGTGAGAAAGCACAAACTTTAACAGTGTGAATCCAGCGATATCCGTAACACATTTTTTTTATCATCATTGACCTGTGCTGTGCTGTTGCCCGTGTACCACTTGAGTTTCAAGGGTTAAAGCATTAGGAACTTTTGAGCTTTCATGTGAAGTTGTCAGGAGATTACAAATTAAAATCTTAAGCACAGACACCTATGTTATGATCAGATGAAACTAGAAACATAACTTTCAGTCCAGCACATCACTGTTTTATGGCAAAAAGAACAGCTCCAACATGCATTGGGGCTGTTTTGTTACTTTGTGGTTCAAGGGCTCTTGTGAAGACTGATGACATTGGAAATGCTCCTAACTCCCAGGATATTTCATCCTAAAACTGGGTTGCCTTTGCCAGGAGGTTTTGACTTAACCAAAGATAGAACTTTGATGGAGATGTGGGTCCAAATAGAAACAGAAATGACCATGTAATAGTTTCCACGATACTATCTCCAAACGCTCACTGGACATACTGTAAGCAGACCGAGCTCTTGGATCTCTTGCACACTCTTCTGGAGGCATTATGAAAGTGCTGACCTCAGCAGCATCATCTGTCACATGACAGTCCAATGCTCCCATATAGAGCGGAGGTGCAGGGGCACGGAGCCATGCTCTAGCCCTCTCCTGCTCCCATCTCCTGGGGAAACAGATGTGTTTGTGTCAGCCCTGGCCCAATGCCTTCAGCAAAACCTGCCACATGACAGCTGACTGTTATATAATAGCTGGATGCGGCCAGTCCTGTGAGGATACATATGTTGTGCAGCCAGTATTCTGCACATGACAAAGACAGGAGGAAGTTTCATAGAAAAGTCACAGGTGTTGCTTAGATTAATTAGATTCGGAAGGTTTTATTTAAAATTTTATTACACATTTTTGCATTATTGAGTCTGAATAACAAGTCCAGAACAAGTTTCCAATTTGCTAGGGAGTATAAAGATTAGAATTTGGAGCAATGGGAAAACATCATGTGGCCTGATGAGTTCAGATTGACCCTATTCGGGAGCAATGTGTGTGTCAGGGTAGAAGGAAATTGCATAAAGAGCTGCACCCATCATGCATAGCAGCCACTGTATAAACCTCTGGATGCATTGTTCTGATCTGGGGTTGCTTCAGTTGGTCAGGTCTAAGATCAGCAATGCTGTCTGGCAATAAAATGAAGTCAGCTGATGACCAGGTTATCACATCTGTGCACTATTTCCCTGATGGCACAGGCAAATTCCATAAGGAGCTTGAGCAATCATTTTCCCACATGAACTGGCCCCCACATTGTGCACCGTAATCAAAGTTAAAGGAAGTGAATAAAATTTTAGTGGAGTTTTTTTTGTTTAGCTTTTTTGCAGGCCAGTGAATACAGCGTATATTGTCCTTTAAAATGCATAAAATTACTTTAATAAGTATTACATTGAGTAGATATAGTGTACATACAGTAGGTTGAATGTTTGTACCATACTGTACATATTCCTAAATTATATGAATTTTTTTTTCTGGGATTTTTATAAGATGTGACCGTTTTACCCCAGGCACATTAGGCCACTGCAAGAGTGCACTGCACTTCCAGTCTGCTCAAAAGTTAATTAACATGGCCCTTTAAGCCCATTTACACAAAAAGCTCTAATAGGATTTTTACAGAGCTTTTAAAAAAGTGGATATCTTTTTACCATTTAGATTATGGCTTGTAAAGCTGCCTTCTGTTCTTTGCCACATAGTACCATATCAGTTTTTGAGGCATCCATTCAGTCATTATTGTGGCTCGCTATGATTGCTGTTAGGACAAGGTGTTAGGGATCACTGCTGTAGCAATGTCCACAAGCTGAATTTGGTGTGAGCGTAGTTATTTGTGGAAATATTTAGATTCAGGATGTTCTTCCTTGTCTTTCGGCTGTTTCCTTTCAGAGGACAAATCATCTGTCTCCATCTAACCCTATCCTCTGCGTCCTCTTTCATTACATCCATTAATCTCCTCTTAGGTCTTTCTCTAGACTTTCTGCCTGGCAGTTCCAACCTCGGCATCCTTCTATTGATACATTTACACTCTCTCCTCCAAACATGTACAAACCACCTCAATCTTGCCTGTCTGACTTTATCTCCAAAACATCTAACACAGGCTGTCCTCCTGATGGATTCTTGATCCTATCCATCCTTGTCACTCCCAAAGAGAACTTCAACATCTTCATCTCTGCTAACAATTCAAGCTGTTCTTTACTGTTGGTTAAAGAAGGAGAGACTTGCAATGTCATGGTTGCTAATTTCGTTTTACCATATATTTATACCACCTTTAAAAACTTTAAAAAATAAATACTTGCTAAACTTATATTGGGATTTTCTTCAGGGTCCAAAAATTAAGTATGTATGTATACAGTATGTGTATGTATCCATCCATCCATCCATCCAGTTGCTACAGAAATGATGATATGCTCTAATAATAATTCTTCATGTAACTTGTACTGGATTGCTTTGTATTATACTTTTGCTATTAATCGCAAGTTGAGAGTATCAGAAAATTAGCAGTTTCAGCAATTATCGATGATGTTTCACTGCTCAAAGCAACCAGGTGTACAGTATGGTTCTTCTGGATATAAATGCCATCCATATGCCCCAGACCAGTCCTGACATGATTTGTTATGTCATAATTGACCATGAGTATGAAACTTGCCATGCAACATCTGTCACATTATATTGATCTGTTATTTGCCTTTATAATGAATGTGACAGGACTTGTAATAAATCCACAGTGATTTGATGATGAACTATAAGACTTTTTGGTTTTGTGTGTGTTAGGAGTATTGCACCTTTTGGAGCACGAAGAACAGTATGTGTTCACATTGCCCTGTGCCTATGCCCGCTCCATCCTGACTGTGCCATGGGTGGAACTTGGAGGAAAAGTGTCTATCTGCTGTGCCAAGACCGGCTACTCTGCCACCGTAACATTTCACACCAAACCCTTCTATGGTGGAAAAGTGCACAGGTGAGTGTGTAGCTTAAGTGTTATCTACATTTCAATGTCTTTGGACTTTACATTTTACAGAGCTGTATTATTTTGTATTTTAAACAACAATGCCATACAAACTGCCATTTATCAATGTCCAGAGCAGTGTAAATAATTACACAACCCAGAAATCTCAGACAGCGTTATCTCTGACAGGGTGACGGCTGAAGTCAAGCACAATCCCACCAGCACCATCGTGTGTAAGGCTCAAGGCGAGTGGAATGGTACCCTGGAGTTCACATATAGTAGTGGAGAAACTAAAGTGATTGACACATCGAGACTGCCAGTCATTAAGAAGAGGATCCGCCCACTGGAAAAGCAGGGCCAGTATGAGTCCCGGTAAGAGAACACTTGAAGTACATTAAACGAATATGGAAAAGGAAATAACTTTATTTATTGTGTTTCAACATACTATGCATTTTTACTACTTTACAAAACATGCCGTTTTCCACGGCATAATTTCAAAAAGCTTATTCAATGTCATAACATGTATTTCCGTCAAGAGTTGCATTAATTTCTCCCTTAAATCTTGTTTTAACGATGGGTGAGTCAGACCACTGCATAAAGTCTTCTCTAGCACATCCTCATGATTCTTAATGGGCTAAAGGTCTGGACACTGTGGTGACCAATCCATGTGTAAAAAGGATGTCTCATGAACCACTCCTTCACAATATGACCCCAATGAAACCTGGCATCACCTTGGGCACATAACCTTGCCTAACCAGATTCTTAAATTAGACACTAGGCCTGATTGATGTGCCCATCACTCTGGAACAGGGTAAATCTGGACTCATCACACCACATGACCTTTTTCCATTGCTCCACAGTCCATTCTTTATGCTCCCTAGCAAATTAAAGACTTTTTTCCTGCTTGTATGTACCATATTTTAACTAAGAACATTGTGTATTGTCCTTCCCAAATGGATCTCTTATGCAACATGGCTCCTCTCGCATTACTTTGTCTCTCTGGACCACTTACTTAAGTATAATGCTAAGTAATGCAGGGCGAGCCAGACCTATGCCTGATCAAACAGCCGCATCAGAGTACCACAACGCCGTCAGACTGGCATTAGACTTGCAGCCTAATGCAATCAAACAGGGATAGAGATGCACTAAGCTGGTTCATGCAGGGAGGCAAGCATTCAGGGCAGCCTGATTTCCATTCATTGTACAACATACAGCACAGACGCAGTAATATACAGAGTATACCTGTATTGATTAGGAACAGAGCTCAAGGGAATATAGGAAAAGAAAAACAGGGTACATCCTGGACACGGAGCTACACACACACACACACACACACACTACAGCAATTTGTAAATGACAATTAGCCTAACCTACATGTCTTTGAACTGTGGGAGAAAACCAGAGTACCCGGAGGAAACCCACCAATCACAGGGAGACATGCAAATCCATGCACACAGAGACGGGAATCGACCCTGCCCGGGAATCGAACCCAGACCCTGGAAGTGCAAGGAGGCATCTTTTGGCTGACTCTGTACATATTGTAAAAAAAAAAAAATCTATATATTTAAGAATCAGGTGTTTAAATGACTAGATTGTTTATATTCTGGGAAATAGAATCTGGTTAATGCGCTCATTATAATTCGTTATAGTATTACGCACAATCTACAGAATCTAAAACTAATACACAGTCTACAAAATATGTTATTTAACAAAGAACAAACTGTACTTGCTGGTGAAGCTACAGTATATATGAGAAGACATTTCTTTAACGCTAATGGAAAGAGTCGACTCGGTCAGCGCTTTTGAAGTCAGGGAGTTTTGCACTACAGGAGGATTTTCAGTTTTCTAAGAGGAATACAACTCATTCTGACCCATTCTGTTATCACATCACTTCATCACTGATTATTTTCCTATAACAGCACACTTTGAAGTGTTTTCCGGCTTCCATATTAAGTACAGGAGGAAGCAGAAAGGGGATTGAATAAGACAGTCCTGTCTGACACCCTTGTGTGACTGTAATATTTCGTCAGCATTTACACTGGCCATAATGGATGAATAAAAGTGAAAGAAGTGTCCTTTATTAATGCATTGTGGATTTTAGTCTGGATTAAGCAGAAACCATGTTATCAAAAGACTAAACATGTGCTGTTTTCTGATTGTTTTTGACTGACAGGCGGTTGTGGCAGCACGTGACCGCAGCACTCAAGGCCGGAGACATCGACACAGCCACGGAGCACAAACACCAGCTAGAGGAGCGACAGCGCAGTGAGGAGAAGCAGCGAGCAGCCACCAACACCGCCTGGAAACCCAAGTACTTCATCAAAGAGGTGAGACGTCCTGGTAGAATTCTCCCTCTTTATCTTTCAATGTTCGCTTTTGTGTGTGAGCTGAGCCTGGAAAGCTGAAAAAGATTATTGCAATATAGGAGCAGGTCCATGTTTTTATTTTTTTTGCTTATATATGCACTTGGTTAAACAGAGAGATAATAAGAGTGAGAAGCCTTATTGAGGGAGTAATGTTCCTCTGTAGATGAAAAGATTTGCACGCTGAACCTGTGATCTCATATCTGAACAGAATCTCGTGTCTCCAGTGTGCATTCTAGATAAAGCCAAGAAATATATTTACTCTCTTCCTTTAGCACATAGAAGATGAATGTTGATGAATATGATGCTTACTTGTTTGTGTGTGTGCATGTACAGGGAGAAGGCTGGGTCTATCACAATCCTCTGTGGAAGACTAACTGTTGAGGAGAGGAACTGTCATGAGCTAGCTGTCCGTCACAGAGCCCAGCCCACAGATGGGTGGGGCCACACAGAGAGAGTGCTGGCCAGCTAATGGAACCAGAGGAACTGGAATTCACAGGAGCAGGAACGAGCCTGATCCGAAAGATAATTTCCTCTGAGCGATAAAGGTGCCAAAAAAAAAGAAGAAGAAAAAATATATATATTCCAACCCCCAAATCAGAACAACCCACTGAAGCAGCTCCCCAAAGAGCCGTGTCTCTGATTCGGAGATGGACACGCTCTGGAAAATTATTCTTTCCACCCTGTGACTGGAGACGTTGAGGTGAAACAGTGGAAAGGCGACGGAATTCAAATCCGATTCAAATTTCTTAATCTTCCTGAAAGATCAGCACTCACGCACAGTTTTCTTAAACGGAACACTAGTAAATAACGATATCTGTCCTGAAAATGTCAGTCCCGATCAACCACTTCACATCAGATCGTGGAGTAAAATGGAGCGAAGTGCTATTTTTAGACCCACGACTGCATATTAAAGTGAATATACAGGCTTGTGTGCAATCACTGAGTATAGCATTAATGTCTGACTTAAGTAGTCGTGAATGTGACTATTAGATCTCTGTGCATATTCTGGTTACAAAGTCTGTTATAAGGCAGGATGAATCTTTTAGCTCTTGAAGTAGCTGCTCATAACATTCCAGTACAAGGTCTAAATAAACAAAGTTTATTAATCTTAAGATTGCATTCTCTGTAAACAAGACGTTCAGTGTACAGTACATTCATTCAAGGACACTTACGTGATACATCTGTCCATCTGCAGGAAAATGACTACGGCTCTACCTGAATACACCTGACACTCAAACGTATGATAATTGAAGGAAGTTTGTCTTGATGGCGTCTTAAGAATAATCACAGTCTAAATCAAGTTTTAAATTCTTCCTTAGTGTAGCAGCTTGCATATATTTTTTTTTATAAAGAAACAAAAAATATATGTTTTGTTGAAATATATAAAATATGATTTGTTGTTCAGCTTACTTCCAAATTATTATTATTAGTTTATAAATATGTAAGATTTTGTACATGCTTTTAAGACAGACTGCTTAAGGTATTTAGATACAAGCTACACTTTGTATGTTGTATGCTACAGCAAACACACTGCTTTTTTTCTTTTTCTTTATCACTTCCAGCCGAATGTGTATAAGGACAATTTGGTATAGTTTAGAATCCCAAACTAAACCTTTAATGAGCTTCTCTTAGAAACTCATGATCACTGATATTCTCTGTATACTTTGTAACAGATGTTTAGAAAGTTGACTTGGGATGAACCTGATTCTCTTACAGGCCTTATTGGAATGCAGAATTTTTGCACGTTTGTTAAAGAAAAATAGTGTAAAGTTTGGGGCAAATAATGTAGATCTGTAAAAACGTTGTTCAGTGCTCCATGTTTGTGTGAAGAGTCTTAGGCGGAGTGATGTACAGCATCGTAATGTATTCAGAGCTTAGACCAAACACTTTGTGCACCAATGTAGAAACTATGCAACATGTTCATTTCACCATCTACAGGCAGGGAGATAACGATACCTTCCATCGTACAGTATAATGTGTGTTAAAATAAACATTTGTGCTTAAAGACATGCTGAGTGTTTTAGTTACAGTGGCAGAAGAAAATTTCTTGTATTGGAAGAGAAATTGTACACTCCCCAATCAAGAAAAAAAAAGGCAATACTTGGATTTAAATAAGTAAATACTTTAAAGGTGTTGATTGCATGATTACTTCAGCAATCAAGTAGAAGTAAATAAGTACTGTGTAACTGTTAAAATTGGTAATGTCCGATTTAAACAAATCTTTAAAAAATATATATAAATAAAAAAAAAATATATATATATATATATATAGATATATATATATATATATATATAGATATATATAGATATATAGATAGATAGATAGATAGATAGATAGATTAATTCTGTACTGAAATATACTTATATGTTCATAGACTGTTAAAGTAACATTATATGTACAATTTAAATTAACATATAATCACACAAACATAAAAAAAACATTCTATATTCACTGCAAGATTGTAAACTAACCACATGATCCCACTAGTAACAGCATGGATTTATGTGCGTTCCGCAAAATTAGAGAAAGGTGCGGAAATTATTTACGCATGCGCAGTGAGCGTATGTAGGCAGCTTCACAGGTAGGATGGATGTATAGAACATTTTTTCAAGATCCCCCTCCCCCCCACCATGCCACCTGATCTGATTGGTCAAATGGAGTCATGTGATTATTGTTGCTGCGTCTGATTGGTGAAACAGTCATGCGGTAGGTCTACCGGCTGCATGTGTAGAATAAATGGTTAGAAAATTAACGAGTCAAGTGTAGCCGAATGTAGCGGAGTAAGTGTAACTCGTTCCTACCCACCTCTGAGATTCTGATTGCACTTAATCAGTAAACCTGAAGTGTAAGGATTTGTTTATTGACAGGAGGCTTCAAATTATTTATGCAAGTCGCTCTGGATAAGGGCATCCGCTAAATGCTGTAAATTAGTGATGGGTCGGTCATGAACGAGTCTTTCTTTATGGCGGATCTTTAATGTGACTCAGAAGCACGAGTAGTCGCGGAGAGCACTTCGTTCATTTTCTACTGGGAGCGCATGCGCAAAGCATCGCAAAACCTCCGTAGGTTATGTAGAGGAAACAGGAATGATTAGTTACCTTTGGGTCTTTGGTCCGAGTCGTTTGTTCTTTTGTCACGTGACTCCTATAGACGCCATGCAGTGCAATAGATTCAAAATAATGAATGGACTAGAAGATATGAGGTGAGCTGCATTGTAATATTTTAATTACTGAAACTAGAACCAAAATGTGTGTCTGTAGATGTGTTGGGGGTCTGTTTATTGAAAATGTAACATTTTATTTTATTTCTGGTTAAAAAACGAAATGAACTAAATGACTCAAAAAAAGATTCGTTCATTTTGATGAACGAGATTCAAAGAACTGAGGACCTAAAATAATAATTTAAAAAAATCCCATCACTACTGTACATGTACAAGACTTTGAAGCAATGGAAAAAGGTCATGTGATCTGATGAGCTTAGATTGACTCCATTTCAGAACGATGCTCCCATCATGCAAAGCGATTACTGTAAATGCATCTGGAGGCAGTGTTATGATCTGGGGTTGCTTCGGTTGGTCAGGTCCAGCAATGTTACTGGGCAATAAAATGAAGGTAGCTGATGACCTGAATGAATGTTCCAGGACCACAATGAGAAGATTAATCAGGTTTAAACAGTGAAACTATCTAGGAGCATGAGGAATCAAACCCGGACTCTGGAGGTGCCAGGCAATAGTGCTAAGCACTACGCCACTGTGCCACCTAGTTTAACTCTGCTATCATCCAAAATACTGTACTGTAGGTCTTGCCAAAAAATTAATGCAACTCTGGACTGAAATAAATTCTGTTACATTGCACCTTGGTCAAACAATGCCACAGTGAATGTCCAAAAACGAATTACATGTGCCCCTTTTTTTTGGCCACCAAGTATGTCAATGACATTTAAATATAAAAACTGTTTTTCTATGTACTTGTAAAGGTTAGACTGACACTTGAAGTCAGTGAAGAACCCACTTAGGGTTTACTCAGTTAATGGGTTAACTACCCCTGCCTGCAAAATACTTTATACTATATATTATTTTAAACCTGATTTTAGACCAACCTGACTGAAGCTAATGTGCCAAATAAAATATCATCTTTTCAGGGTTGTCATGATCTAACTAAGCTTGTGCTGCCATCTAGAGGACACGAGACATTCATATAGAAGGAAAACACACCTGTACAGTGTATTTACGTTAAGTCTTTAAAAAGAAAAATCAAGACAGACAACTAAGATAATAGATAACATGCAATTTACCAAACATTGATGTAAAGGTCTTTTCTTTTTGTTCTGCAATGATTGTAGACAGTACATGGTCTTGTGTGTATTACTGCCATGTCAGCATGAAGCCTTTAATAATGACAATATTACAACTAAAAGCACAAATTGACGTGTTTTTTTCTTAAATGAAACTGCTGTGTACCATTAAACAGCAAGACAGACCAAAGCAGAGGATAAGAGATGAGATGTAAAAAATAAGTACAAACATGACCATTTGTGATAAGGCAGAACCTTTCATATACTCCTTTAATTTCAAAGGCATCACTGATTCTGACAATACCATCTTATTCCAATTCTTTTTTTAAACCCTTTTACAACTTGTGGAAGAAAACCCAA
The DNA here is from genome assembly GCF_024256425.1 of Clarias gariepinus. Lineage (NCBI taxonomy): Eukaryota > Metazoa > Chordata > Actinopteri > Siluriformes > Clariidae > Clarias > Clarias gariepinus. Next base: position 26,565,011 of record NC_071103.1, on the reverse strand, counting down.
CTTAAACAGCACACACAGTTTTGTATTTTATAATGAGATGCTGCCCCTTTTTAATTCTAATTTGTTCTTATAAATAAATAGCTCGAGCCTATTAATTAATCATGAAATAGATATGTTGTTAAGCAGATGGCTGTTAAATTGAGTCAGCATTTTCCTCAGAAAGAACTAAAACTGCCATCCTATTAACTTGCACACAAAAGATAAAGTAGAGGCAGCACACGCAGAGAAGGGAAAACCAAGAAAAACATGGAGCAAGAGAACAAACCAAGGTTCAGAAATATGATAGCCAATAAGATAAACCGTCTGCCAGGAGCAAAAGACAGAAATGAAATGTGAAAGAAATGCAAATTTGTCACCCAGAACAAAAACGTTATCACTAAGAATACACACTCGTCACCTGCATGCTACTCAGTAGTGGATCCACTTTAAGGTGAACTAAGCCCAAAGTGCACAAGCTAATAATGCAGCATTGTATATAAAAAAAAATCTACAACTAATACAAGTGTCACTTCCTCCTGGCATTCAGCACAGGCAAAGTGAGACAGTCATTAGATTAAAAAAAAAAAAAAAAAAAAAAGCGAGAGGGAGAAAAAGTCCTACAAGGCTGGACACTGCAGAACAGCCTTTATTCAATGGTCTATCTACAGTATTCACTTCCCAGGGGCACTGCTGAAACCAAACCATATCTCTGGACAAGAGATAGGATCAAAATGAAACAAATATTTCAATTTAACAATAAAGTAAATTCTATATATATATATAAAAAAATTATCATAATAATTAAGCACATTAGTAATAACTCAGTCCTTTGCAATGCCTGCTGTGCGGAGATGTACACATTCAAGTGACAAGAAACGCAAAGCATTCTGGGAATGACACAGGAGGGTTTCCTCAGTTATACACGAAAGATTGCAGGAGGGTCTATTCCTCTCCCACTGTACAACACTCCAAAGCCCTCACACTCCAGAGCTTTTATTTATTTCTTTTTTTAAATCCAAATGTAAAAAGTTAACACAGGTTCTGAGGAAAAACAAAACAAAACAAAAAAAAAACTGGATCTTTGGTGCCATTGCTCCAAGGTTGACTCAGCTTACCACTTCATCTTATTTTATATTACTGCTGTTGTGGATAAGATAGAATTGTACCACAAACACAAGGTTGCCATCTTGATGGAGAGGACAGCTCATCTGCCTTACGAACACATTCAAGTACAAAAGAGAAAAAAAAAATCTGAATCATTAGATTAAAATAGAGATCCCTGTCCAGGCCCTCTTTATCAACTCCCTCAGTCGGACCACACAGCCTCCGTGTCGTCATGGCAATCACAGGGGTCAAAGCCTCCAATCAAATATTTTCAGGTGGTCAGGTGCCAGACGAGTGCTTTGTTTTTCTTCTTGATTGGTGGATTACTGGTTGCATTTGTCATTGTCTATTTTGCCTTGTTTGCCATTTTTAACCATTTTTCGTTCACGAACTAAACTGACTTTTTATTCAGTTTCTTGCCTTTTTTCAGGACCAGTTTATTTTTTATGTATCCTCTCTTCCTCTTGGCCGTCTACAAATTGAGAAAGAAAGAGATAAAACTAACATGGGGGGAAAAAGTACCTCATTACACACATATAACCTAATGTATTGAAAGGTAAACCAGTATTCCATAGGATTTTCTTCTTATTATTATTATTTTTTTACCTTCTTTGAGGTGTACTTCTGTTTAGCTACGACGTTGCGGAGCTTGTGGTCCAGAGCCTGCCGGTTCTCCTGCTTCTTCACTCTGTAGATTCGCACGAGCCAGTGCTCAGAAGTAAATGCCTCCTCAAGGTGTTTTAGACGAATATCCTTGTTGCCGATCTCAGCGTTCCGTGTCCGGTCAAACCCAGGTGGTGTGCGGAAGTCAAGCTGGACACAGTAAAAGACAGTTAGCAGATTAAAAAAATATTAACACTGGTTTACACAGAAGACTGAAGCAAACTCATACCTGCATCTCTCCAAAACGGTAGTAAGACATTTTGTACATGAGGCAGTTGAGCAGAGTAGGAGAGCCAGCCTTATCTACTCTAAATTCTCCCTGAGGGGTGAAGTAGTCGCTCTCCTGCAGGGAAAATCCACTGTCAGTATTAAGTTCAAACCATTTATAACACAAACCACTTGAAATGGTAACGCCATTCAAGGTTCATATAAATAAATAATACAGCAGGTCACACCAACAAATCTGTCGTGGTTGCCATGGAAACATACCCTGATGTCTTTGGGGTGCTCCCCTTCTGCAATGCGCACCATCCACAGAAACTTGTTAATGTCGTCACCGGAGTACCCGATCACACCGCCGAAAATGATAAGAACATAATCAACATCCAAGGATTTCATAATCTCGTATGCGGCACTCTCGTTTGAAGACATGGCCTTTCCCACCTGCAGTGTACAAAAACAATACAATGAACATTAGTGGCCACAAGATGGCACTGCTGGGAATAGGGAAAAAATAAAAACTGCATTTACGCAGAATGCAGCTGCAACTTGGAATCAATAAGTATTCAATAAACATACTGAAGGCAAATAAGTCTGAGAATTTGACACACATTGGGAGATATTCACCTGTCACTAAAGTGCTCTGTACATCCTTGTTGACTTTATAACAATAAAATTTAAGACAATAAAAGTGATTTGGTTTGATTTGATATATATATATATATATATATATATATATATATATCCTAAACATGGAATACCAATCCTAAACATGGAATAATTATTAAAAAAGAAAAGAGCAGGTCGGCATTTATCTCATTTTAGATACTTTGAAACTGCTTCAAGTTTTTATCTCAAATTAATTACTTAGCTTTTACTTTTCCCAACAAACCCATTTGTGGTGCAACTGTTAAACATGGCTGATTAATTATCCCAAGTTTTTAAAAAGTAATGAAAGTACTTCAGCTTTAACTTGTGTGTGGCAGCAATGTTCATTTAATTGCATTAGTCACTAGTTTTAATATAAGCAGTGCTCACTCCTCTATACATGCTGTTTATTTGCTGTAACTAAGTTAGACAATAAGATAATTAAACATGCACTACACTAATACGTCGACTGTACACATGTAGCTCTTTACACACTAATGTCTTAATCTGTATTATAAAATAATTTATATATTCAGAAATAATAAACTGTCTCCAAAACTGTCATTCTGTCACTTCTCCAGCTGTTGTTTCAGAATCTTACCAGTGCTATGTGACTGTTGTTCCAGGTGTTGTTGTCCACCAGGGTAGTTCTGTTGGCCATGCCCGCTATCTGATAACCGTAATCCCACCACGACATGACGCGTGCATGCTCGTCTGTGTTCTGCCTCAGCCAGTAATACGCCTCACGGAAATCATCCAGAATGTTCCTTGATCTGATCGGAGTGAACAAAAAACATCTACATTAAAAACCATTTGCTCTGCAGACTGTATTCTACTGTAGGTACTGATCACTCAAACCAATAGTGAGTTTAATGAGAGTGCTGGGGAAGTCATAATAGCAGTTTAGGGAGTAGGGCTGGGTACTGATACTCTATATTTATGGCTCACATTTATGAAACACCTTGTCAGTGTACCAGATTTCGATATCTAAACAGTAACTTTAATTACCGTAAATGAGACAGTGATCATGGAGCAGATTGCAGCAAATTAATGAATAATTAGAACTTTATTAATCCCAGAGAAAAATTGCTAAATTTTTTCGTATATCCCATATAGGGAACTGGGGTCAGAGCGCAGGGTCAGCCAGCTTACATCGCCCCTGGAGCAGATAGGGTTAAGGGCCTTGCTCAAGGGCTCAACAGTGGCAACTTGGCGATGCTGGGGTTTGAACCCCCGACCTTCCGATCAGTAACCCAGTAACCCACAGCCTTAACCGACTGAGCCACCACTGCCTCAATGCAGGAGGAACTAACTACAGAGATCATCATCTTATCATTTAACGTCAAAGACAGTTTGGTAAAAAAATAAATAATAATAAAAAAAAAAAACTCCTTCAAAATCTCCAACACTGGGTCCCTCCTCTCATTTCATATTACTGAGCACGAGACGAGTGCGGTTTAGCAGGTAACATTCACAAAACAAATGTTTGCCAACTTGGCCACTGCTGCTAATGACTTAAACCAGGAGCTTCATGTAACTTTAGATACTGTCCGAGTGAAGCTTGACTTTTACTTCCAAATCAAAACCTGAGATGTATTTAATTAGAGGTTCATGATGTACAGCAGCTGTCTGTTACTATAAAGCTTCCTGAATGGATTTTGGCTTTTATATATTTTTATTTATTAACAGAGTGAGTGCTCTGAAAGTGTGCTGTTCATTAAACATGCTCATTTTTCAGTAAATGGTAAACTGAATGGCTTCAGCTTGCAACAACAGAATGACAGAGTGTCATTTACATTCAAGGCGAAGAGGCTTTGCTTATGCAAATTACATCACTAATATTCTGTGAGCTGAAGGAAGACCTCAACACTTAAAAGAATTTCCAGCTGTAGTAATTTTTTTTTATTTTTTTTAAACCACTCTGTTTTAAATAGGGTTATTATTTTTTTATATTTTTAAAAGGATTTGATTTGTGTTGTGTGTATATAGAGTAACGTGATTAGGTTGGTAAGCTCTCACCCGTCATGGTTATAAGAAGCTAGCACCACACTGGGACTGGAATAGGCATTGCTGGTGACCCAGGTGCAGTGCACAGCAAACATCATTAGCAGCATCAGCATCAACATGGTGACTATACTCTTGATGTTGGGCCCCAGGCCCTCCTCCTGTCGGTCCTGCTCAGATATGTGCTTTCGCACTTTCCCTGCCTGCCAAAGAGACACATACACACACCTCAAATTACACTTGGGAAACAGAATCACACCTAAATACAAGAGGCTACAAATAGACTTCAAGTGGTGCCAACACTGCTAACCAGCAGAGTGAAAAAACATTATTTTAGTTCATCAGTGCACTGGACTGGACTGGACATGCTAACAGAACCATAAAAAAACAGCATTGGTTCAAGTTTTATTTTGTATTTGTAAGCAACCAGCTTAATGTCTAAGTTTACTTCATACTATTGTTTCAAAATAACCGTAAATGTATAATTGATCTGTAGTCTGCTTTTTCATGTTAGATACTTTACTAATCATCTTTCATCACAGTGTATTAAATTAATTAAAAGTTTACTTTTAGGTGCTGCCTATATTGCTGTAGCAAGTGTCAAAAATTCTAAAAAACACTTCCACATCTGGACCCGTATTCAAATCTTCTTAGAATTCTCTCAGAGAGCTCCTATCTTAGCTAGCTAGGACCCCTAGACTAAGGGCCTGTCCACACGGAGACGTGTTTCGCTGTATACGTATAAATTTTTTATCGTATTGGCGTTTCGTCCACACGGATCCGGCGTTTTAGGTTGTACACACAAAACCGCTATTTTTTGAAACCGGGTCCCAAAGTGGATAAATCTGAAAACGACACCCTTGCGGTTTCGTGTGTACAGCCAATCCGTATATTTTGTGAAACAATGATGTCATCACATCATGTGTCGGCTGCGTCACACGTAACAGCAACAACAATAATGGCGGACAACATGATTGTGTTCGTGTTGCTACAAAGCCTACTAGCTTTATTACAGCAAAATGTATTGCTTCTATGCAACTGTTATGAGCAACAAGCGATAATGGACAACACCATCTTGGTTCGTATACAGCGCGAAGGTTAGGCACATGCTTAAAGTCTTTTTCTCCGTGTATAGTGTATCTCTATGGCAGAATTACAGCGCCCCATACTGGTCTGGCATATATACTACACCGTTTTCAAATGGTTTCATGTGTACGCAGATATTTCTTTGGACGACGCCGTGTTTACGAAAAAAAAATGATCGGATAGGGAACACGCCGGCTTTGTGTGGACTAACCCTAAAAGTCATTTAGAAAACTTATCAGAGCAACTCTGAGTAAGGAAAGAACAAAAACATTTATCTAAGTAAGGAGGGTGTGGTTGACTCCGTTGGTACAGTAGGAATGACTCATTTTTAATTATTTTTTTTTAAATAATCTGTAAAAGGTCTTAAAATGTGCTCTTTGTGAAAATAAAATATATGATAATATATAAATCATAATGTTTGTATATAAAGAAATAGGCTAAATATCTTAAAGTTAATTAAAACAGCCAAATGTGTCTACTTTTGAAGCAACCAATTTCCACAGAGTAATTACTATATTTAAGTTCTTACATTTATTTACCATATTGTTTTTATTATTTGTAATCCATTTCAGATTGTTGGGAGCAAGAAAATGTCAGAATTCTAAGAATTTTTTTTTATAGATTTCCATCACCAGGAGCAACTTTTAGGCATTAAGAATACAGATTTTAAAGGCTTAAAACATACCTGTAAGTTAAATTGTTTAAAGCAGGTTTAAGTTACCTTGTCATAGAGATTTCCTGAGTTCCTCTTGTCATCCTCATCGCTGCTGTCCTCTGCTGGTGGGTTCTCCTTCTTCGTGTCGTCTCCCAGGTAGTGCTCGAACACGCTGGAGAAAGCGATGGCTGACAGCATGCACACCACTGGAGTCAATGTCAGCATCAGTCGCACCATAACGCCAGCAAAGTAGACGGCGCTGATAGCATAAAGAGCCACTGGAGGGCAGCAAAGAACAGTAAAAGTAAGAACCTAAAAAAAACCTACTGATAATTCATTACTTATTCTCCTGTATGTACCCCAGGATATTTTATATTCTGTAGCCTCATCCACAGAATCTACATCTGTGGGACTACAGGCTAAATCATTTTACTAAAACAAGACCCTAGTACAAATTTGCCAACAATTAGAGATCTTTAAATACAGCATATAAATCAGATATGCATACAAATGTGATTAAGGCTACTTTATACATTTTACACAGACTGCTGCATAAATCAGGATCACAAAGGTAACATAAATTAGACATCCTGCTCATCACAGCTATGGGACATCACACTGGTTTGTAGCACAGTGTTATTTAATTATTCATAGAATCGCTTTTTTTCTTTAATATTTTTTTCACTGTGGTTAATAACCCTTTTGGTGAAAAGGTGTAAATTGCAGGGAAAGCCGACTGTGAAAACAGAACTAGTTTTATTTAAAAGGACTAACAGATTAAATACCGTCTTTAGCTTGTAACACACACTTCTGTATACACCGGATATAATGTACTCTCCGCTCAAAACCACATGATGAAACAGATTTTGCCGCTTTGAACCCTGAGCCGTCTGTGCTGAGCCAGAAAAAGGGTGTGAATAAAAAAGGGCTAAACACACTGGAATAATTGGCAGTCTGGGTTACACAAACACTACACTTGCTTTCTTTATTGTCACTTTATAATACTTATTCTGCCTCCAGAGACAGGTTGCAGGAGTTTTAGCACTCATTTAGCATCAGCAAGTTGAGCAGAGCAGCTAAATGGTACGGTACTCACCAAACACTCGCTCATCATTGATGTTCTTGATGCAGAACCAAAGCCCTGCTGGGAATGTGCACACCAGGATGTGAAGGTCAAAGAAGAAGGAGACCCATGTGGTGGGTTGATGCTCTGACACTGAAGCAATGATGGGGATGTGGATCTTTGCATACCTGAAATGTACAAAAATTGAAGAGTGAATGGTTTGGGTTGAATATGAGGTTATAATGCATGAAACATTTTTCTAATACCCCTGAGTGGACCTGAAATGTTTTTCTTAATCTTGAGTATTAATCTGCAACAGGAAATTTATGGTCCATATACGCAAAGGAATTGACTCTTTGAAGAGCAAAGCTGCTAAAACCAGTGGTTCAACATCAAACTGCCTTAAGTATATCAAAGACCCTGAGTTTAAATCCTTGGGGAGATGAGTGAAAACTTGGCCAAATAAGCCAACTATCTTACCAAGTTAAACAATGTCTGGCTTTCTGTTTCAGGTTCATGAGCTTTTTTGGCATTTAATTTTTTTTATTAATATATATATATATATATATATATTATATATATATTATATATATATATATATATATATACACACACACACAGCAAAAAAAGAGAAGTCCCTTTTTTAGGGCTGTGTAATTCAACAATAATGTTGTAAAAATCCAAATAACTTTACAGATCTTCATTGTAAAGGGTTTAAACAATGTTTTCCATGCATGTTCAATTAACCATAATCAATTAATTAACATGCACCTGTGGAATGGTCATTAAGACCTTAACAGCTTACAGAAAGTAGGCATTTAAGGTCACAGTTTTAAAAACGCAGGACACTAAAGAGACTTGTCTACCGACTGTGAAAAACACCCAAAGATGATGCCCAGGGTCCCTGCTCATCTGCGTGAACGTGCATTAGGCATGCTGCAGGGAGGCATGAGGACTGCTGATGTGGCTAAATCGCCATGTCCGCACTGTGATACGCCTAAGACAGCGCTACAGGGAGACAGGAAGGACAGCTGATCATCCTTGCAGTTAAAGACCACGTGTAACAACACCTGCACAGGATCGGTAGATCCGAATATCACACCTGCGTGACAGGTACAGGATGGCCACAACAACTGCTCGAGTCACACCAGGAACACACAATCCCTCCATCAGTGCTCAGACTGTCCACAATAGGCAGTCCATGAGGAGGAGATGCACTGCTGTACTTCAAGCTGGTGGCCACCAGATACTGAATGGTACTTTTGATTTTGAGCCTCCCTTCATTCAGGGACACATTGTGAAACATTTTTAGTTTATGTCTTATGGTGTTGACTCTTTTAGTGTTCATACAAATATTTACACATTAGGTTTACTGAAAGTAAAAACAGTTGAAAGTCAAAGGACATTTCTTTTTTTTGCTGAGTATATATATACAGTGGCTTGCAAAAGTATTCAACCCCCTTGAACTTTTCCACATTTTGTCACATTACAGACACAAACATGAATCAATTTCATTGGAATTCCAAGTGAAAGACCAATACAAAGTGGTGTACACTGCAGAAGTGGAATGAAAATCATACATAATTCCAAACATTTTTTTACAAATAAATAACTGCGTGTATAAGTGGGGTGTGCGTAATTATTCAGCCACCTTTGGTTTGAGTGCAGTCAGTTGCCCATAGCCATTGCCTGATGAGTGCTAATGACTAAACAGAGTGCACCTGTGTGTAATCTAATGTCAGTACAAATACAGCTGCTCTGTGACGGCCTCAGAGGTTGTCTAAGAGAATATTGGGAGCAACAACACCAAGTCCAAAGAACACACCAGACAGGTCAGGGATAAAGTTAGAGAAATTTAAAGCAGGCTTAGGCTACGAAAAGATTTCCAAAGCCTTGAACATCTTACGGAGCACTGTTCAAGCCATCATTCAGAAATGGAAGGAGTATGGCACAACTGTAAACCTACCAAGAAATGGCCGTCCACCTAAACTCACAGGCCGAACAAGGAGAGCAATGATAAAAAATGCAGCCAAGAAGCCAATGGTGACTCTGGACGAGCTGCAGAGATCTACAGCTCAGGTAGGGGAATCAGTTTTCCTATGGACAATTAGTCGTGCACTGCACAAAGTTGGCCTTTATGGAAGAGTGGCAAGAAGAAAGCTATTGTTAACAGAAAACCATAAGAAGTCCCGTTTGCAGTTTGCCACAAGCCATGTGGGGGACACAGCAAACATGTGGAAGAAGGTGCTCTAGTCAGATGAGACCAAAATGGAACTTTTTGGCCAAAATACAAAACGCTATGTGTGGCGGAAAACTAACACTGCACATCACTCTGAACATATATTTTGACATCCCCACTGTCAAATATGGTGGGGGCAGCATCATGCTCTGGGGGTGCTTCTCTTCAGCAGGGACAGGGAAGCTGGTCAGAGTTGATGGGAAAATGGATGGAGCCAAATACAGGGCAATCTTGGAAGAAAACCTCTTGGAGTCTGCAAAAGACTTGAGACTGGGGCGGAGGTTCACCTTCCAGCAGGACAACGACCCTAAACATAAAGCCAGGGCAACAATGGAATGGTTTAAAACAAAACATATCCATGTGTTAGAATGGGCCCAGTCAAAGCCCAGATCTAAATCCAATCGGGAATCTGTGGCAAGATCTGAAAACTGCTGTTCACAAACGCTGTCCATCTAATCTGACTGAGCTGGAGCTGTTTTGCAAAGAAGAATGGGCAAGGATTTCAGTCTCTAGACTGTAGAGATATACCCTAGAAGACTGGCAGCTGTAATTGCAGCAAAAGGTATTGACTCAGGGAGCTGAATAATTACGCACACCCCACTTTTCAGTTATTTATTTGTAAAGTTTGGAATCATGTATGATTTTTGTTCCACTTTTCACGTGCACACCACTTTGTATTGGTCTTTCACGTGGAATTCCAATAAAATTGATTCATGTTTGTGGCTGTAATGTGACAAAATGTGGAAAAGTTCAAGGGGGCCGAATACTATTGCAAGCCACTGTGTTTATGTATATATATATATATATATATATATATATATATATATATATATATATATATATATAGAGAGAGAGAGAGAGAGAGAGAGAGAGAGAGACATATACATATATATATATATATACTTATTTAGTGTTGGTCTCTTTTTGGTTTATAATCTTAGCCGTCTGTAAGCAGAAGTGTACCAGCATAAAATTGTCCTTGCTTTAGACGAGCTGCTTTCTTACCATTATCTCCTGACACAAACCCTCTCTCTCCCTCTTCTGCACTCCCCTGCATCACACAAAGCTGATTCTGCACAGAGAGGATTTTACAGAGCTACCCCAATCTCTCTTCCCGCCCCCCACAGAGACCGCTATTTAAGGAAGGTACATGCCACACAGATTTATGACAGCTAGGCGTTTTTTCACTGGGGTCCGGGAACCGTTTCCGAGCACACTTAGCCCCGGGACCAGTTGATTTTTTTCTGTGAGCATGCAATTGTTACAAGTTTGGGACCGAATCCTTGGACCGATTGCAGAGGTGGTCTCGGGAACGATCATGCATTCCCAAGCACAAAGGGCATAAGTATGCGCTTGTGCCCAAAAGAGAAAGTGACGTAGTTACTATTTGACTCCTAACACAAACAAACCTGCCTGCAAAAGAATCTCTGAAGTAATGCCAAAGTACTGTGTTTGCTAGAAATTTAGACAGACGAAAACATCCAAAGACGATTGGACACTATACATAAAAAAAAATCTAATTTTTAAGGAAGTATCCGTAAGTATTTAGATGCACGCACAGCAGCAGTAAGCAATGCCATGCAGAGTTAAACAAACTATATATACTGATAGATGTGTCGGTAGACATGTTGTTCAGAGCACCGTTGATTTTGATTAACAGGTGTAACAGTTTATGACACTCGGTTTCTTCTTCTTTCTCATTTTGGACAGCAGAGAAACAAACTACCTCTCTACCGCCACCTACTGTTTCCGGTTGTGTAAATATGCATGTGTGCCCAGGATCGGAACCGATGTTACAATGTGCACGCAGACCTGCGGGGGAAATATAGAGGGGGAGAAATCGTGCTCGGGAACGACACGGAACAATCAATCCCAGTGAGAAAACACCCTAAATCTTCTGCCAGACTCACCTTACAGCTGCCATACATGTAATTATTCCATCACTGCATGCATACTAAACTGATTTAAATAATAATAATGAAGATTTAACTTTCGAGACTGCATAGTGGATCAAAACTGGTGTTTTGTGGAATATTGGAAGAGTAACTCAGTAGTCATACAGAGTATATTAACACTGACAAAGTCTGACTGGACTGTAAATCCTGACAGGGTGCCAGGAAATGAAGACCTTCGTGAAAACGACAGAGCCAGTATCTGATATTTATGGTTAAAAGAAAGCGGCTGCATAACCGCACATGCATGCAAAAGCAGAGTCCTCTTACCCTGTGTCCCACAGTGAATAAAAGCGGCCACTCCAAGGTGCAATGTAGCCTGAAAACACAGACAACAGGAACATAAAACAGTCGCAATCGACAAGCACAATGGCTCTAACGCTTTAGTGGTTCCTTTGAGGCAGAGTAGCTTGGATAGCTTTCAGCAGACTAATACCTCCTACACTATGCCCAATGCAATTTCAAGTCATTTCCACTGGGAGGCTGTATTCGGTGTAAATGCAGCATAGAAAATAAAGGGAAACCGGCCCTAATGAGATCTCATAAGCATTGGTATGATTAATGAAGGGCTGTTGAGGCTGGGGAAGTAAAGCAAATTACTCTCATAAGGAACATACATGCAGGATAGAAAAAATAGTTACAATGACGAGTCTCTGTACCTCACAGAAGAGCATGATCTGACAGCATCTTTGAAAAAGGAGAGGAGTGCACAGAAGAAGACATATATAAAGTTATATTTTACAGCCGTACCTGTGTAGGTAAGATAAATGACTGTGAGGAAAACCACCCCTGCGGCCAATGACACCCCGAGAAAGAAAAGGGTTTGGAACTCCTGCCTAGTCAGTCTGTCCTTGAGATACTGCAAGAAGGCATACGCCTGCAGGAGGGCAAAGACACCTGCAGAGACACAGAAACACACACCCACACACACTCAGCATGGCTCCAGGAGCTACGAGTTTCATCTTCTAAGCAGAGTTCAGTTCTTTTCTCTGAAATATCTTATGCTTACCTGCTGCAGCCATGTGCTCACTCGTCCGTATAGGCTGGAAGCCCACAAAAGGGACCTGCATGGACAGCACCAAGCCCACTATATAAAATGTGCTATAAGCTGTGTGGAGGAAAACAAGAAAAAGCAGAAACTTAGATATACAGTACAAACCTATCAAAACAGATATGTACACACGTGGGTGAAAGTCTAGAACATCTGTATAAAAAGCAGGAGAAGCAGTGCTATTCATCTTATTCCAATTTCAGACTTGATCTGCATTTTGGTGCAGAATAGCAGACAAAAACAGCAGTAAGTAGAGCTAATGAGGAGAAATCAGGACGGCCCTGTACTGGGAGACTGGGCCTTCAGCTCTGAATCATCTACAAACTGCACTGTTGTGTTAATAACAGTGCCAAAACTTTGTAAAAGTGTTGGAACACACAGTGAATTGTCTTTAAACTGTCAATTAATTGTAAATTAAGCAGACTACAGTTTTAGGTCGAGACAGGAATACACAGTAAAAAAAATATTTATAAATAGAATAGCCTGTTAATGACGTTTAAAGAATATGAATAGCAAAATAAACTCTTCTGTCAGTATAAAGTACACTGATTGTCTATTGTAGGTCAGTCACTAAAAATCGGAAAGTCTAAGGAGGCTTTTACAAAGAGACCTAGGCCCAGATCAGATTACCCTTCACCAAAGAAAAATTAGTTTCAATTAGTGTGAACCGTACCTGGGCATAGATGAACAAACCATGACTGGGTCGGCTTAAAAACTGTGATCTCAAGTTCGATTCATGTGAACTTGGGTTTATCAACTACTTTTGACTTTCCTGTTCAAACATGGCTACGGAACGATGTACGAGGGCTAATAAAATTGCTTGCTTGCTTAAAATTTATTTTTAATTGCTTGCTTCAAATCATAGTTGATAGGTTGACACCATGTACAGTAATTGACATGTCATCTGACACATGCTGTATCTTACACACTTGCATATCATCGGAAATGACCTACCTACGCCCTTAAAGTGCAAAACTGTACCTCATAAATAAACCTCGTTTACATACACATTCACCAACAAGGCCTGAGCACCCTGCTGCATGCCCGGTGGCGACTTAAACCTGCATTAGCTGTCCTGCATTTAGAGACTACATAAAGAATTTACAAATGGATGTAAATTAGGTAAAAAAATAAATCAGCGTGGTTCCACCAATATCAATATATGATGTATAATGTTAAAAGGCCATACTCTCCACAGTTGTGTCATGAGCAATTCGTTTTTAAATTGATATGCACAATGATATCTGAAGGCTAACTGTGTTATGGACCATATCTTGTTAAAAATGTCTGGTAAATTTTCTTACGCGGTTCTTTACAGGGATGAGCCTTTTAAATCCAAATATTAAAACAATGATCATACATTTTTTTAGAAAACAGATGGTCTTTAATTGACAGCTCTCAGAAAAGGACACATTTTCAGGTGTCAGTTAGAGCCAAGTTTGTGTAGGTGTTATGGTACGAGATCAGCAGGCATGTATCAGAAGCAACTGATTTTGAGATAGAGTGAAACACAAGTAGTTAGTTCCAGATAGTTACAAGACTCCAGCATTTCCAGTTCCTGTCCCCAAGGTGTACTTCCATATTCAGAATTAGTTCATCATCCAGATATCTATACAACAGCCACAGCGCGCGTCAAAAGCAGCTTTGTAAAAATAAAGAAGAGGTCAAATTTGATTTCGAGATGTCCATTCATATAGGAGCTTAAATAAACCAGAAATATTAATTGCCTCATCAAGGGGCAGTGGTAGCTCTCAGGTGGCTATGGGTCTGAGTTGGTGGTTTGGGGATCTAAGGATCCGGGTTGCCACACCCATACTACTACCCACCACAGCCACTGTCCGAAGTGCCGGTGTCCCAAGCTTGGATGATATGGGAGGGTCATGTCAGGTAGGACATCCGGTGTAAAAACCTGTGCCAAGTGTGGAATGATGGTTCGCTGTGTCCCCTCGACGGGAGCAACCGAAAGACCATTCATGGTCTTATTCCCCAGCATGCTCTCTCTCTACCTGTCTCTGTATTCTAATATTAGCTTTAGGAGCAATCGTCCAGGGACAGCTACTGGAAGCAAACTGTTATCATAAGCACTTTGGAATATGCGCCTAGATCTCAGAACCACCGAGACGTTACTTAATCCAAATTGGTGTCATTTATTAGCAAGCTAAACAGAAGTGCTGTGTAACTGAAACTCTGTGGGGAGCCAGATGCAGCACCTGTTCTGTGCCACATGGGAAAAGAATATGGTAGAAGAGTGTTGGATGAGGCTAATGTCCAGCATCCATCACTGAGCCCATTTCTGACTACAGCAGCTGGGCCACTCCTCTACACAGCCATGAGGGGAAGGATAATGAAAGTCCTAACAGAATTATCAGGAGAAAGCAGCGCTATCCTGGTCTGCTGTGCTGCAGTGCCCACACACTTTGTTTAAAACAAGGCAATCAATCAAAAAAAAGAAAAAAAAGCTAATTATAAACATTCATTTCTTAGGAAAAAAATAAAGTCATAATCCTCTGCTGGTGGTGCATGTAACAAAGCAACTTCATAACTGAAGCCCCAATTTAAGCAGTTACAATCTGTTTTGTTGCCAAGTTGTAAGGAGCTGTCAATCTAATTGACTATGAGAGGCAGAAGAGTAGGTGGAATAAAATGTGCTATTACAAAGTGCAGTTTTTGGCTACATTTTGCTCTCCCTGCAAGATGACAAAAACAAAACAAAACAAAACAAAAAAACAACGGCAACAAAACACCAAAAACACAGCAAGTGACATGAAGCCTTGTCTCTATATTCACATGTATATCTGAATGGAGAAATAACATCAAATATAGTGTGTAAAGTGTGTGAGGCAAACCAGGCATTTTCACTACTCACTGGAAATGAAGACTGGAGATATTTAGTGTTTGTGTGAGGTGTGTGTAGGTGGTAGTGTGTCTCAAAGGCCAAAACACACACATGCACACTCATGGAGCACTGACTCACCAATATAAAGCCTCCTGCTGTAACGCTGCATGAGAAGCAGCACAAACACATGCAGAGGGATCAGGTTGATGATGAAAACATAGCCTCCCCACGCAGACACCTGTAACACACACAAACACAAAAATCATCAATGCATGTCTATACAAAGCACTGAACTTAATCATAGTCACAGGAATCTGAACATTTATTAGTGGCTTAGATTAGACAGTCTGGTACTCTGAACCTACAGCCTGGTGGTTTGTGATTCTCCAAGCTGAGTAGGTGTTGATGCCCATTTTAGAAAATGTTGGCTCTCGTTATAGAAAGCACCAATTCTATATCCAGTAACCGTATCAGCCAGAGATCAGCAGAAAACAGTGGATAAGAACGAAATGAATGCAGTCGATTTCTGTAACAATTCTACCATGAAATCTAATGCAATGGCTCATAGTACACAAGAACATAAAGCATGTCATGTGACAATAAAAGCTACAAAAAATTGCCATACCAGCTAGCAGCTAAACATGAGTAAGACTTGCCATCATGTCAGTGGTAAGAATTACACTCAAGGAAAAGAAAACTAAAACAGCTAACTAAAACGTATGGAGAACAATACATTTGCACGGGAAACACATTAAGAGAAACTTAACAACGGCAAAACTAAATGTTTTATGAAGATTTCAGATTACTGAACAGACATCTGCATTATTAACCATTAGTACAAAGTTAGCAGAAAAAGAAAAAAAAATCCTCCAGGCAGCAGCAGCAGAGCTCAGGAGACATAAAAACAAGGATAGTGGCTGATAATACTGGTTTGGCACTTTACTGAACAGATGGATCAACACTACACCCTGCCAAACAGCCACTTCATTTCTGACGAAGTAAGTACAATGATGTGATTCACTCTGGGGAGTCGATCACTGCAGCTACAGGAACAATTCTACACACACGGTAAATTAACAGGAGCCAGAAACTCATGTTTTCCTACGAGACAATGAAGAAAATAGGCTGAGTAAGGTTTAAAACTCATCCCCGGCTTATTTATGAGAAGAAAACGTTTAAGTTAAGTTGAAAACCAAATAGGCAAACAAGATGAAATAGTATGGAACACATGACTGAATTTCCTCACTGCAAATAATTGAGACTGTAATAAATTATCAGCTTGTTTTGTATTATAGTTCTTCTTTTACAAATGTGTTCAACATGTTAAACCAACCGTGTACATTTTGCATTTTTTTTTTTTTTTTTACTTTTCCACTGTGGTCAGCATCCAGACATAGACAGGAAGCAACAACTAGACAAATAAATGAAACATCAGAGCCTACAAGAGACAGTTTTGTGGGTGAATACAGCAAGTAGAAAAAAGTGCAACCCACCTAGTGTGAAAGATAAAATTTGGGGGGGGAAGGCACAACAGCACCTTCTCAATAAAAAAAAACACGTGCTTACATCTGACAGCCAAATAATCCAAAATCTACTGGACAGTCAACAAACCTTGATCAACCTCACTGCTGACAGGGGAGGAAGCTAATACACTTATTTTCTTCCAAAGAAGAACTGGTTTCTTGTGGTACAATGAGTGTAAACGGCAGGAAATGAGCTCTGTGACAATGCAGATGCCAAATTCCCTCCTAATTAACTAAACAGTCAAAATATACTAAAAATACTCTATACTATTTTCACACTAAATTTATATGTTTTTCTTTATTTTGTACTGCTAAAAGTTTTTGTCTGCAATTTGTCATTGGGATCACACAAACTTAACTTGTCTTTTAAGTTTGAGTTTTTAGATGACCAGTTTACATGATGCATCTCAATCTACAATAATTAATTACAAGCATTGTAAGATTTTTCTTGTAAGTCAAAGTGGTACTGTGGAACCTTGGATTACGAGCATAATTCGTTCAGGAAGCAGGCTCATATTTCAAAACACTTGTAAACCAAAATCGAATTTTTCCATAAGAAATAACGCTCGAACAAGAAACAAGAAATAACGCTTAAACAAGAAGCACATGTAAACCAAGACTTTTTCAAGTCAAAAATTATAAAAAAAAATCTTTGCTCGTCTTGTGGAACACTCGCAAACCACGTTACTCGCAGTCCGAGGTTTCACTGTATTGGTGTCGCATAATTTCAGTCACGATAACAAAATACAATTGCATTGCTAGCTCTTGTTGTTTTTAAAGAACACACACTTAAGTAGCAAGGAGAGCTGCACAATGCCATTATTAATGAGCACTGCCTGTCTCCAGAGCCAAGTCTCAGAGGGTTTAATAATGGCTCACATTAATTAACACCACTGGCATGAATCATGATAAATGGTGTTTATTTATTCAGGCCTATTTACATTGGATATTTCTGTAGTCGAATCAACACTCGCGTACAAGTTAGGTACTGTAGGTCTTTTATTCACCTGGTCCAGTCTGCTCTCTTTCTCTCTCACTCACTCATCTTCTAGACCACTTTACCCAGTATTCAGAGTCGCAGGGGGCCTGGAGTCTACCCCAGGAGACTTAGGGCACAAGGCAGGGTACTCTCACTCTCTCTCGACGTAATTAAAAAGAAAAGTATTATAGAGCAAAGCTCAGACAGAATATCAAAACTCAGTACTCACCATATAAAAATAAGAGAGACAACAGCCAATGGTCCAGAAGACGGATCCAGTCTTCACAGACTTCACCTGAAAGAGAGAAGACCCAGCTCATACACTCCACTTCTGTAATAGTAAATAATGCGGGTATCGATCTATGCTGATGCTGTGGTGTTTAAGAGATTATTGGGTTACAAAATACTAAACTGCATTACTTCCCTAGGTAACAGCTGTTAGTCAGACTAGATGAATGCTTATTATTCATCAGACACATGAACCCTTAGTAGAAGGATCCACAATCTCAAGGTAAATGGTGGTCAGTCAGCAGGGCAAATGATTTTTTTTTTAGTACAGAAAACACAAACACTGAACCAAATGCGTGAAACATTTTCTATCAGCGAGGAGCTAATTGCTCTGGCCAAAATCACAAATATAATTAACTTCTGCAGTACTAAACTGTGAAGGCATGGTGCACAGTGCTAAGAGACCAATTAGCGAACCAGAAATGGCACACTGAAGCTTCAATAAGACACATTTAAATCCAAGCAGTGAAATGTTTTTCCTGCTAACAATTTTGGGTATAAATCTCAACATCAAGGAGAAGCCCTTCTCTTTTAAAAAAAAAAAAAAAAAAGCACTAACCACACTTTTCTAGGAAGTGCCTTTATTAAGTGGTTTCTTCAGGTAAAAATGCGCTAAATGGAAATCAATGAAACTCTTGAATATCATTATTAAACATCTTGAGGGTCAAATATCTTTCCAATTAAAAAAAAAGGTGCCAATTAAAAAATTTAGCTATTTTCCTTATGACGGACAAGCTCACCACCACATACAGTATGAAGTGAGACAGAAAAGCCATCAGCATAGACAGACTCGGAGAGGGAAAATGAGCAGTGTTCGTTTTGTAACTCACCCAAAGGTAGTAAGTAAACTGCAGAGCAAAGATGGCGATTCCCTCATTGTCGAAAGAACCTGCTACAGAGCGAGAGATATAACCGGGAACTATAGCGATAAAACAGGCAGCCAGCAGCCCAGCTCCCTGATTCCACAACTCCCTTGTCAGCAGGAAGGTGGAGACAGCAGTCAGGCCACTGAAGATCGGAGCCAGGAACACACACACGTCACGGATGTGCACGGTCACATGGAGCAGGTTGAGAAGATAGTGGATTAGACCTGCCGTCACCATGAGACCCGGGTACACCTGAAGAAACACACATGGACGGATGAGCAATACATCAAGCCAATTTATTTATCTTTTAAGCACTAAACGTTTAATGTGAACCACTGAGCTCAAGCAGAGTATGAAAGGCACTTCATATTCAATTTTACAGGCAATTTTTAGCAATGCAGCAAAATTTTATGCTTAAAAGAATAAAGGGGAAAGCATCTCCTCTTCTTGAAACATCCAGAGTGACCAGACTATCAATGCACACATGCATGCCAGACATCCCACACCCCCTCACAATGATGAAAAAAAAAAACCCTGGAAAACATTACACGAAAATGTGGCCTTTTGATGTGAAATCCCAATGACCGTATATACTCTTATACTCTGCTGTGAGAAAGTGTTTTCCTTCCATTTGTTTTTTTGTTTGTTTGTTTTTTTTGCATATTTGTCACTTTTAAATGATTGACATTATTTAAATATTACACAAAGTTAACCTAAGTAAATACACATAATGCATAATTTTAAGTGATGAAAAAGCTGTCAAAACCCTAGTTTGGACAGCCTTATTACCTTAATGAATGAAATCATTTTAAAATGGCAATTTGTATTTACTCTGGTTATCTTTGTTTAATTTTTGTTTAATCATCTGAATCATTTAAGTGTGACCACACAAAAAAATAAATAAAATACTTTTTACAGCACTCTATGGCACTAAACTCAAAGTTTCTTTGAACTCAAATTTTTTTTAGGACAACTCACTGCTTTCCTCATTGCAAGCAGGCATTTGGGGCTTTTTAAATGTTCCCTCCCAGCTTAGCTTTGTGACCAAGTTTCTACACTTTTACACTTGTCTTCTGCAGGCTCACTTTAGGTGAATGGATAGTGTTAATTCTGAGAAAATGCTGCAAAATCTACATAGAACCTTTATTTTTTTTCGTGGCTCAGTAGCGCATGTAGGAGATGAAAGTTCACTACTACAGGAAGCATGGTTGAAACTGAAAAATGAGCTAAGATTCGCTACACTCCATACATGACTGACCCAGACACAGTCATGGTAAAACCGCGTATTCAAATGATCGGGAGCAACGAACAGAAAAGACAAAAAAGGTAAAAAGTAAGAAAGATGGATTTTTATTGGTTGCTCCAGTCTCTCTCATCCTCGCCCTTAGCCCGCAGGGCCTGCTCTAAATGAGAAGTCGTAGAGTGTCTGCTCTAAATGGCCTCTGCAGCTAGGGAGATCTGTCTCTTGCAAGTCAAAGCGGTCACGCTGTAAAAACACTCTCTGAAGAGTATTATCAAAGCCTGCCATGGCTTTGCACCCCTTTACTACATTTTTTTTGCATCAAGACTGTAACTAAGAAGGTGAAGGTCAGGTTAAGGTCGAAAATTTGGGAATCCTGAGAGAGGCCCAAGTATGTCTAATAGAATGCATGAATAAGGGAGAGAGAAAATACACGAAATAAAATTAGTGTTTTAGCTTGGTTGAGAATTTTAATTAGCAGATCCTTACCGTGCCTCCCACAATTCTGCCAAGTGGATACCAAGCCCTCTCATCGAACCAATTGAGAAATTCATAAAAGCCATTAGTACTGAGGTGATGAGTTGACCTGTAGTTAAACCTGTACAGTGAAGGATAGAAAAATAGAATGGGAAGAAAGAAGGAAAGCAGAAGAGAAAAAAAAAAAGAACATCAGCAATCTGGCAATAAATCTTTTTTTTTTTTAGATAATAAAACTTCAAAGTCTCAATTTTTTTTCCAGAGAACAATATGAGGACAACACACATTTGCATTTTCGGTAACGGTAATACTGTAATCAGAACAGTGCATTTGCCAAACACTATCCGTCTGTGATCGATTTGGATCATATCCATGCAGAGCCTCAAAAGGAAGTTTTCAAAGAACTGAAATTACAAAGGGGGTCTGAAAAGAATAACAATGAACCACTTTGTGAAGACAAGGGATGATAGAACATGATCGCAAATTCTGGCCTCTAACCTTCAGAAATGAAGGTAAAGCTCTAAGCTTACCTGCTCTTAGCTGACCTGCTTGATTATCTCATTGAGCTTTCAAATAGCCGTAGACAAGGAAACAAGATTAACATCAAAATCAAATTCATGCAGTGATCGGTCATGGCTGTGCAAGTAAACCCTTAATGCCTTCATCAAAAGCTTGAGTATATGAGCTTAGACCAGATAACAACTGCAACTCAAGCAGTATTAGTATTACTAGGAATAAATAAGTTTAATAACCATTCATTCAATGGTACACAAACCTCCTAAAGGTAAAAAGAATAACCATCTGCTACTGCCACACCCCTTCCACACACACACCCAACTGCTGGCCTTGGGTCTTTCTGCATTGAATAATCATGGCAAAGTCTATTTTCAACTTAAGTGGACAGATTGTCCACAAGTGTCCTTTTTGACCCTGGACTCCATGCTTCATCCAAGTCAGCTACTTTTTTCTCCACCTTCATATGCGAAAGAATTTAAATTTCCCCCTACAGTCACGTTACAGAACCAAGTAAAGTGCAATTAGATTTACTGACAAGCTCATATCGGCCTTCTCCGCTCTAGAGGAATGCACAATTACTCTTCTAGCCATGTGTGCACATTGGATCATCTCAGTGCAATATTCTATTTGTATAGAATTATGTATATTATACACAACAATCAGGCATAACATTTAAACTTAATATCGTGTAGGTTGCGCTTGTGACAAGAAATATCTGGCGCCAAGATGTTAGTAGAAGATCATTTGAATCCTGCAGGGTATGAGTAATGGGTCTGACTTGTTTGTCCAGCACATCCCACCAATGCATAGTAAGACTGAGATCTGGTCAGTCAACATCTTAAAAACTCAACCCATTTCTGAAAAACTTTAGCATTGTGGCAGGGAGCATTATTCTGCTAAAAAGGGCCTCTGCTTCAGTGATCCAGAAATACTTAGTGAAATCAAATCATTGACAAAAGAAAAAAATATATCAGTAGCAGGAACTCATAGCTATGTTTAATAGTGAAAGACGCACGATCATTTCCACATACACATGTGAAGAGAACTTAATTCATATGTGTAGTTTTTTCTTGGTCGGGCAGCATATCAGAGCATTAAAAAACCAATGAGAATTGGTTACATAAGCAGGTGGAATTAAAAGCTTTGTTAAAAGTGTGAAAAATAAAGTAATGGGGTCCAATAGGAGATTAAAGAGCTGCTGACACCCCTGCCTAATAGTAGCTGCAAAACAAGTATAAAGGACATTTTTGAACTTTACACTGAACAAAGTTTGAAACATCTTGAGGGCAATTTTTAGGGTGGCTTTTTAACAAGAAACTAGGAAGTGGCGCCTATCTGGGAAGGCATTTTTGTTGATTCCCTTGACTGCTCAGAAAGAAAGTGTGTTTTGAACACGAAAATGCCTCATAAATGCGTTGTCACTGGTTATAAAATAGAAAGCAGCAAAAGTAACATCAGCATTCATTTCTTTCCCCAAGGCATAACAGAGCAGAAGATTCAGGAGAAACAATCACCATATAAATATATATATATATATATATATATATATATATATATATATATATATATATATATAAGCAAAGTAAGCCATTACAAAACCCAGAAATACACATGTGCAGCGCCCACTTCGACACAGACTGCACACAAGAGACATCTTCCTCTATGGCTGAACCTTAAAGTGAAAAGCAAGCACGGTTTAAAACCGGCAGCAGTGCCAACTTTACTCCCCATGACTCTAGAAACACCAAAATCTGACAGTAGAATCCATGACAGAAATTCCAGTACAAGTTCTACTACTAGTCCTATGAGCAAGAGATTAAGATCAGCATTTGAATGAAGGGAAAGGATTTGGTTAAGTAGACATAGTTCACTTGCATATAAACTTTAGTGAAGAGTTTTAGATATTTAAGGTGCATACTGTATTTCCTAAACTGGTGAAAATGTTTCATTTAATGACATGACGAGAGGTGAATACAGTATAAAATGCTAGTATTGTTGATAACACCTGAGATTATAATGACAGTTACTTCCTACATGTATTTTATGTTAAAATTAGTGAAACACATGAGCCACATGAATTTTTAAATAAATTCTCAGGATTTTTCTTAGATGAATAAAAAAAAAAATCTATATAAAGTCTGTCACTGTATGTGTGCCCCACATAATGCTCCTTTAAGTGAAAAAAAATTGGGCCAGTCTGTTCTGACTGAGATGTTTACATGATGTAGTTTTATCTGAATCAGGCTTTTGTTTTATTAGTAAAATATAATGGCTCATGTAAACTTGCCTACTGATCTACAATATGGAAGTAAAAATATTTTCTCCTCTTTGTTTTTTAAAAAGGCAGCTTACAATTTATTCTGCTCCTAGTGACCACGTTCGCATTACCTGCAGGTATGGAAGCAGACTCTTATGCAACCATTTATACTATTCACAAATACACCGATTCAGAAACCTAAACCAGGCTCTATAATTTAGCTTTGTTTTTATGTAATACTTTTCTTTTTAAATAATGTGCATGATATAAAAGTGCACAAAATTTATTCTATACTGTATACATATTTTAAACCCTAGCTAATGTAAGTGAAATGTAAGTACATGTAGTGAATAGGACATCATTTGGGTTTCAGTGCATCTGCAAGACTGAGATTGTTTTCTTTTTTTGTTGATTTTTGGGGAAGCAAAAGGGGCTTCTTGATGTTTATTTAGCACTTTAAAACCAGTAAATTGGTTGTTGGCCTCAAGAAGAGAAACATTAGCATTATTACATCCAGTCTGACACATACATTTTCATTTTTTACAATATTCAATACCTTTATTATGTATCAAGGTTTTTGCCAGTATTAATTCCTAAACCCTGCATTTAGACCTTTACTGAGAGAGATGTGACAAAGTCTAACGCACTAGTGACAACAGAAGCAGGTCTGGTACATCAGTGGTGCAGCAGATAAAGAAAATGCCATTAAATGAAGCCAAGGCCAGCAAATTTCTAAGCTAAAGTGCATCAGCCAGTTTGGGTTTTCAGCAATTCCAAATGCTGTAGATAAAAGGAAATTACTGAAATGCCTAAATGAGTTTGTCTTCTCAAATAAAATTCTGGCTGTTCGAGTCTTCCTTTTTTTGGCTAGCTTTTTTTTATTTCAGTGTCAAGAATGATTCCTTCTCCTTGGAAGACAATTATCTTTTATAATAATATACAATAAATCATGAGATGTCGTGAGCAGAGTGCGTAAAACACCTTCACATGTAACAAATAGTTTAATTTATTACTGAAGTCAAACGTTAACATTGGCTTATGTTGATAAGCGGCATGACAGGCGATGGTTCTGCTAGTCTTTGTACAAACAGTGGCTTATGTCGAATAGTTTTATGTCTATGTTAATCCTGGCACATTCATACAGAACAGGGTTATTGTGATCTATATCAGACATGTGTACATCGAGGATTAGAATGTGTCATAGCCAATAAGACTTTAGAAACAAAATTATACTCATTTAACCCTTAAAACCCAGAGCATTTTAGCCATTATCTGCATTACTACGTTTTAATAAAAATATACGTTTGTGCAACATAGAGTGACATATTCATTTTATTAGCAACCTAAGCAAAACATTGAACTGAAATGTATTTAATTTTTATCATACAAACATGACTAAGCAAAAAAATAGAAATAAAATTTTTTCGTTTTACAGCCCAAAATAATAAACACCTAAAAAAATTCACACAAAATATTAAGTAAAAAAAATAAAATAAAAATTTGTGAATTTGTGAGAAATCTTAGTTACCTTTAATACACTCTTTTCACACGCATGCGCACACAACGAAAGCACTTTTTGTTTTATTAGAAAAAAACAAGAAATCTCTCTAATGAAACTCGATTGAGCGACACAGTAACGGAATCACTGCTGTAAAGTAACAATAAAACAAATTAACCTGCACTTTAACTTTGAAAAGAATCGCGATAGAGCGAGTGTTTCTGTGTAGAGCAGAGAGAAAAAGTGTGTGTGGGGCACGGTGTCCAACGACGCACGCGCACACAGACACAAAGAGCAGGCTGATACAGAGAGAGAAAATGGATTTTAACCTCTCTAACGAGACTTGCACTTTTGCTTTATACACGCGCTGTACCCACGCATACAGACACAAAATAAAATATGTTTCTCACACACCTGTTTTATAGTAAACAGGCATCAAAACAAAAAGCGCATGCGTGATACACGACCAAACCAAGACTTGTTCGGTTGTCCAGGTCAAAATTTATTAAAAATCTTTGCTCGTCTTGCGGAACACTCGCAAAACCACGTTACTTGCAATCCGAGGTTTTACTGTAATGATAATATTGATACTACTAATAATAACATGCACATTTGGGGAGTTTGCCATTTTTGCGTTATTTCCATATTTCGGTAGCGGTAAAACTTACGTGCTTTATAAGTACAGTAGAATTCATAAAAAAAAACTTTGTTTTTTGTGAGGTCCAAATTTCATGTTTGTTTTGGGATTCAGATCTCTAATCATGTAGTCATTGTAAGTCTATAAAAAAATAAGCAATTTAAAACTTCCATAGCATTTCAATAATATCTATTGCAAAGTTGCAGTAATTATGTTAGATGTGGACAGTTTGAACTTCGATGGCCTTGTACATTTGCTTATATATGTATGGCATACAACAATCTTTATTTAGTCTTTATTGAATCTTCATTTGCACGCTGCTGGGCTGTAAATGAGTGTGAAAGGACTCTGGTTTAGGTATGTTACACGCCCTCACCTGCGAATCTGTTTGCTCAAATGACTGGTGTTATATCTTATTGTGGCACAAACCGCTTATCATTTTCACGGTTTCAGAACAATTGGTTTTAAACTTCCTGCAGGAAAAGTCAACATACATTTATCTTTCCATTCATCTGTGAAGTTTCAGTTTTTATAGTTTACTTTCCTTTTTTTTTTGTGGAGTAAGCCATGCTCTGTTGCACTTTCATTTCTGTTTCTTCACCACACTCTGTCTATACGCTGCAAACTATCGCAACTAAGCACTCTGTTAAGTGAAACTTTAGTCGAGCCTATCTTGAAGAAAAGAAAAAAAAAGGACTAGATTACTGCTATATACATTATTCTTATTCATCAGAAAAACATCAGTTTCCGAACAGAACTGCCACTCGGCCCGAGTCCGGAAATAGTCTATTTAGTAAGGACTGATGTGGAGGATGTTTTGCCAAAAGTGTTCTATTTCTGTGTGTATCGAGACTTTTGAGACACTCTGTATTGATCGAAGCGATCACAATCTGCTTGCTCATGCTGGGGTAAAACAATAAAAATGCAAACAATCCATCACAATACTATCAGAAGTTTTATAGAAAGCTTCATAACTGAAGCCGTTAGGGGGTTTCATTTATCATGACTGATCTATAATATGATAAATGTCATCTTTTGATCTCGCATGGTTTAATCTGTGCCAGGCTGCATCAAACTCATAAAGTCACTTTCTCTGAGAGAAGAGAAAGTCAATCAGCCAGATGAGGAATCCAAGTTGAGGAGACATCTTGACATGATTTATTTAAACAACAGCACAAACACATACACATGCAATAAGCATGCATTCAGTTTAACGCTGTTGCCAAGTGTATAATCTAGTAATATGTACCGAGTAGCTGAATATAATGGAGCGGAAGTGGAGGAGTTGCACGTTTCTTTTTAAGACAAATACTGATTTTGCTAAAACAAAAATCAGCATCGCGTTTTAACAAAATGGTGGTTTTGCTGTAGTCATGGTAACGGAATGAATGAGCAACTTTTTTCTTCTTTAGAGTCAGCCAGCAGATTAATGATTACCCATCAGATAACCCAATCCTTTCACAAGAGAAAATGTCAGTGTTCGGGGTGGGGATCCGAGAGCCCACTGCTTTTTAAGACGTCTGGGAGTGGGAGTAGTATAAGCACGCGCACGCAAAAAATAATAAAAAAAAAAAAAAATAATAATAATCCTGCCTTTCTGACTAACATCAATGATGTTAGTCTGACTGCTTCAATCCAGTTCACAGCTTCATTCGCAATCCCTTATGAATAAAAGTAGCGAGTTAGAATTTTTCTTCTTGAACCTCTGTGCCAGATGATTCACTCAGTGCTTCTCCCATCTCTTAACTCAGCTCTCGTTTTTATAAAACTCAATTTCACACTGGACGGATATACATGAAGCTTTGAAAGGGGCCAATTCAGCGAGACAAGTTTATTAATGCAAAGCGCAGAAGGAATGGATGGAGGCAAAGCTGTGTGCTAAATTAAGGATGGACCTCCGGTGCAAAATGCTGCTCTAACCTATTTTGGAAAAAAATAAACAATAAAAAAAAATTAAAAATCACTAAATTTCAGTGGACATGGAAAAGGTAACGGAAGCAATTCACTAATTCACTAAAGGTAATGTGGACTCTGAATGGTACATATGGAAAATTTAATTATCTGGTCAATTATCCAGCTAAATGCAAAACTGAAGGAGACATCCACAAATTACCTTCCTGATGGCCACAGAACGGACACCGAGTATAACAAATCCAGTAAGACAGAGGGGCAAAACCCAAACTCCTAGAGGCAGCTAAGAAAAGGTGCACAAATAAGTGCATTAGCTACTTCTCTGGACAGGCGTGTGCGTGTGCGCACTCTTCTCCCGTGGTGGTTACCTGTAAACCTAAAAAACTGGGTTAGGAAAAAAAAAAAAAAAAAAGATTAAGAGTAATAAATTCATAGTAAATATTTTACTCATCCTAGTCATGGTCCCGTCCTGATAAATGTGTGCGTGTTTGGGGTGGGGGTGGGTTGTTATTTCTGAACTAAGACTTTTGCTTTTTCACTTGTACTTTCCTGGATTCATGTGTTCACATATTTACTTGACAAAAATTTCAGACTTCTGCATCAGTCACAATCATCAGTCTCACAAACAAAACAGTTAATTCATCCAATCAGATAATCAGCAGTGTATTCAGTCATACAACTCAATCACTTCTCTCATCTCACTTCCTCATTTACGGCGTTCCGCTTTTACAAGTCGGCAAGACGGTTCACTTGTTGGAGCGAAAGCTAGAGAAAATTATAATAGAAGTATGTTTAGATTGAGGAATAAAATCTTTGACAGAAATAAATTACATACCGTTAACTACATATTTAATTACAAACTACCTAACTAACTCTGCCATTTACCTCATGCTGTTAAAAATAATAATAATCTAAACTAACGCATGTGATGAAGTACTGTAGTCGGCTGAGCATCCAAAAAGCACAGGCACTTTTCCGTTTTATTTATTATTGTTAACATTCTGTTTATGTTCAACAGCTTTTAACATTTCTAAAATGAAGAAGACTACCTTTTTACAGTGATGCATCGAAATGAAAATTCTGGGCCGAAACCAAAAATTTAGGATGCACTTGGCCAAAAACCGAAACCAAAAATGGCTTCTTTTTAAAAAAAAAAAAATTTAATCTATATTTGTATATACTTGCTTGGATTTGATAAATCTGAAATAAAAAACTACAAATCAATAGAATAATCAAAAACTTATTGACCGAAAAATAAAATCTAAAATATTTAACATAAAAAACAGTAATACCAAATAATATTCAAGTTTATGCAACATTAATAAAAAAAAATTTGTACCAGTTGTGCAAAAAAGATCCACAATAAAAATGTATTTTTATCTGATGTATGAGCCTACAAAATCCAATGTCCTCTACGACAGAAAACGGCTGGTCATCTGACGCAATGACTTCCGTTACTTTCTCAGTAATGCCACATGCTCTGGCACCATCCACAAATTTCTTAGTCTTTTCAAAAAGTGTGGCGACTGAGGGTATTTGTGATGTAGTTGGAGTACTTTAACCAGTGTTGTTTTGCTGGCAATTAGATGGCGTAATTGAGATTTTTGCTGAACAAATGTTGCATATTACAACTTTGGTGTCCTCATCTGAAACTTCAATACTGTTGACATGCTTTGTCTTTGATGGGCAGACACGTGATAAAAGCTCCAGCGAGAGTGAATCCTAACTTGTGTTGCGCGAAGATGGTAGCGCCATTAATTTTCAGCGTGTTTTTTTGTTTTCGGTGCACCCCTATTTTATTAATTTATTTTTATATTTTTTTAGAAAGGCCTGTACAGAGGGCATGTTTATTTCTTTTTTTTACTTGAGTTTAAAAAATGCTTTAATTAAAAAAAAATTAATTGAGAATCCTGGTCTCAATCCACATAGAGAGGAATCATCATTCACATTTTAGCCAGAATCGTGCAGCCCCAGCTCCTTTACAAAAAAAAAACAAGTTACCATCAAAAATATCACCTGAGCTTACACAATCTGTAAAAGTCTGAGTACTCTCAGTATGCTGTCTTCCAACTGAGAGGTGATGTGTTGTTTTACCAAGAGAGTTATATGACAGTTTTATGCTATAGTTTTAATTTTGCTTGGTTTCATCAGTTGCTATTTTTATATGGACAATATTTTATAGGCATAACCCAATAACAAGCAAGTTTACATTCTCAAAGCATTTGATCAGCAAATAACTTTTCTGATTTGTGAAAACTGCCCACTGTGAAGTGTTTAATCTGCCAGAAGGATTTTTAAAAATTTCCCTTTTTTTTTTGAGGCTGTTAGGCTTCCCACCTTTCACCATGAATCCCAAATTCTACGTTATGACCATCTTGGCAGATAGCTAATCAATTCATCATCTACTTCCATCATGCTCTCAATCTCTGCTTCCTGGGGCACGGCTCCTGTTCCAAGCTTCAGTGCATGTCTAACCTCACCGGTTCAAATTTGCAACCTTGCGAATGTCACCTTGTTGCCCTGCCTGATGCCAATTAAACCTGAATTACTGATATGGGGTAGGGTACTCGTATAATTTACTCATTTACTATTGAACTTAGTACGTCAGCCAACATAACCAAAACAGTGTTAACTTAGCATCACCCAGGAGATATTGTTTTCTAATTGGTAAACTAAAGCATTATAATACCAACTATGTTTCCGAGCCACACGTCAAGCCAGTGCTGCTGAAAATGAAATGCTCCCATAATCTTTTTTTTTTTTTGCTTCCTTTTTAACCAGATTTTCTTTCCATTTCACCACTCATATGTTTTTAATTAGTAAAGAATGAAAAATGAAAGTACAGACAATGGAAGTGATCCTGCCCCTAGCATTTCCAGCATTTCCTGTAATACATTGCAGTTACTAATGATGCTTTATAAAACGGCACGTCAACACAAATTCCACACTGATGACTTTACTTTATTTTTTTAAATCGACAACATTGATTATGTGGACTGATCATTGCGGCTCTACATAATACTGTATAATTCAGCCTCACCTACGACTGGTTGTCCAGTAAGTGCCGCTTTCTCATTTCAAGAACCACTGTCAGAAATAAAGGCAGATGGGTCAGAATTGCTCTAATGGAATTTACTGATGAATAATCGAAGAAATTTTCTTTTTCCAAAACTCATTACATCATCTGACGTTAGCCCCTCAATCATGGGGCATACATCAAGGGAGAAAGAATTGGATCAAGTGTTTACATGGACAATATTTACTTACTTAACAGATTATCAAATGTTTACATCGCATTTTCCCATCGCTCATTCTGATCGAGCCAGATTGGGTGAAACTGTTTCAAATAATGTGTTTATTCATAATATTAGTGGAATATTAGGGTTCGTGTAAATGCATTTTTTTGTCTTGCACTCATGCTTCTGCCTCTGCAAGAATAGTCCGTCATCTATTCACTTTTTTCAAAAAAAAAAATAAAATCTGAGGAATGAATGACTGTGTATCAAGGATCACTGCATCAAAATGAGGAAAATTATGCAAATACATTATCAAAAGGTTTATTTTCTGTCTGCTGTAAAAAAAAAAAGGAAAATCACTTCCTGACCTTTATTACCAGTGCACTGAACCTATTTATCTGCCAAGCGACTACAAATAAAAACTAGCAGACCAGACACAATTAACTTGTCCTGGGTTAGTGATTTGTCCTGGGTTAGTGATTTGTCCATCAGTGCTTCGGTAGTCCACATTTCTTGTCACACAGAAGCAAATAATGTCTGACCAAAATCAGCGGTCTCTATAAAACCACCTACTTTTCCCAAAAGCTGAGATTTACCCAATGTTTAACCGAATTATTCTCTTTTTTGTTCCTAACAGGGAAAAAAAAGATCAACCATTATTAAACTGTCAAATGCAGAAAAACCACAATCCACTAGAGAGGCCAAGAAATAAATCCAACCCAAGTCTCAGCCGAATGAAGCAGAACTCTTCATGTAATAAATCATCACTCAAGAGACGCAAGTCCATTTCCTTAGTGGAAAAATTATATTTTTCTATAACTGAAGTGTCAAACCAGTTATAGGTACCTCTTTGCTTTTTTACACCACCACCAAACTGACCGACTCCAGCAGAAGCTTATGTTTGGCATGAAGCATAAATACATCAGATGACTGCAAAAGCATACAGCCCCACTCCATGCACTGGCACTTTAACGGGAACTTGGTGCATGTCGAGAGTTAATACACTTATGTTTTATTTTTTTGAATGCTGAAAGCTGAAAAGCTTAGCATGAAAAACTACATTACTTTTTCCTGGATCTAGTCAGTCAATAAAATGTGGTTTTGCCATTTCCATCATGGAGACGTTTGATTTCCATGTACACTTTGGCTGCAGAAACTGCATTAGTTTCTTAAGTGCTAAGTCTAGCAAAGACCTCCATATGCACTCATGCAGCCAAGGTAGCTCATGGTAACGACGAAAACTGTTGATAAGCTGTAAAGTACATCATAACCAACTGGTTTAATCCTCTAAAGCAATTACTGCACTTGACATAATGCACATAATGAGCACTCACCGCTGGAGTGTGAAGTGTTGTGTTTGGAGACTGTGAAAATGCTGTGTGAACACGAAATGCAGAGGAAAGGTCAATGTGATTTATAAGAGTAACACGCAGAATGGACAAAACGCATAACTTAGTCCCAAAAAAAAAATGATTATAAATATTATTATACCTGAAAAACTTAAGCTCTTTTCCTAAAAATAATTTCCACAATCCTTGTCACAAAAAATTGTTAGAATATGAACAAGTAATGATGTGCAAGTGAGTAAGTTTATGAACATTCATGAGAGAAGCATACGACTAAACTTGTCACTCATTATACATGTTAAGCAATTTTGCATCTTTTTAATTATGACCACACTTTTACTAACCCTGATGGGGGGGGGGGGGGGTCGGGGGGTTGGGAAGCATCATATCTAAAGAATTCCTTCGATTTTCTGCTTCCCAAATATATAACACAAAGCGCGACAACATGAAGGGGGAAACACTTTTCAAAACTCAAATCAAGACAACACTATCGTCATGACCAAAGGAAACTCGCTACTTCAGACCAGTACTGATTAAGACATTTAATAAAACACCTTTAATCTCTATCCCTGAAGGGAGAAAAGCAATCAGTGCGGTTATGCCTCATGTCCTTGGTGTTAATTTCCTAGAAAGTCACCATAAAATAAGTGATTAGCTTTGAGAAACAATCTCCAACAGATTTCCAAATGGGTACAAAAGAGCTTGTCCTTTGGCAAGAGCACATCAATAAAAAGAATGACTTTACACGTCTTCACCATCAGAAGGAAGAAAATGTACTTTGAATGCAGAGGACTGAGACAGAGTAAACACGCCATAATTAAACACACTCGATTTCTCGAACAAAAAAGCCATCAGTGACTTATAACGTGTCAAACAGAGTAAACAGGGCTTATCTAAATGAGGCAAAAAGTGCAGAGTAAAAGATTTTACAAATTTCAGTAAAGCTATTTGCAGACTTACTACACAAACGTTCTTGAGTGAAACGTCTTAGATTTGACTTTTACCAATAAAATAAATGCTTCTTGGTGCTACATAATATAAGTCATCATGCATAATTTAAGCATTTTTAAGTCAGTTATAGATGCAAAATGATTATTTTATATAAGAACTATTTTAGGCTAAACTAAAGCCTGTCAATTAATGTAACCATTACATTTACATTTATTTAGGGTGTTTTTACTTTATGCAAAGCTGATATGTACTGTGCCCAGGAATGATTGCTCTCTGCTCCCTTACTATTATTTGGGTCACAGAACCATAAAAACAAGTGATATTGTGAAGCACAATGACATCACCTCTAATTCGTCAGTGTGTGAACAGCCCTATTGGTAAGAATTTATACATTTTTTTTAAGGGGCACAAGCACTATGACAGTGTTGAGGTCTCATTGTGCGAGGGGCCCTATTGTTTTTCTAAGGATTATTAGGGCCCAAGCACTATGACATCAGCACGATGACATCATGGCTATTATGTCATCGTCATTGCTATGATAGTGATGTGTGAAAGCCCTTAACTTATACCACAAAATGGATATTAAATCCTTTAGGGCTGAAACCAACAATTATTTTAATAATCGATTAATCTGTCGATTATTTTTTCCGATGAGTCGATAAATCGGATTTTTTTTAACACACACATTAAAAGCATTCATTTCCAACCCTTTATTTAAAAACAGAACCAAAATCTTTAGAATGTGCACAAACATGGAACCCTGGATTACGAGCATAATATTACGGATTACGACTTCGCAACAGAGAAGTGTTTCAGTTGTCTGTAAAGGTGAAAGTAGGAGGGGTCTGTGTGTGTGGCACAGTGTCCAATGATGTGCGTGCACACAGACACACACAGTAGGCAAAGAGCAGGCTAAGCCTTGCGCGGAGAGAGAACATGGATTTTTTACATCTCTAATGAGACTTGCTTTTGCTTTACACGCATGCTGTACACAGCATACAGACACAAAATAAAATATGTTTTACACACACAGTCACAGTGTTATAGCAAACAGTACACGCATGCACAGGTGTTGATTATACCAGTAAAAGTGCGCACTAGGACCCAGCAGGGCAGACATTTACCCAATTACGTATTTCTCTGCCTCCGCCATGTATCTTTCCTCTACCTCTGCTTGTTGCTCGTTTTTTTTTTTTTTTTTTTGCTCCACCATGTATATGAGGCACCAAACTCTACTAGCATCAGTGCGCGAGACTTAATTTTTTTTTTTTTTTTTTTTAATAATTACATGTCTCTGCGTCGTGCGACACAACGAATCGATTATGAAATTCGTGGCCAATGCTTTTAGTAATCGATTTTAATCGATTCGTTGTTGCAGCCCTAAATTAGTTATATTATTATATAGTTATATTATATATTGTCATAATGATAACCTTAATAAGCTTTATATGAGGGACATCACAATGTGATGTTTTTTTCCCAGCATTCTGAGCTTTTTGTAGGTCTTACCATGCTTAAAAACACACTGGTTGCGTGGTGCACTCCACACGTGGCGACGGTGCTTGGGGCCGCTCAAGGTTGCTTGCAACTATATTTCTTTTTTTATTTGCTCAGTCATGTTTATAGCTGGTTAAAATAAAATACAAATTCTCATCATATTGCCTCAGTTGTGCTGAAAACAAGTATATGGGTAAGCGCAAGTCTACATAGTACAATCCTGACCCCATAAAACTGGGTATATAAATTAAAATGGAGAAATGCAAAAATAAATAAATGAATAAATAAAATGCTCTGGTTTTAATTGCTAACTGATCTGACAAACAGTGCCATCTTTATACACAAGAGTGTTTAGTTCTTAATTTTTTACTTTGTCTTACTCTTCACATACTGGTAGTTTGAAAAAGTTGAATATCTAAAATATAAATTTATAGAAATCTCAAATAAAAACACTGTGGTAAAAGGTCATATGTATTTATTGTTCATTGTAGGTAGCGGGACACTTTTATGCTTGCAGGTAATGCCGGCCCCTTTTGCTTGCTACCACTTCCAGTATATTTCACATTTGTGGAAAGCATTGCTAATATTACTGAGATTTCGGAGGGGAAAAAAAACTGTCGAGTCAGCGAAGCTGTGTAGTTCAGAGAATATCGCGTGCTACACGCACACAGATTTGTGACACACTGACGATCTCATTTCTAAACAGCAATCTACTTCCGTTCTCAGGTATGATCGGCTTCTATATCCAATTTCAATCCACTTGCGTTTCCCGAGCACAGAATGATTGTGTTCTCACCGATCAAAACAAACCAGACTTGGGAGTCGAGTGCTCCTGGAAATGATCCCGGGCACCTGATGTGAAAACACCCTTAGATTGTTATGAGAGCTCAAGACTGAGCTCCATGGTGCAAGGATTCTGCTCGGATTTGCTCCTTTAAAAAATTTTAAAAAACAGAATTCGCACACGCAAGACCAGATTTCGATCTGTGCAGCCTGTCATTCTGATTTGATTAACAAAGTCTATACTGATTAAAAATCTGTTCGGCCAGCAGGCAGCTCTCTGCTCCACCTGTTTCGCTCTGCTCCACAGAAAACAAATGTTAGAATCTGCAGGCTACAGTCTGCATTTAAAAACACTATAAACAACCTTGACCTTAATTTTTTTACAATTTAATATTTGTTAAATCGAAACAAATCAATGGAAGTAAAGCAATTAAAAAATGTAAGCAAATGGGCTACTCGCACAAACACTGCTACATAACACTTTGGTTTCCAAACCTCCATAATAATTGTAATGGGACCATTTCACACACAAGTATCTGGTTTAGAGGTTTACAGCAGTATAAAAAAAGTATCAAAGCTTCTTTTACTAACCTGGAGACAAAGGTCAGACAGTATACTCCATCGTACTTAAAGTAAAGGTAAGAAAAAAAATAATCATTTAAAATGTATCATATTTTAATATTTCCTTTAGCAGAGTCTCAGAGGTCCCCTAAAGCAGGTCTGTTAATACCCTAGCTGAAATAGGCCTCAAATAATGCATTTTCAATCAATCAACCTGCTTCAGTCTTCAGAGATGCTAGAATTAAGACTTTTTTAAAATCTGATATACATGACAGCCTTAAGTGCAAACTAGCCTGCAGACAGATTAATAAATCAGTCAAACCAGAAACAAAGGCAGCCAGGTAGTTAATTAACAAGGTCAAAGCTAGGTTACAGATGAGTATTTAAAACAAATATCCACATTCATGCAGCCAAAGTTAGCTGGCGAGTGTTAGAAACTCACTATCCAAATATTAATCTTAAATCATGACCGAAAAAATATTTTAAAAATATAAAAAAATCAGTGCAGCGGAATTAAATCCTATAATTCATCTGAAATCATAATACAATGTGTAAACATTTCATCGCAGCTTTGTTAGTAGGCTGGGGTCAGAGCGCAGGGTCATTTATTATGCGGCGCCCCTGGAGCAGGCGGGGTTTAAGGCCTTGTTCAAGCACCCAACAGCGGCAACCTGGCGAAACTGGGGCTCAAATCACCGACCTTTCCGATCTGAAAGTCAGAGCCTTAACACGCTGAGCCACCACATGTAATATATGCATATTTATTTTAAAAATACTTTTGCGATGATGAATAAATACTGGCACAGAACAGTCTCTTGATGAGAACATTTGTTCAGTTATTTGCTGTTAGTCTAGATATGTTTAAATACAAACTGGCACATTCTAAAAGTTTAAACTGCAACTGTTTTTTTTTTTTTTTGCAATTTTATTTATTATTTTTTTATTGATTTTTCACAGTACTTTTCAACCTCTCAACCCAAGATGGAGCATCTCAAACTTAAAAAAAATTTTAAGTGAGGGAAAAAAATAGCAATAAATAAATAGCAGTCGATATTAAATATACAGGTCCACAGGAAATAATTATATATATATATATATTTATATATATATATATATATATATATATATATATATATATATATATATATATATATATATATATATATATATATATATTTATTTTTTACCTTTCAATCCTATTAAATCCACTTTTCTTAACTCTCACAATTTCTTAATTCCCTACATATATCAGGGAAAAGTTATAATGCATAATTCATTAAATTGGTAATGCCTAGCAATGCATCTAACATACGATTTCAAATCCTCCTTGCCTTAGAGGATCCACTCATATTACACAGCTGCATAAAGCTCCACATGTTCATATGTCTGCAGTTGCAGAGAGGTACTCTAGGATATTCCTTTAATGTCGTACATAAAACAAGTGTTTAGTAACCGCACTAAATACTGAGCTTAGAAGATTTTAGAGAAAAACTGAGAACTTAAAGAATCCCCTTGTCTAAACAAGCACACATCAGTGCCCAATTAACAGCTAAAAAATTAATTAAAATCTGGCCATTTCACTACACATCAACACAGCCCACCCTTCATTGAAGCCCTACACAACATTAAAGCAATAACTGGCATGGAAAAAGCAATCAGGCTGCTATCCATATAACCAACTGCGGAAAAGCTTGTGATACTCAGGAGACGTTCATAATGAGCTTAAATAGCGTGCGCGCGCACACACGTGACGAAAACACTGGGGATTAAGACTGACCCATCAACACCGTTTTGATCTACCCACAAGGTTAATTAAGCTTCAGATCATTAAAAACGATTACAGACAGAGATCTTAATTTTAAGGCATATGTCTCAGGGTCTATTATGAAGGCCATGTCTAACATTACATAGAGTTTGACACGCAAGAGAGGTTTGAGATGGATGCGGAGTAGGAGGATCACTATTCCAAATGCCATTCCCTTTTCACAAGCAGACAGTTTAACATTTATTTGACATCCTATCAGAACGCAACAACCCAAGGTAAAAAGGTCTAGAAATAAAACATCAATCTTGTCATCACAAAAGAGCAGAAAATAGTGATTTAAACTACGTAATTTATTATTATTTTTTTTTAACAGCACTCCAAGGAACTTAAAAAGCAAAGCAACACATTTTGATTGTGTAATTACCGCTGATAGTTGAATCCTAAATAATACCAAATATAATCATAATTAATAGAAGGCTGAATCACAACTGTGGCTTTCTGGACGACTTTAATGTTTGAGAGAGAGAGTAAGAGAGAGAGAGAGAGAGAAGAAGAAAAAAGGGTGGATGTAAGCCATGGCTGTGGGGTGAGAGCACTACAGGAGTGAGCGCTAGAAAAGCAGAACAGGAAGTGCAAACAGAACATAAAAAATGAATTACAGTCAAATTACTCATTTTGAAACCTGAATGCCAAAAAATGGCATGTTCTTGTTACTCTGGGTACTGCTTTAGACCTTGAACCAATTTTTATTTTTTGTGTTTGCGTTAGCTGACGATGTGGCCAAGACATTTTAAAACGGTACAAACAGCCATTTGCGCACACATTCCCTGTGTGCACACACACACACACACACACACACACACTCCTGTTGAGGTTAACCAAACCATCACTCAAAGGTAAAAAGAACTCGAGTATATAAGCAGAAAACAGCAAAAAAGGAAGATTCAACTATCAAAATAACCAGGTGCATGTAACGTCCAAATTTTAGTACAGAAATGCTTATTTATAAATAGGAATATTGGAGAACCCAGCAATACAACAATGCAAGGGCTGTAGCTTCTACAACATTTAGCATCTTTAACAATATGTTAAGACAAACCGCAGTCAACCGATGTAGAAGTGACAGTGATCCTAAATCCAAGATATCAAAAATATTCTTAAAATAAATAAGCAAAATGGACCAAAAATATGATCTCTCTATTTTAAGGCTTTTAAGTATAACAGACTGAGCTCAAACTATAAGGGACAGACAGGGTTTTATTATCTGCTAAAACATTCTGCAAAATACCCAAAAAATAAACAGCCTATACTAAACTTAAATAGGCCCATCAACAAGAATCCTCATTCAGTCGCTCTCAACAATAAGTGATTCAAGTCTAG
The DNA here is from genome assembly GCF_024256425.1 of Clarias gariepinus. Taxonomy (NCBI): domain Eukaryota; kingdom Metazoa; phylum Chordata; class Actinopteri; order Siluriformes; family Clariidae; genus Clarias; species Clarias gariepinus. The sequence goes on along the minus strand of NC_071103.1, from coordinate 26,525,801 downwards.
TTAAATACAAAAATAACTGTAGACAGAACAATAACACCAGGCCTATTGAACGCAATTTCTTTTGTCGACAAAAAGTACAACTCCTACTGTGGTTCTACGGCGCTGATCATGCCGTGCTGAATATTTTACACATCATACATTCAGTGCAAATTGACATTTTTTATATACATACACACACATACACAATTTATTTACATGAGCACGGTATATTAAACATGGCAGCACACATTGTAAACCCAGAGTTTACCACATAGACACAAATGGAAAGCAGGGGGTGGGGATGGGCACAGAGGGACAACAAGGACGGGATGAGTGCAAGTGCAGAGAGACAACAGGGATGGGATGAATGCAAGTGCAGTGGGACAGCAGGGATGGGATGGGTTCAGAAAGGGAGGAGAGACAGGAAGGGTGTAGGTGCAGAGGAACAGCATTGAATAGTTTTTCAGTTGTATTTTATTTGTACAAAAAAAAATTCTGACCAGGAACAAGTCAGTCCTGTAGCCTTGTGCAGTTTTTGTACAGGGGAAAAGTTATTTAAATGTTTTATAACAAAAATAGATATATAATTCTTTTGCTTAAAAAATGTTTGTGTATGCTAACAATTAGTTCACAAAAAAAAAATTGGGCAATATCATTAGACAGGTACGTGAAAAAGAATAAAAAATATTTATTATACCAGAATCATCCAAGAAAATTGCAATCGATACATGTTTAATGCTTAGTGATTAGTTCACATTAGTGATTTTGTTGCTAATTTGTTACTTAATGCTGCACTTTTGCTGTTCCTGTGAGTAGTGTGTGGGACATTAGTGCACTTACAGCATTACATAACAGACAAATTTCAAAGAATCCAAAGTGGCACAGCAGAAAAGTATTCATGCTACTGTCAGGACTTCTAACCAAGCCACAGTCATCTGGGGGCAGGAGCCGAGAAAGCAAAACTAGCCATTCTCTAGTGATGGCAGTATCGCTCCCTGACCAAGCACAACACCGCCTAGCCAGATTATCATTAGATCGTGGACCTGACTGCGTGATGTATCGTAAACATGCAGATTGCTGTGATTAGACATTTTAAGTAGCAATGTCTAAAAGAACTTAAGTTCATTCGCATTACAACAAACAGCTACATGCTAGGTTTATTTAAGAATTTCATCCCCTGGAAACTGGGGTTGAAGATTACACATTCTTTATAAAGATTAACATGCAATTGTGTCTTGTGGATTTTTGACTTTAATGCCTGCACATCGCACAGCTTGTTTCAGACTTCATTACAGTCTTTTCGACTAATGGAAACCATGCAATCTAATTTTAATGAATACTGAATGTATCCTCTATAGAATGCAGAGTGTTTTAGGACTTGAGCATTGGTCGTAAAGAAAATTTATAATGCTCGTCTTGATATAACACAGAGGACCTCACAGTCAGTGACAGGAGCATAGAGCAACAATGCAGTTGGCTCACATGTAAATCGAATATTCTTTCAAAGCACAGCTAGCACAAAGGGCCATTTATTAACATGTGCATGCTAGGTCTTGTTTATCATCCTCTTGCTACTCTTTCCCATGTTATTTATTCACTATGTCTTTTTTCCATGATCAGGGTAGCCTGTAAAACAAATAAATCTCTTTACTGTAAGAAAGAAAATTAATAACAGCAGCTGCACACACACAGGGGCAAAAATTTATAATCAACATCATCTGACTTTTTCAGACACCCGCTTGCCTTTTTCAGTAACACACCAGTTAAGTGGGTCAACAAGGCTTTTTCCCCCTAAATCCAGCATATTGCTAGATGTCCAGTCAGTGATTTAGAACAGGTTTGCCTTAAAGCTGGGTTATTATCCCTTCATACAAAAAAAAAAAGAGAGCATGCTTTGCATCAAGTTACATTACTCTGCAAACACGAGGGATGTCTCCTCTCTCTCTGCATAGTAAGACAGCACTTTTCCTATTTGGCCTGGCACATCAAAAAATAGGAAAAAAAGGTTGTGTTGCTTCTTAAACTCCCATCACACTCAATTTCAGTTATTGCTATAATGCAAATAAATCTGAGACTGTACAAGCTAACGATTATCTTACACCCCTTAAATATGCTTCGTCTAAAACCATGATCATCAATTACTTCCTCACCAAATTAAACCAAGTCAATTTCTGTGAAGATCACGTTTACATCACTGTGGTTCTCCACAGCTAAGGGCTTGCACGACTAATCAACACCGGTATATCAATAACTTGAATTAAAGTGATTTCTGAGCATCGTTAGACAATGCACAAAGGAAATATACATTATATTATATTATATATACACTTTGCTTCGTTCACATGTTATACTCCGAAAAAAAGAAAAAGAAAAAAAAAAAAAAAGGGGGACAAGGCAAACATGAGCTGTCAGTACTAAGCCATGGAAGTGGATTATAACCTCCCAAAGCTGGGAACTGAATAAAAATGAGGACAGCATGATAATTCTTAATAAGTCAGAGTGTTTCAGATTAAGGATTTATTCTGTGAATGTGCAGACTCACAAAAGGGCATGAAATATGTACTATAGCAAAGGCCTGTAGTTGTACATTCATTACCAGAGAGACAAGAAGAATAACAACAAAAACATTTAAAACCTTCTTAATCGGTTTGACTGAACTACAACGTTCAGGAAATAGTGCCCCTTATGCAAACTGCATTACTGGACAGACTTCCTGAATGACACAGGAAGGTGGCCTCCTTCAACCTGAATTTGACTGTCAAATAAGACGAGAGTATAATAACATGCCCGTTGCAAATCATTCACATTCAACTTCAACAAAGAAAGCTCTTTCTACTAAACAACCGAGTTCAAGAGCGAAAACCAGTAATCATATACTTCACCACTCAACACAAAAATACATTTGTTTATGTTAAACTATAAAACAAAGAAAGTGCTTTTTAAAGCAGCATTGATTGCTTTAGTACACAGTTGAGGAGCCTGGTAATACAGCCAAGTGTGTCTTCTACAGTATATTGCCTATCCTGTACAGGGTCGCAGGTGCCTGGAGCTTATGGCAGGAGACTATGATCACAAGGCAGGGTTCACCTTGAACCAGCTGCCAATCCATTGCAGGGCACACACAACAGGCAAAAGGTAAAGCCAGTTGACCTAATCTGCATGTTTTTGGACTGCGAAAGGAAACCAGAGTTTCAAAGAGGAAAACCACCAAGCATGGTGAGAACATGTAAATGCACATAGACCTAAGGCAGGAATCAAACTCTCTAGGAGGTGCGAGACCACAATTGCTAACCACAATGCCACCCACTCATAATACTAATAATGATAATATTAGTAATTAAAATAATAATAAATAGTAAAAGGTCAAAGACAAATCGCTTTCATTCCAGTCTACTCACTACCACAGCGTACATGATAGAACTTATAACAGTATCCTGTAAATACTGAAAAACATAATTTTTTTTAATCCCTAAAAATATATTTTTTCCCCATAACTATTCCATTATACAGTATTCTAACTTTCTGTAAAAATCTTACTGCTTTATGCTAGACTTTATTATGCAAACAGCCATGCCATCTTAATGAACATTAGATTTAATTTACGATACAAGTAACCAACCTATGATTTTTGTTATTGAAAACAATAACAAAAATCCAGACTAGCATGTCGAGCTGAATACAGGTTCAACTGCACCCTGAAGGATATGGTCTAACTCCTCCTACTGAACGTTTGCTTTTGCAGCAAAGCATGTTTGGCCTTTTTGAGCACGCATGAGGTGCTACTTACTACCTTTACGATACAAACACACATGTAGTACATATAGTCTTTAACATGAACACTGCAATACTGATACCAATGATTCCAATGCGGCCTTTGAGGTGAAACCTGTGCAAGTACAACTCAAACATTATGGCAGAAATTTCATTTGGTCAGTAATTCATTTTACTGACAGCAGATCCATTTATGTCGCATAATCATTAATCTTCACTGCTACAATGAACTGACCGACTTTTCGTTTCCTTGGATTTACACAGATTTGAGCAGATTTCCCACAAACTAGGTTCTTTGCAAGCATTAACAATTTGTCCATGTTAATTTGTCAAAGTTAATAAGCATCAGTTTGTGTGACTAAATAAGAACGCAAAGCTGTCCTGTAGTACAAGCAGGTTGGATGAAGATGACAGAACAGACAGACAGCACTGCTCTAATAATAATCCTTCCGGGTCTCATATGAAGCAATAACCACAACTAGCTTGATCTTGTGAGATAAAGTAAAGCCTTTATTGCTTTTATAGAAATTTGCGGAAACTGTAATTTATAAAGTGATAAACCTCTCCAGGTTTGGGACGTCTGTAGCTCCTGTTTGTGTGTGTGTTTGTGCTGTACGGGGTGTATTGTGTGAAATGCTAAAGGCTCGTCATAGAGAAGCCACTAGCTTACCTGCTGAACTGGTCATTAATATCAGCTTTAAAAATTGAGTGTTACGGTTTATACAAGGTTAAAAGCAAAATATATATATATTTTATTAAATCACACTTTCCTAATTCGTTATTTGCTTTTAGCTGAGCCCAGTTTTGCAGTGTTATTTTGCTCGTATAGCTAGTCATGTAGCTGAGCAGGCTAATCTTTACTCACCAAGGGTCAAACTCATGGATGATGCTCTCGAATCGGATGACAGCGAAAAGCCGCGAGCTAAAGCCCGCTAACCAGGCCAGAAACAGGATGGTGAAGGACAGGAGAGACTGCCACCCTGCAGGCTGCGTTAACCCGCCGGACAGGCCTCCACCTGCGCATGCCGCCGGAGTGTTAGCTCGTCCGTTACCCGACAGCGAGCCGCTGGAGTTCGGACTCGCTTTGTGCTTGCAGTCGGAGGTGGCGCGGTGCTCCGCCATGTTCTGCCGCGGTGTGTCGGTCAGCAAGAGCTTCCTCACAGGCCACGCTCACACACTTTCACACACACACACACACACACACACCGCTTCGGCTTACCGCCTGATACTGCTTTTTTTTCACCTGAGCTTTTTAATCGGCATGTATTTCTACTGAGATTTAGTTGAAGTCGATGCTAATGTGTGAGCGGCATGCTAGCCGGCTCGTATTGCTCGGCACGCGAGATTGAGCGGGGGCAAGGAGGGCGGGACAGCGCGAAGCATTAGGAAGAGCCTTCAGCCTCTCACAGCGAGACAGGTAACACTATGAAGGTCACGCGCTCCACAACACGAACCAATCACATCCAAGCACGCAGCGGATAGACATCAGAGACGACCAATAGCAGTTGGGCTGGCACTCCGGACAGTTGTCAAACAAGCCAGGCAAAAGGTGCGCGGAGAAAAACCTGACCAATGGCGAAGTTCGAACTGCTATAACTGACACTATGTACAGCCAAACGTCACAAAGAGTCGCGGACGAGAAAACCAATTAAATAAATGAATTTAGCTGGAGAGGGGAGGGGAGATGTCTGTTCTTCTGTGCTGCAGCAAAAGATTTTGTATCCTGAAACAGATGTCAAATGTTTAATTGATTATTTAATAAATATTTTTTATTTACAGTTATACTTTGCTAGTTTGCTCAAAATGTTCATATGGCTCTGTCTAATAAATAGACGAGTCCGATCGACCTTTTGAAAAAAAAAAAAAAAAAAAAATATATATATATATATATATATATATATATGGCTGATTTTTTTTATATACAGACTCTCAGTTACAGACATTATTTGTTTTGATTAAAAAGCAATAAATGTCAGAGGGTATAATATTCTTTTTGAAAGCACACAATTCATACACAGAATGTCTTCTCATCATTGCTGCCCATACAGACACTGCAGGCAGTGGTAAAAAATAATTATGCCCTACTGCAGACATGCTTTTTATTTAATTCAGTCTGAACGACCAAATAGAAAATATAGTTTTCCTTCCCAGGTGGAAACGGTCCATAAACTTTAGGGGCACAAGTGATATAGAGAGCTTAAAAGAGTTTTTTTTTTTAATTCCTCTTCCACCCACTCCCTAAAAAAAACATGACCCTGCTCGCCCACTTCCACAAACTCTTGACTGCTCTTGCACAGTTCTTCCCTTTCCAAACTGCAGTACTTTAACCACACACACACACACACACACGCACATTTCAGCTGCAAGATTTAAGATCAATTCACACAAACATGCACACAGGGTAAATAAAATGAAGAAAATGAAATATTAATAACACTGGCATTTATTAAAATACATTTATACTGTCATTTTACTGATTAATTTTCATTTATTTATATACTATATGGCAGGATTCTCTAGTTCACCTAGTGCAGAGAATGATCACCGGCCATCATTAGCAGCTTGACAAGAAATGCAAGCAGCATCTATCCAAGTGGAATAAAGACCATCCTGTGCTAAAAGGCCAGATTTGTGCTAAAAGTCATAATAAAGTACTTTCACAACTTCATGCTGTAAAGTACACTGGTACACACTGCAGTGGTGCCAGAATTTAACCTTCAGCTTTCATTCATTTATTTACCAACTTTTACAATGCTAATATAGGTGTGCCTCTTTAGCGCTTGCATTAAAAAAAAAAAAACTATATCCAAAAACCTGGACTTGACTAACACCTTAAGATTACATGCAATGTACAGCAGTATAGCCCCCTGAAAGCTTAGATGATCCAATAGAGTACAATACAGTGGACAGAACATGGGTAGTGTGTAAAAAATAGATCCATAGTCTAAACAGTGCATGTGTGATATTTCAGGCTACTATAATAGCACATACTCGGGTATTGTTAAAATCCAGACTTTACAAATAAGTAAAAGTCATTTGTAGGAGTTGTATAAATTAATTAATTTGATGTGCATGTTTACAATTTTCTACGCATACTTGAATGCTATATTGACTAAACCAGTGAAGGCAAAGCACAGAAAATAATGACATGCACATCCTGAGTTGCTTTTGGTGTAAAATGGGATTTACAAACATGAATATGCATGCGATGCAATATTGCATGAATACATGAACCACATAAAACATGCAACACTGTCACATTTTCCTCAATAACGTTACTCCACATGTTCTACCATTTACCTGCTTTTGCTCAAGTGTAAGTGTGAAGTGTTAAGAGGTCCACTGACTTAGCTAAGCTAGCACTGTTGGCTGAATTTAGCATTGGTTATGTAACAATAAATGTGTTTTGTCCAGCAGTAATATTTTGTCTACATAATTCCAAACAGTTAATATTGCATTTTTATCTTCTGGACAGGCCAGGGCTATTTCTTTTTAATATTTTTTTTTAAATGATCATGATATCTAAAATAAGGCGGCACGGTGGTGTAGTGGTTAGCACTGCCGCCTTGCACCTCCAGGGTCCTGGTCCGATTCCCGGCCAGGCTCGATTCCCGCATCTGTGTGCATGGAGTTTGCATGTTCTCCCATGTTCAGCTTGGTGGGTTTCCTCCGGGTACTCAGGTTTCCCCCCACAGTCCAAATATATGCAGGTTAGGCTAATTGGCGTTCGCAAATTGCCCGTAGTGTGTGAATGGGTGTGTGAGTGGATTGGCACCCTGTCCAGGGTGTACCCTGCCTTGTGCCCTAAGCCTCCTGGGATAGGCGCTAGGTCTCCGCGACCCTGAATACAGGATAAAGCGGTATAGAAGATGAGTGAGTGAATGATATCTAAAACCATACCAGTAACCACTTCTACAGCAGTATATCTCTCAGCTCGATACTAAACCTTTGTGCATTTGTCTTCTCATCCTCATTATTCTCCTCATCATCACAATCATCATTTTAAAAAATTCTATTATAATCAATATTGTTGCAGGAAATATACATAAACAAAGTGAAATTCCTCTGTTACCAAAGTGCATGTAAAATGCACTAGACAGTAACATAGACCACTTAAGTTAACAACATAAGCAAAGTTTTAAAAATTGAGCTGCACAAAGTCAAATTGGCTGAGCAGGATTCTGAATGTAAGTTTATATAAAAAAAAATAGGTTGGAGTTGGTTAGTTAGTTACTATGATCTGTAACAAGTGTAATTGTCTTGTTTATGTCTTATTTGTTCATATCTTGTTTATTTTCCCCTTTGTTTTTTTTTTGATGTATGATGAAACATTCAAATGAAACATTCAGACTAAAATAAAAGGGCACCTAATAGATGCATGCATCTGAGAATCGCAAAGAGTATTTGTTTAAAAAAGTAAATCATCTAGCAGAGTAATCTCCCAGGCAGATTCCTTTTTGTCAAAAAGCTTGGGAGGTATACAGTAAGATGAATTTGAGGCTATTTGAGATAGATACTAGACTAATACCCTAGTTGCCCCTGTTCCTCCACAGGCAATAGGTGCATTTACATGGAGCATAATATTTCACTAATAATAAGAATTGTAGACCACCTGGAATAATAACACGAGGACCATGTACAAAACTCAGTCTGACCCGATCTGACTGAATTTTCAATCAGAAGGAGAGGGGAGATGTAAATCTTTGATAAGTCTTTCAGTAAGTAAATATCAGCCAAACAAACACTTGATCTAATCGTTTCTCTCTAATCAGAATGAATATATTAATTCCCTGCATGTTTGGCCCACATGGGGGTAATATTATGTAACATGACAAGGGAACTTTTGCTTCTATTTCAATTTGGTAACCTCTGTGAGAACATCTCCCTTTCTCACCTGCCATTACTTTAATTTACTGGGTTTCTGGCTAAGGCGTATTGATTGACTCGCTATTTCATATGTAGTAAAGCATCTAACCAATCATGAACATTTACTACATAAGGACATATGTAGTAAAGCATCTAACCAATCAATCACTATGTCTCCTGAGATAGGCTCCAGGCCATCCGTGACCCTGAATACAGAATAAGGCAGTATAGATGATGAGTGAGTGAGTGAGTAGATTCTGATGAAATGCTTTGAGTATGTAAACGCACATCCTATCAGATCGTCTTGTACTGTACACGCCTTACGTTAAAAAAGATTCTGATGTGGATCCAGTTCTCTTCAATTTTGTTTTTGCTTGTTTCTGTGGAAAATACACATTTATTTTTGGCTTATAACTGACACACAGTTTACTACAATAATGATGGCTTAGTGAGTAAAAAAAAAAAAAAAGATCTTACTATTAATAACATCTCCACCACTTCGTGCCCAGATTCTAGGAATTGGTGAGCCCATTGATCATGTTTAGATTACTTACATTCATTATTATAATTCTTCTAAATCTCATAGATGAGATTCCCCACATCCTGTCTTGTAATGTCTTCAGTTGAAACTTCAGGCCATTTCAGTCTCAGTCTAGCTGATTAATTCCAAAGCCTACTGATGTTTGTCCTTAGGTTTAGAGGAGAACTCCAAGTTTTTCGAGTTAATGGACTTCTACAAATAAACTCAGACATTTTTGTCTAAATGATGACTCATACATTATGAGAATAGCCTAATATTTTTTGGGGGGAAAAAGTCCCCCTCAATGTGAGTAAACAACAGACACACACACAACAGAGCAGTTATTGTACTGCCTTGCACTGTTTGCACGTCTGCACACCTGCACTCCAGTGTCTTATAGTTTTGTGTTGTTTTACTGTATGCACTGTAGCACCATGGTCCAGGATAAAGGTTGTTTCATTCCACTGCACTGTAGGATTCACACACACACACACACACACACACACACACACACACACACACACACACACACACACACAGGCACACACATTTCATCACAACTTTAGGTTGCTAGATTTCTCTCACTCCTGCTCACTCACATTTCTAAAACACAGACATATGGAGAAAAAGAGATTCAAACTCATGTGCTCAATGCTCACATCACTGCAATAGCTCACTTCTGTTCCTCATTTTGAAGATGTATAACAAACTACAAACAGATGTTGTGCTGTCATTAGAACTGTAATATTATTTTGTTTGATTGTTATATCAGTATTTCTTTTCTATTCTAGTCCATATTTACACATCATCACGGCTGCAAATGAATACTGTTTAGCATTTTGTATTTCTGACTCTTAAAGGACATACCTGAAAACTACACCCACAGTCTGTATACCACACATACGCCTTTTTATTCATTCATTCATTTATTCATTTATTTTATTAAAAAAAGCTGTCACAACAAACCCATATAAAATTTGTTTAATAGAGGATGGAAAAGCCAGGTCCGCTAAATGGGAATGGCCAGGGGACATGAAAGCTGCGCATTTGCATTTGGTAGTAGGTACTTCAGCCTTTTGCAGGCTTTAAATTAGTCAACTCTAACCTGTATATTCACATGGTTCTGTCTTTGATCAGTGAATTTGTATATCTCACTGTAAAAGTCATAATTGAGAAGCAGGCACAACAATGCAACTTTTCCCTTGCTGTTTTTTTATTGTTGCCTGGTGTTCATCTATAAGCATAAAGCACAGAGCATGAATATTGCTCCTGTCTATGTTTTTGCTTACAAATATTCTTGTTTTAAATCCCAAATAGTACTGTATTTAATTCTTTGCACCACAGCAATTATCATTTAATAAGGAGAAAAGCTTACCTTATCCAACTTTTTGCAGTGTTGTAATTTCTATTTCATCACTGTCACCATGTATTAGAGTATCTGCCCTGATGCCTCTGGACCTGTCAGCTGCATTTGACACAGTAAACCACAAGATTCTATTCTCTATACTTACAATCCTTGAAATTTGTGGAACAAGGTGGCAATGGTTTAGATAGGTCGTATGAGGTGACATGGAGGGGATCCACACAGACTCTTTACTGGTGTCCCACAGAGTTCAGTACTTGGTCCTCTTCTGTTCTCCCTCTATACCCGGTCTCTTGGTAAGTTCATATCATCACATGGATTTACCATTGTTGTGCACATGACATGCAACTTATCCCTTTCCTCCCTCAGACACTCAGGTTTTCACTGAGATCTCAGTATGTCTGGCAGACATCTCATTCTAGATGGCAGCTTATCAGCTTAAGCTCAATCTTAGTAAAATCTAACTGCCGTTCATCCCTGGTAATCCATCCCCCAGTCAAGACCCTGTGATCCCCCTGGACAACACTCAGATCACTCCTTTAGCCACTGTCAGCAATCTTGGGTAACTGTCGACAATCATCTGTCATTTTCCCCACACATTGTTAACCTTACCGTGTCGATTTCTTCTTTACAACATTAGAAGAATCTGTCCATTTCTTTTTCACAGGCTACAAAGGTGCTTGTTCAGTCCCTTGTTATCTCTAGATTGGACTACTACAACTTACTCCTGGCAGGTCTGTCTCTGTCCACCATTCGTTGACTGCAGCTGGTCCAGAATGCAGCTGCATGTATTGTTTTCAACCTTCCCAAGTTCTCCCACACCACCCCACTTCTTCAATCCCTGCACAGGCTTCCTGTTGCTGCTCGCATCAAATTCAAAACCCTGATGCTTGCCTACAAAGCTAACAATGGATCAGCACCCACTTACCTCTCAGCTCTAATCACACCGTGCACTGCACCATATTCCCTCCGATCCTCCAGCACTGTTCGCCTCGTCCCACCACCTCTCAAGGGATCAAGGGGAACAATTATCCAGATTCTTTTCTGTTCTAGAACCTGGATGGTGGAATTTTATCTAGATGCCCGTACAGCTAAGTCTTTGACTATCTTTAAATGACAACTCAAGACGTATTTATTTTCTTTCAGTACTTGGACTAATTCTGCCCCCCTTTAAAAAAACCTTCCCAACTGTGTTTGATGGCACTAAGTTAGTAACCTAGTAACCCAGTTTAAGTATCTATCCAATAACGGAAACTTTAAAGCACTTTTTGTAAGTTGCTCTGGATAAGAGCGTCTGCAAAATGCCTAAATGTAAATGTAAATTAGAGATGCTGTGGGCCTGCTACTCTTGCTCACACTCCTGAAACACAAACAAAGGACAAAAGATGTTCACATGTAAGTACTATATAATAATTACTGTATATAATAATTACTGTACATATGCAGTGATTCAGTTCAAGTAATGAAAAAAAGCAACTTAAAATATCTATAAAACATGTGTTGAAAGTCACACTTTCAATATTCTAAATTGAGGGCCTTTTTTGTTGCTAATATTTATTACCTTGTGACACTTCTTTTAAAGATCAGCCATTTTTGCAGGATTCTCTTAATAAGTACATTCAACTCCTAAAGCCATGTTGCACTACAAAATGAATGGGATCTAATTGTCTAGATGTTAAAACATAATACCTACATTACATTGTACACATACAATACATTGAACACCAAGAAGTTTATTATCAACCAGTGAAGATAATGGGGCATTCAAGTGACACAGCCAAGTATTTTTAAAAACACTGTGAAAAATATTCGGACAGAAGCCATTTCTCAAGAAAATAAAGCACCCAAACCTGATTAAATATTGCAAATCATGTGAAAAAAATTATTATGGTTTCTGAAACCAAGGTAGAACTTTCATAACTGTCATAAGAGCATAATTCTAAAAAATACATTTTGCACAAAATGAATCCAGCTTATCACCTAATGAATACCATACCTATTATGAAATATGGTGGTGGCAGCATCATGTTATGTGGCTGCTTCACTTCAGCTGGAACTGGAGCTCTATTTGAAGGTGTCATTCATCATAGAATGCTCCAAATAGTCCTGCACTGTGTCTTGCAGTCCTTTTGGTACGTTAGTTTAGCCATTCCAGTATCTATCTGATTGATGACCTTTAAAGACTTTCTTTCTACTTAGCTTCAGCAAGGGAGACCTGGAAGTTCAACAACCAAGGTCTGTTAGATTTATTTTTCTAATATACATAAACTCAGACACATTTAATGAAATTAGGGGGTTGCGTCAGGAAGGGCATCCGGCATGAAAAAACCTGTGCCATGCTTGTATGCGGACCCCTTGCAACAACAACGCAGTCATACACAGTATGATATGCAGTGAAGTACAGAGTGTAAAAAATGTTTTTAACCACAGCATTTTTCACTTTTCACTTTTTTATCTGAAAACGTTTTTCTTGCAGATAAATTTTATTTGGTCAAGCCAAATAACATTTGCTAGTAGAAAGCCAATAACATGGAAAAGGAATAGATGCAGGACATGTACAATGTGTATTTGCTTTTAGTAACAGCAAACTTTTTAGCATAAACCTTTTTTCCCTGTGAACTTTGACCCGTGTGAAAATGAAGCAGCTGATCAGTATAAGTGGACACACTAGAGTTTTGTCTTATAGATTTCTTAGTGATAATAGTATTTTTCACATCTGAAAAATATACTGATTTCTGTGTTTTAAACACTAAGAGGTTCTTTATTTATTGATATCATCCATAACTGATACATAGTTCACTACTGCAATCATGGCTTACCGCTAGTAACATTCTGTAGTATTTTAACCTCACCTCCATCTCTTCTTGCTTGCACTGGAAGATGCCGTGAGCTTGCCACACTCTCTCACAATCATAAAGAAGGCACAGGGTGAAAGAGAATAAAACTCGAGTGTGTAATTTTCACTTGACCATATACAATTACATTTTGATTAAATACATATAGCCTGTGGTGCAAGTCATCATTCAGCCCGAAAAATGAAAAATCCTCACGCTGGGCTTCATTCAATGAGCTGCATAGGAACAGAAATAGACCAACTAATGTAAATCTTGACTTGAGAAACCTTAAATCATATAATTTGCATGGATTAGTGCACTTTAATGTATAGGATATATGGCAAGTGTTAGTGGCTTTTTTTGCCTTTTATATTTACAGCATTAAGCAGATGCCCTTATCCAGAAGCACTTACTGTATAAAAGTACTTGTATTCTCTCTCAAAAACACATCCTCTTGCTAGTTAATTAGATCAGGGACTAAGAATATTCGTGAAAACCACTCACTCACTCATTCACTAACTCACTCATCATCTATGCCGCTCTATACTGTATACATGGGGGCTTGGAATCGTACCAGGCACGAGGTGGGATACACACTGGACGGGGTTCCAATCTGTCGCATGGCACACGCATACATACACACATACACACGATAATTCAGACACTATGGGCAGTTTGAGAATGCCACTAAGTCTAAGCTGCAACCTTCAATCCTGGCGGGGCAAATTAGTCATTTTATACTAAATTAATGTATTAATCAAAATTATGAAGATTACAAAAGGTGAAAAGAACAAAGCCATTAAATTAAGAAAAGCATAATGATTCTGTTATAACACAGTATAAATAAGGCAGGCTGCATATTTTTGTTTTCATAGAAGTGAGTCGATATAAGTTCCACTCATATCTTTTAGGCTTTTCCATTATTATCCATTCTGTATTCCTAGCTGCATGTTCATTTGAAATTTATAGAGTTTTATGGGCATCAAAAAATGCAAATAAGCTGTATAGGGTTTGGTTTGGAGTTTATGGGTGATCAACATACTGTAAGCATACAAATGCAAAGAAAATCTGTGTTTCTGAAACTTCCAAAATCCAGTGGAAATGTTTGCTTATGAAAAATGTACAGACATCTTAATTAAGTGTTTGATAAATGAGGCATGTTATTAAGAAAACTAAGGTAGAACTGTATTCTTTGGCCATTTCATACATAATATAGTCTGCCTGGAACTCCAGGACCCACAGCATTACAGTCTACAACAATGGCCACCATGGACTACAATTCCCAACTCTGCACTACTTAGTCACTAAGTTTTAATCATGCACATCTGTTTCTACTCAGTCACACTCTACATAAACAGGCTCTGACCTTATGCTCTTTGGGAAGAATTTGCTCAGTTACTCATTTCTGGTGTTACTAAGCCTTGCATTTGATATTTTGTGTATTTGCCTCTATTCTGTACTTTGCATTAAAGCTATACTGTACTTTTGAATCTCTGTTTGCTGTCCCTGTTTATGAGTCAGTTAGATATATACACCTGTACTGTTTTAACTAAAGAAATGCTAATCTGCATTTGCATCTGTCTAAGTCTCACAAATTTATGACAGGCCAGTAAAAAAAAAGGATTCCTCATTATCATGTAATGGTCAGACCTTTTGTCACCTTATTCTATATCGTTACTTGCTTATTTTTTCATGTCTAAAAAATATCATAAAATTTGAATACAATTTCTAAAAATAATTACTTTTCAAATACTGTACTTATTTTCCTGGTCCATAACTGACACAATCTATTTAATGCACTAGTGGTTTTCTGAGAAGAACAGCTTATCATTACTAACTCCTCACAGTGTTTTAATGCTTCGACTAGCAGGTCCTATAAGCCTCTCACTCACTCCCGAAACTCAGACATGAGACAAAACAGTTAAATGAAGCCCAAGCATGGCACACTAGCAAAATGCAGTTTCAAACAAGATTCAATTCAATGAGCGTTTGATCCAAAGTGTTGCAAAGCATTCAAAGTAGATGCTGTAGCAAAATACAACCAAATAGTACACTGGCTGAGTGCATTTCCTATATTTCCAGCAATTCCTATATAAAAGTGCACTAAATTATTACTATTTATAAGAGCTGATGTCAATCAGTCATTACACATATATAACCTTACACACACACACACACACACACACACACACACACACACACACACACAGCAGATGTGTGAATGGAACAGCTAATTTGCAGTTGGTGACAGCCATAAGCTCCATAAAAAGTTATATAAGAAAAGCAGAACACAGCAAATAATGACTTTCTGAGAAGTAAAAGAAGTTATTTTGCCTCTTGTCTCTGGGTATAAAAATACATCATTTAACAGTGCAACACCATTCCAAAGTCCAAAATCTGGTGCCAAAGTACAGAAAAACGGGGCTATTCTGTAAGCCCATCACAGCCCATCATTCTCATTATACCATCAGTGAGCTGTCATTGTATAATGCATTACTGATCTTTAACTGTTTCATTTCCCAGCTATTGATAGATATAAAATTCTAGCCTCTCATCTGATATAATAACCAGCCATCACTGCTCTCACCCCTCTAGTTCCAAGCAAAGGTGAGGATTAAATCCAGTGTCCAAATTTCATATTCTCAATTTCTTTCCATGTGGTGTTGTGGTCATTTTGTAAAGTATTTATTAATCTGAGGCTTATCACTTTTACCCTTTCATGCCACAGCCTCTGTGTGCCTTACAGCATTAGACACTGCATCTTCTGCTCAGCCTCAGTCACACAATCATGAAATTCCCCATGCATTGCACTGTTGGCTTTATGTGTTTGGCACTTCTGAGTACTAGCATTCAGTTTAAACATTATGCTTTGCTGCAGCTGTCTCTGATCTATTCAGACGCCTACAGTGCAATCTATGATAGAAACTTTTTATTAATTCGAATTATGTATGCAATATTTTTCTTCTTTCCTGAAAACAGGATTGCTGTCCCTAGTCCTGGAATACAAATTACATTTCCTCTTTCAGATATTTAGATTCATGCAATGGACAGCTGAATTATTTTTATGTTCCCTACAACCAACAGAGAAATTTAGCAAAACATGCAATAATTAATTCATTAGCTTTACAATAATGACTGCAATGATTTAAAAAAAACTCAAATCGCTAATTAGCCTGTAGCACAATATTAATGAAACTTTTTTCTTTTTAATGTAGGAACATTAAAAACAAATGTTCTCAGAACACTTTTGAACAAATTGTTTAGGAGAAAAAAATGCTAGCTAACTTAAAATTGATGTGAATAGATCAATACATTTTCTTTCAAAAAAACACATACTGTATGCCTAATCTCAATAGAGGTGTCAGGGATAACCCCTGGAGGGCGCCTTGCACCCATAGACTCTCTTTTGTGTTGTGCATGAGTAGACCTCCATCATCTGTTCTAATTGTCCTCACCAGAAGCTTGTTTTGTTGTGTGTGTATAGCCTAAAGGATTGTCATTTAGTTGTTTCAAATCTGTGCAGATCTGATCAGTTTACTGTTTTGGTTTTTTGCTGTTTTTGGTTTCATTTCAGAGGATTTTCACATTTACTTATGACTTCCAGCTTTTTAGCTGGATATGGATATGGATGATATACTAATCAACATTAACATTAAAATACCACATTATAATATAATAAGAAAATATACATTATCAATGTGTTTACTGCAAAACCAAATCTAAAGAACACTGAAGCAGTCACTGAGCCTCATTTCTGTTGCCAAAACAACAAAGGTTCCATAATATGAACAAATTACATTGGCAAGTTTAACCTCTTTTGCCCTGAATGTCATGTCATTTCCATGAAGAGAATATGATATATCCCTCTTCCTACATGGTTTACATATCCCTGTACAATCCAAATATGAGATCCATGAGGTGCTAAACTTGTTTGAAGCAGCAGGTTAGTCTCAGCGATGAGTGGTTTTCTTAGTCTAGTCACAGCTGTTTAGTCCCAATCCATTGAGTTCTCTTCACATTGTGCCTGTGGAAATGCTCTTACATTCACTATTAAACACAGCCATGAGTTATACAATTTTTTTTAGAGACTGGATTTAAAGAAATGTTTAAATGACCTCCCATTGCTATAATAATAATAAAAAAAGAGATCCTTCCACATTTTAATAATGCGTGTTACAGGTTTAACAGGTATAGTTTCAGTAATCTCCATAAATGTTTCCTTTGCTTCATGCAGGGGAATAATTTTATTCTTATAAAACAGCGCAGCATCTTTGCCATAACCACACGATATGTCTTCTGACATGGCTGTTTAAGAAATGAGAAGCTACTCATTGCATCAGTTAGGGTTTAATAACTTGTTGCCAGGTGAACCATATTAACCACTGGAGTAATTATCCAATGGACAACTAAGTTAGGTTGGTCAGGCAGTGTATATGTCTGTGCTATTTCTTTGCCTTTTTTTTTGGTCAATCATGTTTATATTCTCCTCTGCTGCAGAGGTAAGTTCTGGTCTTGCTTTCCTGGGATGGTCTTCATAAGAGCCAGTTTCATCATGGTTTTTGATGAAGTGCACTTGACAATACTGTTCTTGCAAGAACTATTTCAGAACAGGTGACCTTCGTCTTTTAAATAACAACTACTGCATCTACTTTGTCAGCTAGGAGCAACATGCTGGCATGCTGGCAGGGAACAGGGAAGCAAGTCCACAAGGCATCATCCAAATGTTTGTCAAGTTTTGATTTGTTTTCCACCAAAAAACAATTTTACTCTCTGGAAAGACAGCCTACCTCTATGCGAAAAAGGAGCTGCCTGTGTTTGGAATACATTTCTTGACAAAGGACTGTGGATAGACACATGTTCTGTAGCCATGCTTTAATTGAATGTATTATCTTCTTGATGAAGGTAAGGCTTTGAAGGCTTCAAGTTTTTTTTCCTGCAAGTAACCCATGCAATAAGTCTATTTTCTCAACAGGGCTGTCTGGATGACACGTGTGACCATGACAAGAGCACTGGTGGCTTAGTGGTCGGCTTCTTATTTCCCCACAGTGGGACAAAGAAAGGTATATCTTATCTTGCCACGTGGATGGCCCAAACCTTGGACGCAGTGCTGCTTCCAAGCCCGGATAAAATTGAAGTGTTGCGTCAGGAAGGGCATCTGGTGTAAAACCTGTGCCAAGTTGTGTGCGGATCAAATGGTTCACTGTGGCAACCCCTCAAAGGGAGCAGCCGTACGACTAAAAACAACAAGAAGTCAGCATCTATGACACATGCATCAAACATTGAAAACTGCTTCACCGGTTGTATGGGTTTGAAGAGGATGACAAAACAAAATATCCTCTCGGATTTTGAGAAATCATGCACAACTACACAACTTGGCATGCACATCAACAGCCAAGTTGGTTTCATCTTATAGTGATCTCACCTTTCAACAGTGGTCTCAACTACTTGCAGTACATAATATGGTCTCTACCTAACACTTCGTATTTATTGCTCTCTCATTTGCCAGGTCCAAAATTTATTTACGGATTCATAAATTATGCATTTATTTAAAAGCGGAATGGCACTGAGTTTAGTGTCAGTGGTTTCCCCAAGGCATGATTCTGCACATATCTTGTGCTGCAGGCAAAATTAGTGTCTCAGCTATGTGTTCAGTCATAGAGAATATTTAATGATCAATGACATTATGTTTTCTTTGATGAAAGTCAGTGGGTATGTCTTTTTATTTTGTGTTGTTTGGTGTCCAAGTGTTTCTTTAATTCCGCAGGGACTCATGCTGTCATTAGCAAGAGCCAATGACACACTGTGAATGTGGTTTTGATGTGCTGGTTATAGAAAAAACTATCTGCAATTAACTCCTATTTCTGTTTTTTTTTCTTTCCTTCTTTCTGGGAACTGAAAATGAATCAGTTGGAGCATTTCTGTTCTTCTTAATTAAAAATGCGTCCATAGTGTGCTCGCCTATGCTTCCCAAATTGAAAGTGATGATTGTAGTTGATCTGTTATGTGTGTATTCATCAGTGATGAGTTTGTGATATGATGATAGCAGGAGGCTGTTGCACAGTAGGCGATTTCATCTGCAATTGCAATACTATCAACTTAGACACAGCAGAGCTAAGACCACGACCCAGAAAAAAAGGGAAACAATTACATATATCTTAGCTCAGATTATCAATTATAATTAGCTCAGCTTGGATAGGAAAAAAAGATAAAAAAAACAGAGAGTAAATAACTGTTTATGTTTATTGTACACTACCAAACTAGTGTTAGTGTTCTCAAGACTAAGCTCAGTTGGAAGAGAAAAGAGATAAATTAAGGTAAATTAGGAGACATACGGTTATATTTCTCTGAAATTAGTTTGAATTGGTCTAACACTGTCCAGTTCTTTTTCAGTGGTCATAACTTATCCTACACTTTTTTAATCCTTGATGGCTCCATTGTTTATGTCTCCCATCACAAAGTGCAAGTGTAATCTATCAATCATTACTTTCCCCTGCCACTCCATTTCAGGATTATTAAATCATTTGACCCATATAATCAGAGAGACTTTTGTAAACCAGTTAATTTTTTTTTTTTATCTATATCAGGTCACTTCAGCTCCAGTCATGGCTCCAGTTTGTCATTCTTCAAGACCTAAACACAACTTCTGAAACTGGTCATTAACAGACTAGTTGATTCCGCCATGTTTGAGCCGAAGTATCACCAAACTTAGGGAGTTTTTCCTTGCCACCAATGCACTTAGCTTGCTGATCAAGGACAATGAGTAATACATACTTTTTTTTTTTTTTTTTACACTTTTCAAACTCAACTTCACACTGAATTAAACTGAATTAAAGAGGAGCCTCAAGCTGTCTTTGCTCGACATCTTTCCACTTGGCATTTTATTTATTAGTTCACCAGTAAACTAAATGTATTAAATGGTCTGCCTTATAATATAACTCTAGTGATGTAGATTTCTACTACTTTGTTCCTTTGAGAGTTGTAATCTGCCAAGTTGTAGTCTAGATCACTTGGTCTTCCAAAGACACATCGAAGTAATTTTCCTTAATTCCTTAAGCTTTTTCTTTGGTCTGTACACTGGTAAAACTTGAAAGAGAAAAAGCAAGCTCTAGATGTAATGCTAAATCATTAATTTAAAAAAAACATGGTTGTACTGAGGATCTTTTTAACTAATTCTTCAGTACTGCTTCACTTTATAGCCTGCAGACGAGTACCGACCAGTAATTTAACATTTTTACTTTACTTTATGTCCACTCTTAATGAAACGCATTATACTGTATAATAAATGAATTGAATGTTTAATTAACACATTTAATTAAGATCTTGTTCAGGTTATTGTTTAATAACAATAATACAGTACACAGATCTAAAATGGACTTGAAACCTTGTCGCATGTTTGCAGTCCATTCCAGACCCACCATCTGTAAGACAAACTGGATGATCTCACAAGGGGTAAATATGGGCAATTTTAGACCAGCAACATGGATCCACTGTGGGCTGCACATGGACACCATCTGGATGTTGAATGGCCATGTTAACTTACCACTTTTTTTGGAATCTGAATAAAAGACCTTTAGTACAATTCAACATTTTAGTTAAAAATAACAGCAACAAATAAATCAACATCACAAATGCTGAAATAAACTATAATAGAAATATGTATAACGTCAATAATCTATGCTTTAAGTGTTTAATAATCTGACATTTAAAAGTGACTGTTATTCAATTCCTTTAATAACTATAGCTAAAAATGTAATCCTGAAGATGCCTTAGCCTTCCACAGACAAGAGGCAAAGACAACAAAATTGGCCATGCACTCAGGTGTGAGTGGGAGTGATGCCATCGTCTCTCTCCCTTTCTCTCTCTCTGCTGTCAATCATAGTGGCACTAGCAGGTTGTTGACTAGCATCACTTTCTGGCGAGGTACTGACACCCAAATGTAGTCTATTTTAGTTTTTTACATATTTGTATCTAATTGTAAAACTGGAGCTTTCTGTTTGCCACATTACATTATTATTTATTATGATTAATTTTTTTGCCCACTTCTCCTATTATAATAATATTATTTATTTATTTGCCATGTCTCATTATTGAAGAGAAGGAAGCTGCTGCTAGAGGCAGTAGCAGATGCAAGCAGATACAAACATTCACACTAAGCCTAAATGCCACATGTCTGATAATATTGAGTTACAGAATTTTAATAACTACATATAGGAAGAAAATTGGCTACAACATCACAGCGCAGAAGAAAACAATACTGCAAATCGTATGCATATTTATGACCATTTCTCAGCCTGCTGTGCTAAAACGCAATGTGGTAATGTATGGACGAATAATCATACGCCATAAATGGATTTAGACCATTACTAGCTGACTTTAATGCAGAAATGTGTGAATGCATTTAGTCTGTTTAATTAAACATTAACATTATACATAATATTGATGAATACATAATTAATATCTTACAATGAGAAAACAATGGGCAAATAATATTTTTTTATTATTTTTATTTGGCAATAGTCATCGTTAGAAACACTCTTTACACTAGGCAGTAGCTTTTGGGCTTTTGAAATTTAACCCATTAAAAAAAATTGTCTTTTTGCAAGAGACCCAAGAAAATAAACATGTTTCTAACAAATACTAAAACAATTTGCAAACCATTTTAGGCTATTTACTAGGGATGGGAATTGAAAACCGGTTCTTGTTGAGAACCGGTTCCGAGTGTTTCAATTGCGTAACTTACGCACGTTGCGTAGCTTACGCTCAGTCAATAGTAAGCTTGGCGCCTAAGCGGAACAAACGCTCATAAGTCTGGTTGTATTTCACCAAAAAACATGAAAATAGGGCAACTTGCAATACTTGCAACGTAGATATTTCCTCAAAGGGAGGAAATACCACTAACATGCTAAAACATTTGCACACACAGCATGCAATAACTATAAAAGAATGTTGCGTTTTCGATCCGCTCCGGACTAACAGTTCTCAAATCAACAATTTGTTGTCCCTTTTCTTCCAAATGAGAATCGATAAGGGAATCGATAAAGAATCGAATCGTTAAGCAGAATCGAAAATGGAATTGGAATCGTAAAAATCTTATCAATTCCCATCCCTACTATTTACAGGGAAAAAAGAAGAATAAGCATCTGTCTTGTTCTTCTCTTGTTATCATGAAGCTACTGTATGGATCTAATATTTGAATCTTTAAAAAGAAAACAAAACAACAACTAGAACAAAAATAAAAAAATTATAATAAAACAGCACATTTTAATATTATCATTTTACAATTTTCTTATCTTTTGACAAGGCTACAAGTTTTAACTTTAAATTCAAATTTTATTTGTCATATACACAGTCATACATAGTACGATATGCTTAGAAATTGCTTAGAACTTGTACAAACTTAAACTATTAATAATGGTAAAAGATTAATAACTAAACATCTTCACATTTAATACCTTTTGCAGTTTCTGTTTTAGAGGTAGGCTACCTATATTACACTATAAAGATCAACCAAACAAATGAGAAGATAAAATAGAACTTTTATTTATTTATTTATGTAGCAAATTTTGCTTAACATTCATTTTTTTAAATAGGGTTTAATTTTGCAAGCACGAAAAGTTTTCGAAACTTATCTAAGCCAATTCTTCACTCCACTGGGCTTTAGTTGGCAATTTACACCCAGTCAAGGTTTGTTAATTAACTTTTAATTAAAATTAATGACTACTTTTGGTCAACATTTTATCGAATGGTTGCTAAGTGGTTACTCAAGATTTAACTTAACTGTTAATAAATCGTAACACTTAATGCATTTTCAAAACCCTCTATGTATCAGTTCTATACATGGCATGGCTTACCCTTTCATTTATCATTTTTGCTGACATGTTTGGTAATTTGAAACAGCAAGCTTTACATTTTTTTTTCCAGTAATTTAGACATTTACTTTCATCAACAATTACTTTGTAAAAAAAAAATGAGTATAAGACGTTATATAGGCAAAAATATATATTTTTGGCCTCTCTTTCTCCCTAAATTCTATATTTAGTAATTTGTGGTTCCTTAAAATTTATTAAATTATAAATGTACACTCTGGCTGTCTCACGGGCTGTGGTGAAAGTATATAATAGGGCTATATCAGTAAAAAAGAATAAAAGAATGATACTAATATTCTTGACTAATATTCTATCCATACAGTACACTCTGAACTGCAGAAAAGCCCTACAGTATATGACCTCACAAACTGTATAAGGATCAATGTTGCTGCTTAAACTGCATTGACTCGACAACAGAACAATGTATAATTCAGTATGTTGGGCTTAAGGACAACGTGAATAGCACTTTTTCATTTATTTTTGTTACCAGAAGGTATATAGAACTTCCAGCTCACCATATTAGAACAGTATCTTTATTTAAAGTTCACTCTTTCTCTTGCTTCTTGCTTGTGGTCATAAGTTTGCATACTCTCTCATGAACATGAATGTCATTGCAATATTAGGCTTCTAGTGATTTCCTAGAACTGGTCTTTTTCTGAAGAAAAGCAATAAAGCAGGTTGGATATTTGAACACTCTTATTGGCAGAGTTGGTAGAATTTAATTAAATTGATTTGTTTCCTTCTGTAATTAATGCTAGCTTTGATGTGGGCTTGGGGTCAATGGAACATTAAATTATGTCCAGGTTTTAACCACCTACTGTAGCTGAAATATTAAGGGGTAGTGCTCTTTTTCCATGGCAGCAAAATCCAAAGCATAATACAGTACTATTACCACCATGCTTACCAGTTGGTACAATGTTCTTGAGGTTGAATACTTCACCTTCACTCCTTTGACCATACCTGTAGTCAAAACCTTCCTCTATAAGAATTTTCCTTGTTCCTTGTCCTTGTGATCAGCTAAAAAACTTTAGGCTTGAAGGTGTAGAAGGTACTAATCACTAACAACTGCTATATATATATATATATATATATATATATATATATATATATATATATATACATACACATACAGTATATATATATATATATATATATATATATATATATATACACAGTACATCAGAGCAGAAACAAAGGTGTTGCGTTTATATTTTTGTTGTGTGTGTGTGTGTGTATATATACACACACACACACACACTCAACAAAAATATAAACGCAACACCTTTTTTTCTGCTCTGATAAAAGGGTGGCCTTTTATTGTGGGCAGTATAAAGTACACCTGTGCACTACTCATGATGTCAGATCAGCATCTTGATGTGGCACACCTGTGAGGTGGGATGGATTATCTCAGCAAAGCAGAAGTGCTCACTATCACACATTTAGACTGATTTGTGAACAATGTTTGAGAGAAATGGTAATATTGTGTATCCGGAATGAATTTTAGATCTTTAAGTCCATCTCATGAAAAAAGATTAAAAGATAAAAATAAAATTGTAACATGCAGTCTCTAGTAAAGCTCAATTTTATTCATCAATGTCGATTAGACATGTTTCAGGAACAGGAATTCAGCACAGCGCATCTATTTGTTATTTTTAATTTTCCGTCTATCGGTTCAGTTCATAAAGGGCCTTTTTCATACACTCTTTCGGGTCTTCAACTGACAAATGCCAGGGGTAGCTCAGTGGTTAGGGCATTGGACTATGGTTCAGAAGATCCCAGGTTCAAACCCCACAACCACCAAGTTACCACTGGTGGGCCCTTGAGCAAGGCCCTTAACCCTCAACTGCTCAGATGTATAATGAGATAAAAAATGTAAGTCGCTCTGGATAAGAGCGTCTGCCAAATGCCTAAATGTAAATGCTGCTAATGTGTGCTTACATGAATAACATTGAGCTAGAACTTTAAATACAAGTGAGCTTACTACAGTAGATAGTCCATAACTATAAAGGAAGCTCTATTAAAGACTGACGAGGCTTAAAGGAAGGTAGTGAATGCTTAGTTTAAAGCATCTATTTGGAAGTCTTTTCAGTGGAAGTCATTTACAATATCACAAATCAAAACAGGACTGAAAGTTGCACCACTTTTGCAAAAATAAAGAATCCATATTTACCATGCCCTCTCACACCTAGTTATGGAGTGGCAGCAAATCAATACATCTGTTCTTCTGCACTCACTGTAATTATGCTGTTTTCACATTTTTCAGCATAATTATTTTGTCCTTTTACAAAATATATTGTATAAACTATATAAATATAGGTTATATTTCTAAACTATATAAATATAGTTTATATTTATACCTTAAAGATACCACGGTGGTGTAGTGGTTAGCACTGTTGCCTTGCACCTCCAGGGTTCGGGTTTGTTTCCCGACCAGGTTCGATTCCCGTCTCTGTGTGCATGGAGTTTGCATGTTCTCCCATGTTCTGCTTGGTGGGTTTCCTCTGGGAACTTCGGTTTCCTCCCACAGTCCAAAGACATGCAGGTTAGGATAATTGGTGTTTTCAAATTGCCCATAGTGTGTGAATGAGTGTGTGAGTGTGTGTATGTGTGTGTGCCCTGCGATTGATTGGCACCCTGTCCAGGGTGTACCTCGCCTTGTGCCCTAAGTCTCCTTGGATAGGCTCCAGGCCCCCAGGACCCTGAATACGGAATTAAGCGGTAATGATGATAAGTGAGTGAGTGAGATTTTCTTTAGAATAGTGATTGAACCTGAAGCTGAGACCAGAAAAAGTCTTTAGGTCAGAAGAGACACCATGTAACTTGTGGCCAAGACTGGTAGGATAATTTCCATCACAGTAATTCAGAACAAACACCTCAGCTACTGTGGTCTGCAAAAAGCCCTAGGTTTATCACTCTTTTCCTTTCTAGGGCTCATTGACTTAGTTGATCCTACAAATATGCATACATCACTTCTGGATAACAAATTGGATTAACCATTGAACCCACCTCCAGGGTTGAGGGCTCAATTCTACCCTTCGGGTCTCGGTGTGTGGAGTTTGCATGTTCTCTACATGCATGTTGGGTTTCTGGTTTCCTCTCTCTGTCTAATGACATGTAGATTAAGCTAATTGATTAATTTCTTAGAGAAGAATGTGAATATACACTAAGAGCATATGACAATGCAATTTATTAACATGGGTCAGATAATAATAATTGACAATTTTAATCAGAACATTGCTTGCTTCTATATATTATTATATATAAATTTGAATACTCCTGGCCAAAAAAACTTCCAAATACAAACCTAAATAAATTACAAACAAGCAATATTCTGATTACAATTACATTTTAAAAAATATTCTTTTACATAGGTTAAATCAGGGCAGTTTCCTTCACACCTTCAGGGTCGAGGGTTCATGTCTCGCCTTTGGGTTTGTGTGTGGTCCAAATACATGCAGATTAGGCAACTGTTTCTAAATTGCCCATTGTGTGTGAGCGAGTGGGTGCATATGCATGCTTCTGCAATTGGCTCCTTATCCAGGGTGTACCCCACCTAGTGCCCGAGGCCCTTGGCATCAGGTGCATCTCAATTATAATTTAATCAAAAGTGGATTTCATTTTGTAATTCAATTCAAAAAGTGAAACTCTTATATTATATAGATTCACTACACACAGACTGATATATTTCAAGTGTTTATTTCTTCTAATTTTGATGATTTTGGCTTATAGCTAATGAAAATCCAAAATTCAGTATCTCAGAGAATTACTGTAAAATATTGTAAAAACAGTTAAATATTGTAGACTCATGGTGTCACACTCTAATCATTTAATTAACTCAAAGCTTTCCTGCGCCTTTAAATGGTCTCTCAGTCTGGTTCAGTGGGCCACAGAAGGTCATTGCTAAAGAAGCTGTTTGATTACATATTGCTATATCCAAGCACATTAATGGAAAGTTAAATGGAAAGAAATTTTAGAAAAAGGTGCACAGGGATAACTGTAGCCTTAAATGGATTGTAAAACTAAGCCCATTTAAAAATTGGGGGGAGATTTAATAGCAGCTGGAGTCAGTGCTTCAAGAGCCACCACCTGATCAAAAACCAGAGACAACATCAGGGGTGTCTTACCTGGGCTAAGGACAAAAAGAATTGGACTATTGCTCAGTGGGCCAAAGTCTTCTTTACAGATGAAAGTAAATTTCCCATTTTATTTGGAAATCAAGGTCTCTGTGTCTGGAGGAAGAGAGGAGAGGCATAGAATCCAAGTTGCTTGGGGTCCAGAGTAAAGTTTTGCAGTCAGTGGTGGTTTGGAGAGCCCTGTCATCTGCTAGTGTTGGTCCACTGTGTTTTATCAGGTCCAAGATCACCAGGAAGTTTTAGGAGCACTTCATGCTATCAGGAAGTTTTAGAGCACTTCATTCTTCCCTCTGCTGACCAGCTTTATGGAGATACTGATTAAATTTTCCAGCAGGACTTGACACCTACCCACACTGCCAAAAGTACTAATACCTGGTTTAAGGATCATGGTATCCCTGTGCCAGCAAACCAGCAAACTCACCCAACCTAAACCCCATAGAAAACCTATGGGGTACCGTGGAGAAGGAAGATACAAGACACCATACCCGACAACGCAGAAAAGCTGAAGGACGCTATCAGATCAACCTGGGCTTCCATAACATGTCAGCAGTGTCACAGACTGATCGCCTCCATGCCACGCCGGATTGCTGCAGTAATTTATGCAAAGTGAGCCCCGACCAAGTATTGAGATCTTTGTACTTTTCAGTAGTCCAACATTTCTGTGTTCAAAATATATATTTTTTTATTCATCTTCAATAATATTCAAATTTTCTAATATACTGAATTTTGGGTTTTCATTAGCTGTAAGCCATAATCATCAAAATGAAAGGAAATAAACACTTTATATATATATATATATATCAGTTTTTGTGTAACGAATAATATATGAGTTTTACTTTTTGAATTTAATTACGGAAATAAAGATTTTTTTTTTATATTTTAATTTATTGAGATGCATCTGTATATAGTTATATAACTTTAACTTTTATTTGAACTAACTATTGCTCTCAAAGCTTAACCTTTTTTTCAGTCAAGGTTGCATGCAGACATAAAAGCTTACCCTGAAGCAGATTGTTTCATCACAGAGACCTTCCATCTCAGCCTGTAAGCATTTAACATACTTTCATAACTGAACATTAAAGAAGGTTACAAATAAGGCTTTTCTAGATCATTCAGCCAAGGTTTTATTTTGTTTATAAGACTTTAGATTATTGGCTTGTCTTGACTTAGACTGAGCGCCACTGGATGTCTGATTCAGTTACTGTAGCTGAAAATGGTAGGAAAAATGCTACACTCTGTAGTAACCCAGTCATTTAATAAAGTAAAAATAACACTTAAAAAATATACAATACTTAAATTAAAACACTTTATTTTTATACATTTTTATAATATTTTTATAACAAACAAGAAAACAATGTAATTGAACCAATGCACTGATACTAGAAACAAAGGATATGGGTGATATTTTCTAAAGAAAATATGGCTTTAGTCAATAATGCTGCAGTAAAAAAAAAAACAATTAGAATAACTATTTAAGAAGAAGGAGGTTAAATATAGCTACTTGTAAAAGATTTGCAGCTTTATGTCTATAACGTCAGATACTGTCCTGGCTGTAGGCGTGTGATTAAGGAGTGCAATAAAAAATTGTCTATGTCATGTTGATAACAAAAGTAGGCATTATATCCAAAGTCATTTCAACAAGCACGTTTATTGTTGTGCTGTAGGCATTGTTGGCTCAACGGTTAACATTATGAAGCTGCGATTGTGAGTTTAAACCCCAGGAGGACCACAGAGCCTCTGCTGGGTCATTTCCTCTCGCTTGCTCATTAGGGATCTAAAACTACATCTAGATTCCCACAAAACTGCTTTGTAACAATGTCTAACAAAAACTAAAATGTCTGTAATACAAATAAGATAGAACTGCGCAATACTCTTTACTGTGCACTGCTCAGTTCAACACAGTTCCTGATCAAATCCTTTCATCATAACTTGCAACTTGCTAAATCAATATATATGCTAAGCTAACCAAATTGAAGTTGCCAATACAAATGAAAAAACATAAAATAAAATAAATTTAAAATAAAAAAACATATTTTAGTGTAGGATGGTTTATAGCCCTTTATTTCCTAAACACTCAGGTCTTGCTGTTCATGCCAGGTGCAGGTCTTGCTGTTCATTTTAGCAACAACTCCCGCTTGTCGAGACGTAGTTTGTGTGTGTATGTGTGTGAGTGTGTGGGTATGTTTGAGTGTATGTGCGTGTGTTACAAGGTACAAGGACTGCTTGCTGCTTGATACTAAAGGCAATAAAAATGGTAACAACAGTGCATCAGTGCGTTCCTACAATCTGTGTTCATTGTTCATATTGTTCATACAATCAGTGACACCTGTGAATGGTATACCTATGAACATGCCCCAGTGTTTGAGTTGACAGAGGAACCTTTGTCTATTTCACCATACATGTACATATAGTGGCCAAAAGTTTTGAAAATTACATAAATATTGAAAATTAGAAAAGTTGCTGCTTAAGTTTTTATAATAGCAATTTGCATATACTCCAGAATGTTATGAAGAGTCATTAGATGAATTGCATAGTCCTTTTAATTGCACTTAGTCATGAAAATTGACTTAATTCCAAAAAAACCTTTCCTCTGCATTTCATTGCACGATGGAGCACCGTGCCATAGGGCAAAAGTGATAACTAAGTGGCTCGGGGACCAAAACGTTGAAATTCTAGATTCATGGCCTGGAAACTCCCCAGATTTTTATCCCATTGAGAACTTGTGGTCAATCCTCAAGAGGGGGGTGGACAAACAAAAACCCAATAATTCCGACAAACTCCAAGAAGTGATTATGAAAGAATGGGTTGCTATCAGTCAGGATTTGGCCCAGAAGTTGATTGAGAGCATGCCCAGTCGAATTGCAGAGGTCCTGAAAAAGGAAGGGCCAACACTGCAAATACTGAGTCTTTGCATAAATGTCATATAATTGTCGATAAAAGCCTTTGACACATATAAAGTGCTTGTAATTATATTTCAGTACATCACAGAAACAACTTAGGCAAAGATCTAAAAGCAGTTTAGCAGCAAACTTTGTGAAAACTAATATTTGTGCCATTCTCAAAACTTTTGGCCACGACTGTACGTATATTGCAAATTATTAATTCAGCTGAGCTTCACCTTCATAGAGGAAATAATCAGAGAATTAAAGTTATGTAAGTTAAAAATAGACTGACTGGGGCTGAAGATGTCATTTGCGCACATCTAGCTTTTTGTTTGTTTGTGTAGGCAAATATTTGTCAAGCAAATGTGCCCTTAACCATGTATTGTGATTGTTCTGATACAGAACATTGAGGCTTTTGCCATTCATAAAGACTAGCCATGTTCACATCAAATTAGGTATAAGCCCTAATTATGTTCCTTATTGTTTTAGACATAACATTTATACAGAAAATGAACGTGAAAACGTCCAAATATATGGTTATTACACAATATCCCAGGCAGCAGTGACTCAGCGAGTTGGCAAGAGAAATATTTCTGTAGTTCCATCTGACAAAAGGTACCGGCCATGAATTAATCATGAAACAACACAATTAGGTACAGTGTAATACTGTGAGTCATAATTTATGCAATTTGATGTTCTGTCTGGAAGAATATCAGATTAACTAAGGAATCTTATCTCTTGAGAGCTCCATTAGTCTGGTTATTTTGTTGCTTTTGTTGATATAAGAAATAGGTTAATGTCTAAGTGAAGAATATAAAAAATAAGGTGCATATTTTCACGCCCAGTACTACTAGCACTACGAGCATATTGTGACTGTGATCTTAGAGGGGTATCCAGCAAAGTCCATGCTGGGCCATGTTTGCTTTTTGGTCATTATCTTAAATTTCATTGACCCAGATCCAGATGTCTTGGGAGTCTTCCTTTTATGTGTAGAACCTCACTTATTTCCTATTTTCATATAACTCTTTATATAACTTTATAACAATTAAAATGGTGATTACATTAACATTTAGGCATTTGGCAGACGCTCTTATCCAGAGTGACTTACAAAAGTGCTTTCTTGCATTGGATAGATTCTTATACTGATTACTAGGTTATTAACTAAGCACCATCAGTCAAATGCTTTCTATTGACAGTGCAGTGACACAACATTAAGGCTGATGTTGAGCTCCACGCAGCTTTGCAAATACATTGCTAAAAAACACACTTAAACACAGTACTATTTCATTGGAATGCTTGTTGTTTTAATTATGGATGTGACATTTTTTTTTTAAATAAGTTATGCAATGTCCAGTATTCTCCAGCACATCCCAAATATACACAATAGGGTTAAGGTCTGGACTTCGTGGTGGCCAATCCATGTATGAAAATTATGTTTCATGCCCCCCAAACCACTTTTTTACAATTTGAAGCAGATGAATCCTTGCATTGTCTTCTTGGGATATGCTGTTCCTTCTGGAAAGGAAAAAAATCCGCTTTTGGAAAAATCTGGCCTTTCATTATATTCATATAATCAGCTGACCCCATTTTTTGGGGACATACAGTATCTTTGCTGAACCTACTGTAGACATGATAAAAAGAAGCAACCTCAGATCATAACCCTGCACCCACAGGCTTGTTTGGTAAGCACTAGGCATGATGGGTGCATCACTTCATCCGCCTCTCTTCTTCCACTAACACACCCATCACTCTGGAACAGGGTAAATCTGCACTGATCAGGCCACATGACCTTTTCTCAATGCTCTATAGTCCATTTATTATGCTCCCTAGCAAATTAAAGCTAACTCCCTAGCAAATTTCTGACTAGCCTCACTGATTAGTGTAAAGCTAAAATAATGAAATGGTGGAGCTAAGGTCTTTTGACAAGGAACAACTGTGTCACCAGACAACATACAAGCACCATCTGTGACAGAGAATTATCTGACTCAAATTAAGAGGAGAGAAAGTTATCTTGGTGGTTCATAAGGTTGTTTGGGGGGGGGGGGGGGCACCTAGAGCCACCTAGAGTTTAGACTTGCACCACAAAGAATGAAAGTCATGGGAGATCTCATCCTTTGGGACAGTCCGTTGGGAAACACTGTTGCTGGAGCACACCCAGATCTATTTGAGAAGGTGGATATGACAGCACATGAGTCCATGAGGGCAGCTGCTGTCAAATATGAGGAAATCTTTGAAAAGGCTGGAGCTCCAAATATCCCCAAGATAATCCAAAGAGGGAAAAGTCATGTGGCTAAAACAAAAAGCTTACTGGCAAATAACCAGGATTTTCTTGAGTGGTGGAAGTGGGACAGTATCGGGGTAGCGCGCGAACCAAAGTGTGGTGGGTGCCGTTGTGGTAACTGTCAGCCTGGAGGAAAAGAAATGACTCTAACAGAGAACAGGCCAGAAACTTCTTGAAGATGAAGTGAAACTGAAAATGCCTAACCTGTTGACCAGAAGACAGCTACTAAGCCAGGTTCCAGGGCTCTATGACCCAATTAGTCTTGTTATGGCTGCCAAGCTAAAAGGTGCAATTCTTGTCAGAAAGGCATTCCAAGAGACAGGCAATGGGAGCTTAGCGGGACAAGCCACTTTCTGGAAATCTCAGAAATTGGGCCATCAAACTCTTTGAGAAGAATTGGCGTATGAAAGTTAAACATTGGCTTCACCTGGTGAACAGTCAGATTGTCCTTGGGGCCATTCAATGTGATAGCTATGGGTTCCAGACATTCTTTGCAAACAGAGTCGTGGAAATCCAACCACTGTTTGCATTGTACAGCGAGCATCACAGACTAAACAAAGAAGGTCATCAAGAAATTGACAAACAAGATTGTCTGAAACATGTTGTCTTGTTTCCCACAGAAGAACAGGCAGAAGAAAAGAAAGTGTGAACTTGGGTTCAAGAACCTGTAAGTAGGAGGTGTAAGGCTAAAATAAGTGAAATGGTGGAGCTGAAGTCATTTGACAAGGAACAACTGTGCACGATTAGAGTATGACATTACAGTGTGCCTCACCTCACAGTCAATAATGGAGGAACTCAACGTACAAGCACCATCTGTGACAGAGAATCGCCATCTTACAGTCTCTACTATGATGTACAGTAACTATGATGTAATAGTGTAGGGTCTGTGTATAAAATACTGCGTGTAGTAGCATGTCAGTACCATGTGAGACAGGGGAGTGCATCGCCGGCTGGTCATCCCAGAGACACTGATGATATGATAATACCGCTCTTATACCAAGGACTGATCACTTGAATCTGAGTTACTGGATATTCGATTTTTTTATTTGGTATTTGATATTTGATTTAACTGCTATTGCTATTTAATTGGTAACTTAATTTATGTTATGATTGGTATTTAAGTGTTTCCATGTATTCACAAAGAATGTAATATGATGTGTATTACATGTTTGCTAAGCGGTTTATGGAATAGTATGTGTTAAGCTTAGTTAAATAATTTTAGTGTATTTGTTTAAAATTTATTTAACTAAGAAGTAGTGATTGAACTATTATTTATTGGAAGTAATGATTTACTATTTATTAGAAATAGTGGTGTACCTTATGTGTCTGTTTTGTTTAAGGTTATCGACCACTTACTTGTAGTTGAATCTACTTTGAACAATTGTTGTGTAACCTGCAAAGCTGTCAGACACAAGAATTAAAAAGTAATTCCAGAGTTGATCCTCATGTCCCCTGTTTTAAGGAGGCTACACAGCTGTTTAGTCCCAGTCTTTTGAGTTCTATACACTTGAATAGTACTGAATATTCCTGTACTGAACGTTGTACCTGTCTCTTGACAATGTTGCCCCTTTATGGTGCTCCCTAAAGAGCACAAATATCTGGTCGATTGTGGTACTGGACAGAGTCGGTCTCAGCACATTCTATTCTGAAAATGTCCTAAATGCTGTGTTAAGCCACACTGTGACATGTTTCAAATCTATGACAAAACACAAACAAATCCCTGATCTTACCCAGGAGATTGTTTTTTTTTTTTCATTGCACAAATTGCTGAGCACCAAAGGCATGTCCCAATCATTTCTCAGCCTAGATCTGGGATGGGTTTTGTGCCTGGTGTCTGCTCAAACTGGCCAAAATTCGTTTTTTAATGATTCATTAATGTCAAGCATTCACCTCCAATAGGCAGAATAAACCACTCATCTTCCTTTCCTCAAATTCAAGAGGGTGAAAAAGTTTTTTTAATTGGTTAGCACATTGGTGTTGAATTAAAAAAATAGTCAGAGCTGGACAGAGTAAAACGCTAAGAATCTTGTCACATAGGAGTCCATAGTCTTTAAATCACTAACCACAAAATTAGACTTATTATTAAAAAAAGATAAGGATTGAGGCACTATACTTTAGGTATCTTTGAATCCTCTTCAGCACCTCTAAGAAAATGTAAAAGTGAATGGATGTGTTGTAAAGGAGCTTTTATAGGCTTCCCAACATGAAGTGATCCTGATAATGTGAGAGTGTAATAATTTGTATTCAGCAAGGTAACCAGCACATGGTAAGACTTGACTAGTTCTGAATTAAACCTCACTGACCCTGTCTGGAATGTAGGGAAGCAGAACTAATGCTTTTAAAAAGTTA
The DNA here is from genome assembly GCF_024256425.1 of Clarias gariepinus. NCBI lineage: Eukaryota > Metazoa > Chordata > Actinopteri > Siluriformes > Clariidae > Clarias > Clarias gariepinus. Next base: position 26,490,957 of record NC_071103.1, on the reverse strand, counting down.
AAAACATATGTTTGGCATTTCTCATAAGTTTTTGGCCATGTAATTCAGCAGCTTCTTAAGATCTGGAGTTATATTCGTATTAGGTATTATGTGAATACCTGAGAGACCATGTGTCTGTTCAGGGAGTTGTTCCTTTTTCTGTACGTGCTACAGCAGGAACTCGTCTTCTTGGGGAATTTATTCCTCTGGAGTAAATTGCAGATGCCTGTGAGAGACAATCTTTGGCTCCATGTAGACCCAAGAACTCCCATGGTAGTCTTTCCTCATTTTTCACTTTGTCTGTCTGTCTCTGACTCTGTTTTTCACTCTCTTCCACATGCTCTTTTAGACAAGTTGGAGTGGTAGAATTCTGATATCAAAGAAGCACCTACTCCAGTATAGAGTGCCTTGCAAAAGTATTCAAACCCCTTGAACTTTTCTACATTTTGTCACATTACAACCACAAACATATTTACATATATTAAAACAGAAAATATATTTTAGTGGGATTTTATGTTATAGACCAACATAAAGTGGCACATAATTGTATATTAGAAGGAAAATGATAATAATTAAGAAAATTACATTTTTCAAAAATTTGTGTGGCATGCATTTGTAATCAGCCCCCTTCATTCGGATATACCTAACATTAGTGAACAAACAGCTTCATGAAGTCCAAGGAGCACACTAGACAGGTCAGGGATAAAGTTATAAAAAAATATTCCAAGCTTGGAACATCTCACTGAGCACTGTCCAATCCATCATCTGAAAATGGAAAGAGTATGGCACAACTGCGAACCTACCAAGACATTGCCATCCACCTAAACTGACAGGCCAGGCAAGGAGAGCATTAATCAGTGGAGCAGCCAAGAGGCCCACGGTAAGTCTGGAGAGATGCAGAGATCAGGTGGAAGAATCTGTCCATGGGATAGTCATGCACTCCACAAATCTGATCTTTCTGGAATCTGGAGGAGTGGCAAGAAGAAAGCCATTGTTGAAAGAAAGCCATAAGAAGTTTGTGACAAGCCATAACATGACAAAATGTGGAAAGGTTCAAGGGGTATGAATACTTTTGCAAGGTATTTTACCATTTTTTATAATTATGCCAGATTAGCTGAGTTGATTATTTCTACGTAAAATGTATTGGTATAACAAATGTATGTGATTATTTTTAGAGCCAACTTTGTTTCTTGGAAGTCGCCCAGAAAGCTGATGGCTGGTTCACCATGCAATATACTTTTTGTCCAGGACAAAAGAGCTATGATCCCATTAAATTCTTCACTATAACTCCATTAGTGATTCAACATTGAGAGGTCTCATGCAGTTATCATTAAGGAGGATAGAAAAAGAATCAGTTTTTAGGTGCAGTGCAATTATCTCCTAAAAGAATCTCATCAATCCATAACCTAATCAGATTTTCTGACATATGCATTTTTTCTTAATGAAAAATGTCAGCTGTACCAGACATTCTTGTTGGAAAACATTATTGGATTACATCAAACTCTGTGCGTTTTAATGACAGTGAAAAAAATGCATTCTTGATGTTATACTGTAGTAAACCCTAAAGAAGTCTATAGAAAACTAGTCCTTTTTTAAATCATGTCAAATTGTGAGGTGCCTAAAAATCCCTATCTCTAATCATCGAGAGTGGGTAATGTTATTGTTTAATCATGGCTACAGGCAGTAAGTCATTGTGACTGAACTATAATCATGAAGACAATATGTTATTCTTATTAAAAGGACAGGCTGTAATCTTCTAGATGAACTTGATTTACTAGAAGACATTATAATTTTCTGGTTGAAAACTTTCAATGGCATTGTAAAGTCATGTTAAATCAGTACCTTGCAATTTCACTCTGTCCTTTATCTCGCGCACAGAATTGGATGAAGCGATGTCTATCAGTCAAGGGCTCTAACATTTTCCAACAAGGTCTGTGATGTGACTAGTGAAACAGAAAGTGAGCCTGTATTGTGCAGCTGCAGCTCTGATTCTCTCAGACTCTGGCTGCTCTGGAAAGCAGTTGGCATGCAGGCCTTGGAAGAGAAAGTGGGGAAAAAAAGAACTTAACCAATGCCAAGTATGTGTGCGTCATTATTGTCTGAACGGACAAATTTCAAAGCTTGGCTCAGTATAAATTTTTTTATTATCTGCCACTGTGAGTCCACTACATGTACTAAGCCATGTTTTCATGTTTATGCCAGTAAGATGAAGCTTCCTAAGCTTTGGAATAATACACCTAAAATGGATAATGTTCTAAAGCATAGTGGCTCTGACACTAATGATTATTTGGTATATTATGTTAATTGATACCCTAAATAAATAGCCTTTTATTAAAAAAATACTACAACAAATTATATTAGTAAATCGATAATATAGATATAAATTATAGATAATAATAAGTAGAGTTACAATTATAGTGTAAAGATGAAAAAATTGTCTAGAGAATTAAGCTCTGGTATTTAACTGTATGTTGAAAGACTTGAATGGAATGCTGAATTTTACTTAGAATATGTAATCAAGAAAATAGGCGGCACTAATAAAAAGAAAATGCTAATAAATATTTAATCCTGAAGTCAAAAAATATTCTGGGAATACGGAGGAGGCAGGAATATAAAGGCAGTTTTGAGCAGCTAATTAAAGTACAAAAAAATGTGAGGAAACCGAATAACCTGGAGGAAACCTACACTGACATGTGCAAAACCCTGCGCACAGATTAATCAAAGGTCAGGATGGAATGAGCAACTCTGGAGCCATGACGGCATGACATATTGCAAAATAGTGCAACCAAAACCATTAAGGTTCTCTGTGGAAAATATTTCCTTAGTCTTATATTGTATTGTTTATTCCCCCCATATGTCCTGCTACTGCAATGCTTTCAATTACACTAGCTGTTCCATGTATGTTGTGCCCTTAAATGTAGCTGACTAATATATTTATGTTTTATTGGAGAAGCCTTTCTGAAAAGTTTTAAAAATCAATATGAACTGAACAACCCTTACAGGAAATGTTTTCTTTGCTCTGCCTTGGTGACAGCTCCCTCTAGTGGACTGAAGCAACTAGTTATTCACATGCTTCGTTTAGCAGAAGGAATTTGGCCAAAAAAAATAAATAAATAAAAAATTCAGTTTCTAGGTCAGATTGTGCACATAACAAAACACATATAATGAATAAGAGGGTTCCTACAAACATGTATTAAGGCAGGCATGAGGATTAACGTCAGGAGAGAAATGTTAGGGCTTGACGCCTGGCACAGAGCACGATGATGAGATCAGGGGAAAAGTGTGATGAGGAAAAAGAAAATATTCAGATCTGACCATTCCTAGTTATGAAACACATCTGGAAAAAATATGACTGAAAAGTTTGTATTTTTTTGTTTTATGCAAATTAAGTCATGTTAATAATATTTTGTGTGTTCTTCCTAAAAATTGCTTTACTAAATTTACCTTAAGAAAGCAGTGAGAGAGAGAGTGAGAGGGGGTATATACTGACCATTTTGATCCATACAAACTCACACTTCATACAAACCTAAATAATTCTTTTGACTATGTAAAGCTGCTTTGCGGCAATGAAAATTGCTAAAAGCGCTATACAAATAAAATTGAATTGAATTGAATTGAATATACTCACTATATATATATATCACTTACTTTATCCTGTGATCAGGGTCACGGAGGGCCTGGAGCCTATCCTAGGAGACTAAAGGCATGAGATAGGATACATCCTGAACAGGGTGCCAATCCATCACAGGGCACACAGTCACTCGCTCGTTCACACAGTATGGAACCTGGAGGTGCAAGGTGACAATGCTAACCACCAAGCCACCATGTCGCCGGGAGTATATAATATGATCAGAATTTATACACCTGACCATCACATCAGATGAGATAACATAACATAAACTCTACTGGCAGGTGAACTACACATTGATCTGCAGATAGACTGATAGTGAACTATTAACTGGATCATGGGCACCCAAGGCTCACCCATACCCACAGTGACCATCCGGGCAGGTCCAATCCCACAGATAATCCATTGAAGCACAAATCGCTGAAAAAAAGTCAAAGTTGGCCATGATAGAAATGCACCAGAACACCCTGTGCAGCACGCACAAGGCTCAGTAAGGCAAAGAGCCCAAGCCATTAACCTGGCCTCCAAACTCTCCAGATCACCCAAAGGATCTTCCCCGATGCCAGACACTACAGCGAACCCCAGAGCTCCTTTAGAGCAGCCCCAGTGGTGCAAGGGGAGCCTTAGTGGAGTTAATGTTAATGCTTTTAATTGTATGGTTGATTGGAATATGTGGGTCTTCCAAAACAGTTGCCACAAATTTGGAAGTACACATTTGTCCAGAATGTCTTTGCATGCCATCGCATTACAATTTCCATCCACAGTAACTAAAGCGCCCAAACATGCTCCTGCATGACAATCCTCTTCACAATTAATGAACATTGACTGGGTTATTGTGGAAAATTCAAGTGGCCCACAGCTTCTTTACCTCAACCCCACTGAGTACCTTAGGTCTTCCTCCGAGTCCTGTTTAAACTGTTTAAACATTGTCTGCCCCCAGGTGGAGCTGTTGATCAAAATGCGTATTATAAAACATCCATTCCATCTCCATTATGTTTGCCTGTTAGTGAAACCGAAGAAAGACCAGCTGCCTTATCATCAACCTGCAACTCTGCCTGGAGTATGAGTGTCCGTTATGGATGAGATCCACAGGCTGGGGAAAGACCTGTAACTGTGTTTACCTACACACTCACACACACGCACGCACACACACACACACACACACACACAGAAAGTGAGCTCTTGACATAAAGCAGATCTCATCTGCATCGCATTTTATAGCATACAATAGCCTCAAACCCCTCCAGTTTATGACTGGTTATATGCTCCATTGTGTTCCATTATCACTATATGAGAAAGCATTTAATTCAAAGGAGTCACAGTTATAGATCCCAGTGCACCAGTACACCAGTGCAATAAAAAACTGAGTGAGAACTCTTAATGTAAATGTATAGACATTTGATGAATTTAGTCATGACTATTTTGTTTACGGTGGCATGGTGACCTAGTGGTTATAACTGTTGCTTTACAACTTCAGGTCCTGGGTTTCATTCCCACATCGGGTCTGTGCATGGAGATTGCATGTTCTCCCCATGCTTGGTGGGTTTCCCGCCTGTAGTGTGTGAATGAGCATGTTGACCAGAGGTCCTATCACGGTCCTACAAATGGGAATAAATACAATGCTACCTTTGGCCTCCATGGCTCCTAGTTGGACTACAGAGGCTCCTGGATGGATGGATGGATAGATTTTGTTCATACAGTATAATGCAAAGTAACAGCAAAGGGTGTTATGTTGAGAAAGACAAAAGACAAATAGTAAAATGTAATTTTGCATACTTTTATTCTTTCATAAGACTGGATTCTTAAATCTGATTGGTCAAGAATCTGTTGATTAATTTTCTGTAACGGCACAGCTCAGACAGCAGTGTTGGTTGTAATTCAAATAATAGTTTTTTACACTGCTGACAACCTCATGCAACGTCACAATTTTTATTCTCTCTACAGAAGTATTAAGTTTTGGCCAAGATCTTATATTGGTAATGGTAAAATCAAACCACCTTGTAAAGTAATGTGTGGAAATGATTCATCATGTTCCCATAAGCACTTTTTTGTGCAATTTAAGCCTGGCAAATATTGGCATTGGGACTGGTCTAAAACTAAGTCAGTCCCACCAGGGAAAAAAAAAATCCATAGATGTGATAACCTGCCCATTTGATACATTCAGGTCATTAGCTGACTTTTTCAACATTGCTGAACTTAGACCTGACCAACTGAAGCACCTTCAGATAATAACACAGCTCCAGATGCTTGTATAGTCGGCACAATGCATGACGGGTACATCACTTCATGAACTTCCCTTCTTACTCTGATGCACCCATCATGCAGGAATAAGATCAATCTGAACTCATTAGACCACATGACCCTTTTCCACTGCAATCTCCTTAGGTGATTGCTTGAGGCAGGCCAATCATTTGCAGTAATGTGGTTTGTTAAGAAATGGGAAACTACTCATCGCATCAGTCACTGTAGTAATTACAGTATCAAATCAAAAGCTCCTTAGTATCTGCTTACTGTATGTATATCCAAATAGTGACAGTCTGATATGTTATTAAGTAATGACTAAATCATATTATCTTCTAGAGGACACTCTTACACAATCTAAACCTAATACAAAATAAAACACAAAATATGATAGTTAAATAAAAATGTATAATAAGATGTAGCTTGATCATGTTTATTTATAACATACAGTACAATGATTATTTCAGTTGGGTTAAATTTGATTTGAACAGCACCTTTAACACTGTAACATTGTTCCAAAGACTTTTCCTATGAACATCATAACACTAGCCTGATTTTATTGTATTTTCTATTGTGTTTTATTTCTTACTTAGAAATAGAAGTAAGAAATGCACCTAAAAAAATTTTCAGGTGCAAGATTAGCTGTGGTTATTGCTCCAGACCAAACTGCAGTGTTTTAGCTTTAAAAAAGTGGAGCTACAATAGTTACTGAGTGAAGGAGAGAGAGTGAGAGAGAGAGAGAGAGAGAGAGAGAAACGGCAGGAGGAGACTCAGTTAGAAGTTTCTTTACAAATAAATACCGCTGACTAAAAAAAATTGCTAATTTCTTTTTTAATTGTTTTTCCTTACATGATGAATATTTCAATTTATTCTTTTATGTGTCCCCTTGGCAGTTGTGGTGAAGCAAAATGTGCAATGTTTCAATGCTCTCCACCCAACCCAGAAATGCAGAAATGAAGCACTTTGCTCTGGTCAGCCTAGCCTGCTTTAAACCAGCAACAAGTCAAAATGCCAAGCTTTACTCTATGAAGCCTATTCTGAGATTGTATCCACAAAGAGCTATTTTCAGGTGCAAGTTTAGCTGTGGTTATTGCTCCAGACAAAACTCCAGTGGTTTAGCTTTACAAAAGTGGAGCTACAATAGTTACTGAGTGAAGGAGAGAGAGAGAGAGAGAGAGAGAGAGAGAATGAGAGAGAGAGAGAGAGAGAGAGAGAGAGACGGCAGGAGGAAACTCAGTTTGTATCTCCTCTAAAGTCAGACAGGATTTGTCTGAGGGACACGGTGTTCAGACTGATGTTCTGGTAGAGGGAACATCTGTTCAACAAAGCCCAGCCTATAGCTGCTGTGTCTGAGCTGAAAGCTTTCTCTAAACACACTCACACCTCAAGAGACTTGGTGTAAGAAGAGGTTATTAAGCTCAATTACATGGCCATTCGCCTGCTGCTCCGCTCTGCACACTTGCAGTTCTGCCCTTTTGGGACCATCCGGCATGCCTCCAGACTTCTAAAACATGCCTCTAGTGCTTCTTATATGACAATTTATAAACGCTAGCAAATCAAGGTGGTGTCTGTTGAAACTATTGCGCAAAAATCCACGTCAAATGAGGTTCTGTGACCATACTTGTTTCCCAGAACTTAGATAATATGAACATGTACTGGCAACAAGGCAGTGTCAGTACACAAATGAATACTAAGAAAGGAATGTCGTCTAAAGCTCATGAGAAAAACTCATCAGGGCATCTAGTAACAGGCAGCAATGTCACAAGTAATAAATATGTTAATCATCTTTTTTTGATTAATGTGAAACACCCAATATATGTTTAGTATACTAATATGGATAAATAGATATATGAACTCTGATAATATGAAAAAAAAAAAAAAAACTCACCTTTCATGTCCTTGTAGCTGGGGTTGTTTGTATCCACAAGGAGATGACGTTCATACTTCATACCATAAATATGTAACTTTTACTATAAAATTGTAAGTAAAGTGTACTTTTAAACAGAATTAAAGTACATCATTTGTTCTTGAATTGAAATATTAAGTTCACTACCCGTATTTTTTTCTAATATGAGAGGTGTTCAAGTCAAACCAGGACTTTTGTGCAGAATAACAGAACACGGTCATGAGAGTAAAAACTACTTTTATATCTCTATATAATCACCTGCTACACACATGCTTGCTTTATGTCTAAAGCACTGGTCTCCCAGGAACTCCTTTAATGACCTAAACATGTGGACATGGTTTGGATAAAGGTCAGGACTGTATGGGGATGTGGCAATAACGCTCAGCCGAGTTCCTTTAATATGCAGTTGGTGTTCGTGAATGATTGTGTGTACAGATCGCACAGACAGATCAAACACTTCAAGCTGGCAACAAGTTATCCATCGATTTTCAAGAATCGAGTGTTCCACTCATTAAATGTTCGCACGACTGCAGCCACCTCGGATAGGATCTTCTTTAAAATGTTTGCATCATTTCTCATCACCTTGCTCTGCTTGAAGTCTTCTGTAAATGTCATTTAGTTTTGCGTCTCCTAATTTGGAAAAATCTCATCGCAAGTCCCAGTTAGACTTGAACACCCCTTGTATTTCGCATTACATTTTTGTTCATATGCTAGGGTCTCGCTTTTATTTAGAAAATCAAAAAAAAAAAAAAAGAACAGAACATAAAACACAGCAAATCCTCCAGAAGTAAAACTCCCACACAGATTTTAGAATAAACACTGTAAACAAATTTATTTAATCATAAAAGATTTACAATATATTGCTTATAAAAACAAGAGGCACATTCTGCTGTTTACCTGATTATTTATAAAGCGACACAATTGGAAAAGCTTTATTAAAATACTTCTTGGTGCCAAGGCAAGGTTCTATTCCCTTTTTTTTTTTGTTGCTTTTCCAATAATGTAATATGATTTTTTTATTCAATACTTATATTTACACTGTGCTCTGTTTTTTTTTGGCATATGAGTAAAAAAAAAAAAAAAAAGATCTTTGTTAAAACAATGCCAAACACACAACATTCATTTATGCACATGGAATCAAACTTGTTCACACACACACACACACACACACACACACACACACACACACACACACACACACACACACACACACACACAGATCACAGACAGTGATATATCAAACTCTATATTTCATAGAATCTCTTATGGACACCTGCTCAGGTAATGTTTGAGCTCCGGTGAGCTTTGAGGAGGGAAGCACCAGCCACGTCCTCTTGCCATAAAGCCACCAGTGCTTCTTTACTGTTACATATGCATAGATAGACAATCTGATAAAGTGCATTAACTCTTTGGTTATGGGACACATATAAAGCTTAAAGCTACTTCATTTCCCTGTGGCCCGTGCCCCGGGGCCTCTGATACACACCCGCACACACAAGCACACATTGTTTATAGCATACTGAATGTTTTCCAGTTTCCATTGTTTGGAGGGAGCTGTTCTTCTTTGCTGATCACATGATGTGAGTACAGATAACACTCTCCCAGTTCAGAGTGACAGTAAATTGTCTCTAGCTCTTTCTCCCACTCTTTCATTTGTCGTCACTGACGCTCACAGAGCAGTCCTCTGGAATCTTCTCCTCAGAGCTGCTGCGGGTGGACAGCTTATCCAGGTCGTCTTTCATTTCCCTGAAGCGTTCGGCAACACACTGCGCCGTGAGACGAGCCTCGGGGTCCTGGTCCCAGCAGTCGTTGATAGTGGCGCACACCAAAGCCACACCCTGCAGGACATTACGGTCGCATTATTGTTTTTCTATACAGACGCAAGGCCTAAAAACGGTTTTCCTGACATAAGTGAAGTCTAAAAAAAATACTGTTATATTTCTTACAACCAGATATTTTGGATGTTCAACTTCAACACGCTAGTTTACAATACTACATCTGAATGATTTATTCTGCATGACAGGAGAATAAAGATGACAAATAAATTAGCTGTGGTTGAATGAAAATGATAGTTTCATCAAAAACAAAACAAAACAAAAGAATAAATTTACCAATAAACAACTATAAAGTAGAACACTTGGGGACATGCTGTTACAGAAAAGTAATCATCAATGTGGTGGCCATAAAGTTGACAAAGTTACTTTTCTTCATTTCTTCATACCAAACCAATTTAGTACAGTAATTGATTACTGAATGACACATCAAATGTTTTAACATCTAATCATACATATCACTTTTATAATAATAATGGCTATAAACCGTTTCCTGACCAGCTTAATTATTTTTGCTTTGAGTGTGTAATGTTACCAAGAAACTTTCCTGGGGCTGAAAACTGATTGCTTCAAATGAAAAACATTTTATTAATACATTAGATTATGTAAGTATGAGCCATATACTATAAGTCCTGGGAAGGAATTGTTATGATAGGAATGATACGGTATTAGATTAAGTGCATTCATCTTAAATAGTTCGCTAGTATGAATAATTTGAATTACAGTTTGCAGGGTCAGAGCATAATACCTTCTGACCATCCAGAACTGAGAATTCAATAAAACTAATTACATTTACCTCCATCACAGACACAAGGAATTAGGCATTTGGCCATCAAAAAGAATAGCAAGAAGTGATTTAACTGCATATTAAATTGCATAAGAGCAATTTGAGCAAAAGAACAAAAGTTTGTGGACACCTGAGCATTGCATGAATACTGGGGCCTTCCTCACGCAGGGGCCACAAAGTCGAAAGGACGCAATTTGTATGCGGTAGCCTTACAATTTTCCTGTCCTAGCACAACAATTCCCCTCTGCACTTCAGTGACTTCCATGAAGATATGGTTTAGCATGGTGGACGATTGCATTGCAACCTGCCATAGCGCTCTGAGCTCAACCCCCTGAACACCAGTGGGATGACCTGAAACACTGATTGTACCCCAGGCCTCCTCACCTGACCTCACTGCCTGGCTTTACAAATGCTCTTGTGGCTGAAAGAGAACAAGTTTCCATAAACACACTACAAAGTCTAGTGGAAAGCCTTCACAGAGAAGTGACGGTTGTTACAGCAGCAGAAGGACTGAATGTGGAATGAGATGTTCAACAGCACATATGGGTCTACTGTATATAGTGGCCATATATTTGCATATTTGTGTTAACCTAGATGTCTTTTACTTACTCATATTAGCAAGAGAATTCCAAAAACCAGACGTTGTTATTGTAATTTCATCATTTTTTTTTTTTTTATAAACAATTCAAAAACTAATGTCCAATCAGAATAGATTATTCAGGAGCACTTCCTTTTAACTAAATAAGAAATTATTATCTTTAGTAAAGCCTGTCCTGTTATTTCATGTAGAGCATTAATGCAATTACCATCTAATGAAATTATTGTGTTTAGACTATATCTACTAGATTCATATTGTTAAAAAAATGGTTCAGAATCGCCTTTAAGTGAATTAATAACTGAGTGTCGAATGCGGAGTATACGAATAAAGCGACTGTTTTTAAGCCTCAGCATACCCTACAAATTACTGTTTGTCATCAGATTCTTTTTAGAATATCTCCTTTAGTTTCTCGCCGTCAGTAAACATCAGTGTCGGAACAAGTGTCTGTTGTCTTACCGGGTGCTTCGTCCAGCTGCTGGGGATCTCAGGCCGGCCCCGATCTCTGAGCACGTTGTCCTTCATGCTCTCCACACAGGGGTGCTCTCGCACTTTAGAGCCAAATGGAGGTTCATAATCTTTTACCTCTGAAACACAGCCCACCCACCCACACACACACAAACACACACACACACAGGAACACAATTAATCATGCACAGTATAACTTTCTACAGGAAAAGTGCCTTTTTAGAGATTGTAAGTGTTCTCTGGGGCTCTGAGAGTCGATGTGAGGAATGCTGAGGTTCGGGAAACAGTACCGTCAGAACACACCTTTGGAAATATTCGCCTGGCAATCTCTCTTTACACCGGGAAGGCAAACAAATGCAAACAACATTGAAGCGATCAGCTTACCCAGCAGAGTGCCAACAATAATGAGAAGTTATGATGCTGTGTTGTTTGTTTTCCGTATGAGAACAAATTAGAGGAAATATGGGATAATGACTGGACTGTGCCAGAGAGAACACCAACACCAGTATTCCAGTAATTTTCCAAACGCTGTAAAATAGAGCTCATAGCAGCTGTGCTATAACTCACAACAGCTTTGCCTTATAACACACACACACACACACACACAAACAGACACACACACAAGTGTGAAAGACAGGAAAAATGTATGACAATGAAGCGGCTACACTAGAACAGTGGGAATGTCTGCTATTACAATACTAGCCAAAATCCATTCCAACAAATTTAAGTAGAAGAATGAGTTTACTTTGGAGAATGTGTTTTTTTTTTAAGAATTTTTTCTTAAAGTGAATGTGTTGTGTGGTTCTCCCCCACTATACCGGCCCACAGGAAGAGGCTAGACCAGCATGTAGTCTGGGACAGGAAATACAGGACTGTGATTGGGCCCCCGCAGTGTAGCTGACTCCACAAGCGCACACATCCTGTTTTTGACAAGTGGACTTCCCCTGTTTCAAATCTAAAACAAAGCAGTCATACCGCACTGACTACTATTCCTGCTGTCTCCGTTAGACTCTTGGCTATAAACCCGAAAAGCTAAAATGGCAGAAGAAATCATACAACCCGCTCAGTAATCTCCCCTTGTGTGTACACTGTATTGGAGCGATTTGTCAGACTTACACCTGAAAGGCATCAGAGCAGCGCATAAAGCACAAGTGAGGAAATGGAACCTTAGTTCTCCCTCTGTTGTCTGTCTGCTCTGAGGGCTGTGGCCTGAACGACACGAGAGCGCTCACTATGTGCGGAATGCCGCGGTTTTAGTAACAGATGTCCCGTGCACCAAGACCTCTCTCTCTCTCTCTCTCTCTCTCTCTCTCCAGGCCGAGTCGATTTGCATTTAGCAGAGCTTTCCAGGAAAACACTTTTTAACAACCTTTTCCTTTTCAGATTATCTGTCTGAAACCTCGACGGACCTACTTGACTATGCGTCTGGGATTAAAAAAAGGTTGAAATTCATCGAAGAGCAGGAAAGTCAGACAGGATAAGCCAAAGCAGAATTCCCGAACCTAGTTAATTTACAGAGCAGTAAAGAAACAGCAACGACGTTCTATGACTAGTGGACATATAGTATTGCACGACAAAGCGTTTCGGGTAAGAGCTGTGAATATGTATGCATGTCAGAGAAAAAGAACAGGCCTGCAGTGAATATGACACCTGTAGTGACAAATGGTTTGGCCATATGGAGTTCTGTCACTTGCCACACAGCTGCTCTGCTGCTCTGCCCGCCATCGCTCTGTCACAGGGGGTTGGTGTGGAAGTGATATTTAGGCTGGCTGCCTCTCGGCTCGCCGCTCTCCTTTACGGCTTCCCAGCCAGGGCCGCACCCCATGCTAATTTAGGACACGCTAACAACAACACAGCGAGCCAGAGCACAACAAGGCAGCTTAACGACTTTTTCATGACTCCCTTATAGCCCGTGCTATCTCCATCTGGAGTGGACTCCGGTGGTCCGAGACTGAAAAACAGACTCTGGACAGATATTAACGATTCCTGGTACGTCGGTGAAGTGTGTTTGGCAGGAATGTGACATTCGGTCCCTCTGGTCTGTCGGGAAATGTCTCAAGTTCTGCAGATAAGCCTGCAGGGGCCTCTCAATCACAGAGGGGGCATGCTGGGGCATGTGGGTAACACAAATCCCATGCTTTGATGGAATGCTTGACACCACACGTACACACATATACACATGCACACACGGAAAAGTGTGCACAAGACTCATTAAAATAGCAATCGATGACTTGGGGAGGGTATCACCGTATAGTACGGGTATAAATTATGTCACAGTATTTCACATCATCTGTCAGACTCATGTATCGGCAGTTTGTTTATTAAACCTCACTGACCCTGCTGTTACCCAGGAGGTAAACAGATGCTAGAATATTTTTTTTAATAATGTTTACAGGATTAGATGTGGTTCTATCCTATACAGAATATGGAATACACACTGTATGCATTTTGTCCTGGGACAGTAGGTACTATTTGTCAATAGATAATTAAAAGAAACAAAAACGATCACATTAAACACTGACCCTCCAGAAACCTCCCAGCATTTCTTTCCACCTGCTGACATTCTACATTCCTCACACACCAGCAGCTCACTTAACAGCATTGTTACTACGCTTTACTTTAAAGTTATATCAAGAGGCTTGCAAAAAACAGGAAAGAGCAAAACGGCCCAAACGGCACATGGGACACATAGGGATTTCTGTGCACAGCTCTGGAACAATAGCCCGATCGCACTGGCAAAACAAAATGCCACAGGCTAATAGGAGCAATAGCTAACTTATTTTTATCCCATCCCTCCTTAAGCGACAACCGCCGTCTCCATAGAAATAGAAGTCTGTTCCTTTAAGGGGGTTAGAAGCACTGACACTCGGACAAGGTCTCTGTTTTCTTTTTTACTCCATAAGGTACCATGAATAGAACAGACACAGAAGACCTATGTGTTTGGCAGCGTCTTGCTACCCTGTTATTTAGCTGCTAGAGGTGTGGTGCTATGAATGATCTCACCTCCAATGGCGTTACACCTGGACGTGATCTCCCACAGCACTAAAGCCATGGAGTAGACATCAGTCTGTTTAAAGGACTCGATGTTCTCCAGATTGATTCTGGACTCGAGCACCTCTGGCGCCATGTACCTTGCTGTTCCAACCTGCAATGAGAAGACAATACAGAGTCACGGCTCATTACTTTGCTTTCTCTCTGTAGCCTAAACTCTGATCTTCATCTTGGACTTCCGGAGTTATCGCAAGGAGACACTGCATTATCTGATCACTTTGAATTCAGCACAATGATCTTAAAAAGAAAACAGTGAATCCAGTTTTCAACAGGATATTATACTGAATTTATACAATGCACAATTAAAACTATAATATAACACAATGCAAAAGACATTTTATCAATTAATGTGTAAAAAAATACTATACTACTATAAGTATATAGTATATATAAGTTATATATTATATAATACTAATACTATAACTAGGAAAGGAAGTGACTTATTTACGCATTCACCTAACACCTCAGTTCGCTACATTTTCAGCCTGTGAATCATAAATCAGAGCAAACACAAAGAACAAAGGTCACACACAGATCGAAGTGTGAAGTTGTCTGATGGGGCTTCCCCTGCAAGTTTAAACATATCCCTAGTTTAACTAGTAGAAACTTACAGTTTGTTTCCTTGCATCAGCTAGGAAACACACTAGCGCTCGATCTGTGGTGGCAATACATAAGAGAGGAAATGATTACAGATTTATATCTGGTAACTCAAGGGTTGACTGCAGTAGCTCCTTTCATCTTTTCTGAGAGTGATCTGCAGTTTATCTACTTATTGTAAGCGTTAATGCTCAGTTGATCAGCTCTCTTTGCAGGAAGGTATTCATTTAAATGAGCAGGACAGATTTATATATAACAAAATAAAAATCCATTAGAATACCTCTCGATAAGGGCAATTAATGTGAAATTAGTAGTTATTTAAAGATTGATTTAAATATTTTCCATTTCCTGGAATGTGTACGTTCTGTACTGTAGAATACTGTATATAATATCAGAAAGGGCTCTTCAATTTAGATATTTGTAATTTCTTGAATTCGCCCAAATGCTGAGTTAATCATGCTGTATTACCTGTCCACTGTTGGCCAGGTCATCCACAGACAGGGAATTATCCAGTCGTAAAGCCAGGCCGAAGTCACACAGGCAACACGTGAGGTCGTTCTTTACCAGGATGTTGGAGCTCTTGATGTCTCGGTGAGCGATGGGCACTTTGTGCCGTCCGCAGGGAGTGCGCTCGCTATGTAGATGTGCAATGCCCCATGCCAGTGAGCCCCCAAGCCTCCGAAGGTCCTCCCAGCTTATCAGGTGCCGGGTGAGGTATTCCTGCAGGTTTCCACGAGGGTGGTAGGCTGTAATTAACCAGAACTGCCTCTCGACCTTCCTTTCTTCAGCGGTAAGGAAGTGCAGCACGTTCTCATGCTTCAGGTCGGTGTCCGAAAAGACATCTTTCTCGTTCTTCCAGGAAGCGTACTCTTCACACGGGAAGATCTTCACGGCTACCGTCTCAAACTGCTGCGACGAGCTCTGCCTCAGCTTGGCTCGGTAGACCTCTGCGAAGCGACCTTTGCCCACCTGCATGTCCAGCTCTAATGGCAGAGGTTCCGTGTTATGGTTAAGGCTGTTGGCGTGCGTGGAGCTGCTGTCCGAGCGATCGTCGTCCATCATTATAGCGCACGCATCGCTGCAGTCTAGTGGACCTTTGCGTTTCGAAGGTTTTTTGGTTTCCCACTCGCTGAGCTTGCGTCGTCGGTGGATGCGGTACCAGTAGAACGATGCCACAACCACTACAGCCAGAACAAGCAGAGGCACCAGGCTGACAAAGCTTACTAACAGCACTTCATTTTCTGGGGCGCCTGGAGGAAAAGTTGGAGGGAAAAAAAAAAAAAACAAGAGCAGTCAGTTTAATCTGAAAACTTGATCAAAACCAGTAAAACTTGCAGTTATAAAAAAGATCAAAAGGTTGTAATTTTATTGCATGGATGCTGCTTAAGGTGACAGATGTTCACAAAGATGCTAAATTTCACATTTAGGTTGTGATTCCAAGAAACACATGAGAAAAAGAGTCACACAATGAAACTCTGTCTATAACCTGCAGGGAAATGTACCATGCCACTCAGACTTCCTGCCAACCTGAGGTTTGGCAAAGCCTGCCGAAAACATTACAGGTTGACTGAGACAGACTAGTGCTAGCTATAAGGGGCACAGAGTGGGGGTGAAAAAAAAAAAAAAAAAAAAAACTGAGTCTGTCTGCATTTTTCCATCACACACACATTACACACCACCACCATCACTACAGTACAGGAATAAAACATTCATAAATAGATACCCAACTCTGGAACATTTAACATGACAATAAAAGGAAAAAAAAAAAAAGAAAAGCAGTCTGGAAAGGAATCCAAAACAAAGAAAGTTTTAAAATAGAAGAGCTACTTATGAAGACTGGAAATGTACAGATTTATCATTTATACTTTATGGAATGAGATGTGCAGTTTAACACACAGTGGCAGAAACGTTGAAAATAACGTCCTACTGTGGTGAGCAAAAGACCGTTCTCAGACTGTTTAATTAAACACATTACTTGTGTATATATGGGTGTGTGTGTGTGTGTGTGTGTGTGTGTGTGTGCACGTGTGTTTGCACGTGTGTGTGTGTCTGTACTGAGTGCTTTATAACAGGCAGTTCGAAGTTTATGTTCTCTAAAGCCCCTGACTCACAGGTTAGTCAAATAGATCTTAATTGTTCCAACATTTCAGTGAATCACACAACAGACAGCAGCACACAGACAGGACATGGTGTGACATTATAAAAGCTCTTGTTAAAATCGAAATAATGCAACATGATTTGATGTGAAATCTGTAGCAGGATTTGGAAAAAATGTACCTTCCAAACCCTTGAGACAAATGCCTTACTGTTTCTGAAGTTCTTTTCTATGAAGGGATTAATTTAATTTAAGTAAGTACACTTAATCCTGGCGTCTGGTGCAAAATATACACATGAAATTATAACGATTTGATTGCCAGATGTTGAATTGAATGACATGCGTCTACATTCTACTGACTGGGCAGAGAATGTGGTGGTTGCACTAGGTTGGGATTGGGACTGTGCATAGTAAAGTGTTAGGGTCACTGTTATTTATTTGTTATGGTTACGACTCCAGTTTACAGTATGACTAAAGCTATAAATGTGCTTATCACACTTTTTGCCAAAAGCCATTCCATTCCACTCTCTCACTCTCTCTCTCTCTCCCCTAGGCTGACAGTGACTTATACCTGTCTTTAGAGCATCTGCTCTGGATTCCATAGTGTGGGGGGAAAAAAGAAAAATCATCCCAGACTAGACCTGTCTGACAGACATCTTTTCTTCTCCTTTTTTTCCCCCCGAAAAACATATATCCAGTGATAAAGGATCAGCTGGGGGGTGAACAACTGAACCTCTGAATCGGGTTTGGAAATTAGTCACTCATAAGAATGACACAGACTCAGTTCCTTGTCTCTTTTCTTCTTTCCACAGAGATGTTCAAACACACTAATCCTTTCTGAGACGACAACAAAAAAAAACAAAACACATTCAAGGTGCACACGAGGTAAGACACTGTCACTTTGTGTGTGTGTGTCAAAATGATTGTGATTTATAAAATGAGGCATAAAATGCTTCTACTGTAAATATGGAAGGAGAAAAAAAAAAAAAGATATGCACAGACACTATAGACACTGTAAAAAGTACCGAAGTGTTGAATGTATTTTGCAGCAACAGCTTGTCGCTGTGGCCACATACACTAACAAGCTGAGGGAGAAACTCGTCATGTGTGAAGCTCCAACTATGAAAGGGAGATGCTTCCAACAGCTATAAATCAAAACAGCTGCTGCCATCTACAGTACATTTGTCACTCTTTTGTACTGAGCCAATCGCGTTTACAACTACAACAACAGGAAAGAAAAAAAAAAAGAAAACTAATGGAGTACACACTAACATAAGCTCTCTAACAAGTTTTGCAAGTTGCTTATTAGAAACGCATGTACTTTTGGAAATAAGCTAGCTATCATTACAAAGAGAAAAACAGTAGCAAGGATGTGTGATTCGCTTAGTGATAACCATCTGTATTAAATTCAGAGCCAGGTCTGTTTGTGTTGTCTTCCACTGTCACTATGACTCACAAAACGGAAAAAAATAAATAAAGGCTTAGATATTCCAGAAAACACAAAGCAGTCCATATGAGTGTTTAATAGTCTTCTATTGTCCTATAAGCGCAATGTCCTATATCTACTTGTGAATGACATTTGGTACGCCGTTACTGACAGCTGCAAAACTCTGATGACGCAAAAGCGGAGAGCTTGTCTTAGTTTCGGTTTGAGTCACAAATATGTTATGTGGAGCGAAAATATTGGCAAACATTTCTGAGAAAAATTAACCTTGGCACTTTTCCTATAAGTAAACATGGACTTCCTGCAGCACATGCTCACCATGAGTAAAACACCTCCTCGTAAGCTTGGTCTGCGCCTTTTCACATTTTATACATAAAACACATTTGTGTAATGTAAAAAACTTTATTTTTCTTACTGTAATGTCTTATGTTTGTGTACCATTAAGAAAGGACTAGGACACATGGTGCATGAACCACTACAGGCCTGCTAACACGAGAGCGTATTAGGTTAGAGCATGCCCAGTACACCCAGCTGTTTTGCTATGTGGTTGTGTCGTCTCTGTTTTGAGTTAAAGAGACAGGAAACCACACGTCTGGGATTCTCTGCTGTCTGCCTCACCACACAACCAGAGCCAGCACTACACTGTGTCTTGAACAGGCAAAACACTGCTAACTAATGTACAGTTGAAGTGCAGTGAAGTGTATTACAGTGGTCTACAGGTGCCCCATATATACCCTGAGCTAAATCCTAATATATTATTCCACCTAGATACAAACTTACAGTCTACCGGATGATATTTTCCTACAATGAACAGAAATAATGAATAGACATACTATGAAAAATACGACGACATAAAGATGTTTACAAATTGACCCTACTAGATTCTATAAAAAATGTAAACTGGAAACCCCTCTAACCATATACAGTCATTCCCACATGACTCCTGATCTTTCGTAGCATGGCCCTTATTCCATACTGGAATGTGAAAATTAGTGATTTTTTTAACGGCACAGTGGAATACCTGTTACATATTACACGCTTGTAATGGATGCCTTGGGCGTTTTTTACACTCCATCAATACTCATTTGGAATATATACCTGCATAACCATTATACTAATCTTAAGAAAATAATGAGACATTTTGTCTTATTAAAACGGTTTCAAATTAGTTTTAACATAGAAATAAAGTGAACATTTATTATGCTCTTTTTCCTTAAGTTTCCAGGTTTACACATAACACCAAACTCATTTATTCATACGCTTCATCCTGGTTTGGATAACCGGTAATACAGAGCCCTATGGTTTTGAAGAGCACTGGACATGAAGTGGGAAATCCACCTTTAATGGCATCTCAGGGCACCTAACACACATCAATGAACTCTCACAGCAAGGGGCAATTTATATGTAACCACCAGTCCGCCTACATACATGGTTAGAAGAGAAAGTGTTTTGCAAAAAAAAAAAAAAAAAAAGTCCCAATAGCTGTCAATAGACTTCTGTTGTATGTTAGATTTGCATAAACAGCTTGTTCATTTTTTTTTCTCACTGCTGGGAAATGCTTAAAAATTCTTGTCAGTGCTATTCACACACAACACTTTACATGTGGTATGCAGATATTATGTTGAGAAATACTGGAGTTTCCCAATAAAATCTGAAGAATGCTTAAACTAAATACAATACTTTACGACAATTATTTACGTAAGAAAGCCAGTAAACCTTTAGCATCAGCTTTGTCAGCCCCAGAAGCTGAACTACAAAACCCTGCACATAAAGTCAAGCATACTAGGACTCCTACAGTCCTGTCATTCTGAAACACACGTTTGCAACACAAGCTGATAAAAGTCATGCGACAGCAGGGGTTTAACCTTGTAAAGTTTAACTCTAAAATCTCTCCCACGCACAAACACTTAAAAACACATGCCTACTCTACTACTGCCTGGCCAAAAAGGTCAATATGTCAGAAAGGTCAAATCATCAGAGTGTATCAAGCAAAGAAAACAGCTAAGGAGATTCAAAATTACTGCCACTGGGCTCAAACCCCTTCAACACATTATCATACTGTCAGGGCTGAACCGTCAACTTTGTGGAAAAAATGTGGTTGGAAAAAGAATCATAAAGGGAAGTCACTCAAACACTTCACATTGTGAAGGTGCATGGTAAAAAAAACATCAATGGTTAAAAACCGTAGCTTTATTTACTAGTGACAACAAGAACATTTCCACACACACACACACACACACACACACACACACACACACACACACACACACACACACACAAGTAATGAGAGCTCAGAGGATTGGAACTAAACAGCTGTGTGACCATAAGAAAAACACTTAGTGAGAATAATCAGAAAAAAAGCTTTTAGTTTGCTAGAGAGTATAAAGATTGGACTTTGGAGCATGTCCTGTGGTCTAATGATTTCAGACTGACCCTGTTCCAGAGCTATGGGGGCATTAGGGTTAGAAGGGAAGCGCACGAAGCGATGCACCCAGCATGTACAAGCCTCTGGAGGCAGTGTTATGATATGATCTGGATTTAGTTCAGTTCAGTTCAGTTGGTCAGGTCAGCAACAATATGTGGCAAATAAAATGAGGTCAGCTGATGACCTGAATGTACTGAATGACCAAGTTAACACATCTACGGCATTATTCTTCCCTGATGGCACAGACATATTCTAGCACCCAAATTGTGAAAAAGTGTTTCTGGGAGCATGACGAATCATTTTACACACGACCTCCACATTGTGTGTTGTAATCAAAGCTAAAGGTGAACGACTGACTGAATGAATCAATGTGAGACTTTCTTTTGGCCAGGCAGCGTATCTTATTTTTTTGGAAAATGCATTCAACAAAGCCAAGATAATTAAACTAAACATATTTGAAAATTTGGAGGCCCTAAATGACAACATGCATAATGTGGACCCAAATCATATTATTTTATATGTAAGAATGAGTAAAATTAATACTCCTTTATCCTTGAAACAATAAAATTATAATAATAATAATTATCAGGAAAGAAAAAAAAACTAGAACGGAACTACACAGGGCAGTAAATTTCTGAAGTATATAAAAAAATAAAGAACTAAATTGTATTTAACATTTAAAATAATTGCTAAATCGCTGATTTAGAGCAGACTGGGGGAAATGATCTAGTTATATGTAGAATAAAATCGAATTTGGCTTAAAAATGTACCTGAATCACTTTCAGCTGGATTAAATGCTGACGACTCCGCAAAATATTTCCTTTTAGCACCTGAAAAATGACCATTAGATTATTAGGCTACTTAGCATGGTGAAAGTTTTGAACTTTGAAATAATTTCTACTTTGGTTGTCTAAAATACCAAACGTCTGAAAAGAACTGTAGACAGTCACTATTTCGACGTTCTGAGCGGTGATCAGGAATGTCAACAACCTACTAGCATCATAGCTAGTAGTAACCTACTTAGCTAGCAAATTAGCCATATACTGTACTGCTTATTCTATGGTAGGTACTAACTAGCAAGTTAGCCTGTTAGCCTTTTTCTACTTTTTTTTTTAATTCACTGGACATCCTGACTAAATCCAATTAATCAGCATTAATTTCTTATTGATGTGCACTTACTGTGGGTCTGCTTAATAATCTTCCGTTTTTTTTTGGTCTTTTCATCCCAGATACATATAAACGCTTTGTAATGCTTCCTTATGATTTTCTGATCTTAGTTGCATTAGACAAACCTTTCTGCCAAATCAAAGAACATCTGCATTCCCATGTATCTATGATAAAACCCATGGAACACCATGATGGTCAGGGGCCATAAGCAAAAGATACTGCTTATAACAAGAAATGGCCCTGACACTGAGAGAATGAAAGATAAAAGAATGGAAATGAAACTCACTGTGAGAGAAAATCAGGTCCTCGTTGCACTCGTCAGTATCACAGGAACAGATGTAGAGCAGACCATTGTCTGTCTTTTGTTCCTTCATCTCACATGTGCTGCTGTTGTAGTCCTTCAGAAACATCCCATACAGAGGTTGTGTTGGAGCGTGACACACTGTCTCGATAGTGTTGTTTTCCTCATTCTTTCTCCTGAAGGACAGCACAACACATAGAATAATAAAATCAATTATTAAATTCAAATTGTTTTACATAGTGTGTCGTGTTTACACATCTCTAGATGCATAATAATAAACCTGTTCAGTTGATAAAATGTTTAACTTGGCATTTATGTATAACAAAGGCTGCTTTGTCATTTACATTTTGTAAAATTAATTAAAGAACGATGACGTACCAGATTGCCACGCAGACTTCATCGTTTCGCTCACAGATAGAGGTGATGCTGCAGTTGGCTTTACATCCACCAGATCCAGTACAGGTGGAGATCTGCACATCGCAGAACTTACACAGTTTGCTTATCTTAATTTCGCCAGGGATCATTCCTTCTAAAACACAACATACAAGCATGGAAGTTAGTATAATCTAAACTCTTTAAAGTGTGAATAAAATGTTACTGAGATGAAACCACCACAATGTGAGTTCGTTGTGCCACAATTTCTTAAATTGGATTGGTGAGGAAGTGAATACTCTTGCTCTAATTCAAATGACATGCTCAATCTAAAACATGGATAATATACATAGTCTAAAAATATGAATAAAAAAGAAAAAAGAAAAATGTGTGGTTTTATAACAAATAAAAAACATATTTGTGACCTTGTGAAGATTTCTTAAAAGAGATGTTTATTTAACATTTATGGAAGAAGTCTCTTGTGTCAGCACTAATTTTTCCTGCCATGGGAGAATCTTCTGGACTTTGAACTTTCCAGTTTCTCAGTAACATGACAAGCTGCATCTGGTCGTATTAACTTATGAACTAAGGGGGAGAAGGCAGAGGCTGGTGAGGGAATGAAAAATTCATATCTTCTATAAAGTAAATTGTAACAGGAAATGACAAAAGCGATTATGGTTGAGAAGTAAGGGTTCCTATACATGAGGAATAAAGCAGTTGATGGCATCATAATATAGGAAAAGAATTCACTTTAGCTTAGTAACACATTTTGGATTATTTTCATTTAACAGCGTACTCCGTTGTGTTTTATTGATTACATAATAAATGCTGAATTATTCAGCATCTACTACAAAGTTCTTCTATTCTCTATCACAATGCACATTTTTGCTCTGTTCCAGGTCCCACCATGGCTTTGTGGCAAATAATTACCACTCTAAAGCCCTTAACTATCTACCTTAGATTTGTTTTGGTCCGGAACAGTATGAAATTGTGGCCTGGTGGTCTTTGAACACTGGATTAGGACCATCTATATTATTAAATGGCATATTTTAATTCCCCTTTCCTGCCTTTAATAGGGGCATAACAACTAAGGGGAGGATGGGGAGTGTGTGAAGGTGTATTATGGTGTGTCAGCATGATTGTATGATCTTGCATGCAGATTTCCTGGGCCATCTTCTCCTTATGACTTGTTCAGACTTGTTCTCCATGCTGAAAGTTTCCTCAGACACTAACTTCAAAACACTTAGGACATTTTCCTTGGAGTTAACATTATTATTCTGGATTTCTTAAAATAATTGTAGCTACATATACATATACTGATTTTGAATCGGGTGCAAAAAAAGTATGTTTCAGTGTGTGATAAAACTGTGTGTGAATGGTTTCTTTGTCAGAAATGAATGTGATGTACAGTCAGGCTAAACCAAGGCAACACCAGCAGCTGAAGGCACCAGGCACTCAATATTTGTGTGTGGGGGGCATATGCAGGCATTAAACACTGTAATGTAGCCCCCTAGACCAGCTGTTGGCTTGTGTAATAAGCATGCCTCCCCTGATAAAAGCCTTCCTCTCCTCTCCTCTCCTTTGATAAAAGGCTTCCCAGCTTCTGTTCGGCGGAAAAGAGAAGCATTCGGGCAAAATCATCATAGGAAATCGGGTCCAATATATGTAATAGGATATATAAGCACTGTAACCAGTGAACAGCTTGTAAAAACCAAAAACATTCAATTGCAACAAATTGCACTGATGCCATACCAACCACATAAAGCTGTGAAGAAAGCCACTTAACTGTAACTTTGATCCTTGAAACCGATATAAAGTGCTGTTAACCACATATGCTAAGAGTTAGAGCAATTTAATAGTGAGTGGTATTTAAAAAAATACCCCAAGGAATATCAACTTCATTTGTATCATACATGTGATAGCCACAAACTTTGAAGAACTTGTACACGCCTCTGTAATGGTCGACTAGGAGCAGTTGTTAAATTACCTCAATTCATATTTAAAATATGCAACTAGATAAGGCTACTAAACTCATACAACCATTCTAAGGTAAATTTAGATTATAATAATAACTTTTCCAGTTTTCTTTTGCCTGCTCCCTTTAAGGGGTTGCCACAGGGAATCAGATCCGCACATTTGACTTGGCACAGGTTTTACGCTAGATACCCTTCCTAACGCAACCCTCCAAATTCTATCCAGGCTTGGAATTATAAAACTAAGAATGCTCTGCAACCAGTGGCTGGGTTTGGTGCATTGGCTAGGAACCAAAGCCAGGCCATCCACATGGCATGTGAAAAACCTACCACTACCCGCTAAGATAATGCCCTTACATAATGCTAACTACAGTACTTACTATAAAAGAATAAGTGTTTACTGGCTGCTCACCATTTGCCATTAGATTTTAATTATGTGAGATTTGAGTAAACAAGTTGTTCATGCCTTTCTGAGTAGAAAATGTTTTGAAAGTCTTATCCCTGGTGACTGCACAAACAGATGCACTACAGATGCACAAGATAGAGAGTATGTTTAAAACACTGTTTTTTTTTGTCTTTTAAATTTGAAAAACACATAGTACAACATTGCACAAGTCATGAGTAAACTATTCTCAGATAAAATGCAATAATATAAGCCAGAGATTATTGCCATGATGGGATTTCTCTACTAATCCCCCCAAAAAAGGTTCAGAGACCCTACAAACTAAACACTAAAGCTAGGTGATGATTACATATTCGAAAATGTTAAACTTGAAATGATTTGGCTTTAAATTAAACTGTCCTCGATGCGTTTCCTTCACTGCTTTATGCTCTTTCCACTCCTCACCAGGAAAGGATGACCCAGGTGACCTGGACGAGGAAGGAAGAGCAGACAAGGTAGAAATCAGTCTTCCTTTGCACAGCTAAAATAACAAACTTCGGGGAAGAAAAAAAAACTGCCACTGTGGAGAGTTATCAATGCACTGCACTGCATGAAAAAGTTCTCTCCATGCGTCATGGGTGGAGTGCATCTGTTTTGAATTTGATATCGCAGTGCCAGAACATGCCGGGAAGACAACAGGAACGCTTTGCTGATCACCTGGGTAAATGTTAGTAAATGAGTTAGCAAAGCAGACCAGTGCATTACAACTATATTGAGGGAAGGAAGACAACAATCAAATCAGACCTGTCATTTAGAGGTTGGGTGACCCCTCTTCTACTCACTAAAGAACTGTTTCTCTCGGCTTTTCACACAGGCCCAGAGAGGCAAGAGTAAACATGGGCTCTGACTAACACCCCTTCCTGCTTCACTGCCTGGGCGTTACAGTTTTCTGAAGGCCTACAAAAGGACTCTTTCAGACAGCAAGCATTGCTCTGGTGCTTGCACTGAAGAGCCTTTCAGTGGAGAGTCCATCCCTCTAATCTTCTTAAAGGAGATACTGAAGTCCTCCAGTCTTCTTTATGTGTATGGAAAGTGCAAACATAGGTGGTTCAGGAAAAGAGCAAGTCAGTAAACAGGATTTTTCTTTGTGGTGTAGCTAAACGCATAGTTTATGCGTATGGTTGGTGTATGCATTTTGTCTCCAGATCTGAAGCTTGACATTGAGCTGGTGGCGTTGTTAATGTGCAGTCAGCTCAGGCAACAAAAACGGTGGCACACTTTATCTCAGAGTAACATGTGATTATCCACATCATGGCAGTGGAGTCAAAATTGTTTTCAGACAGACAGATAGGCAGACAGACTGACGACCACCCAGACAGACAGATGCATACACATGATAACACAGCAATCACATGCACACACATTTTGATGTAAAAATAACAATTTTAGGGGTCTTTGTAAACATGGAGGAGAAGCCAAACAAAGAACACAAATGCCTTTGCGTGGTATTCAACGCAATAACATTGTGTGCTGTTTGTGTGCAAATGACAAGTACAGAAAGTAGACAGGGAAGAGATAGGTAAAGGAAAATGCCACTTGCTAAGTAAAAGAATTATGTGAACATAATATGTATAACAACTAAGACAAACAAAGTAGTATAGTAACTGTAAATAGATTTTTTTCTTCCTTTTTTTTCTCACTACAGGCCTAGGAGGAACCATTAGCTTTGTCTCTCACAGACAGGTTGCTGTTACAAAAGACAGGTGAGGCAGGGAGGGACTCATTAGAAGTAATTAGTACCCAACTCACCTATAATTATGGCATGAAGAGTTAAAATAAATGCCAAGACAGGGGAGAATAAGTAAAATTATACTATTTGATAAAAGGAAGGAGGTTTGGCTGGAATTGGAATCCTAAGGTTAAACTCTTGTAAAAGTCTCACTTTCCCAGAAGTCTGACAATGCAGAATGACAAAGAAAAGGTCTGCAGTCGTTGTTCGCCTGGATCAAGGAGTCATAACCTGCTGTGGCAAACTCATCACGACGCGACTTTATAGATTTATGGCTGCAATATTTTTAACCGCCCAAATGAAGTTATCTGAACACATGGCTCAGAATTTAAATGCTTATCTTTAAATGCATGACTGTTATTATTATTATATTATTATTATTATTGTGATTATTATTATTTTTTTATATTTGTAGTATACAAATTAATCACTTTAATTCTATATTAGGCTTACTTGTAGAACACATGTTTTCTTCTTTTTTTAACCCTTTAAGTGTAGTTAATGAGAAACTGGATGGAAAACAATTAAACTAATTATTTATTACAATATTAAGGCCTTAAGGCTAAAGAAGTGCAGAACCATCTGCTATTGCTTAGGGTTTAGGATGTTAATAATTTAAACCTCTAATTAAAAAAAGGATTCCATCCATTCATTTAGAAACCTCTGTAGTCCAACTAGGGCATTTAGTTCCATTTGAATGACTGTGGTTGGTCCTCCAGGGTCAACATTCATACGCATTCCATATTATGGTCAATTTGGAAATGCGAATTAGCCTAATGAGCATGTCTTTGGAGTGTGGGAGGAAACCAGAGGAACCAGAGGAAATCCACAAAGCAAGGAGAGAACATGCAAACTCCATGAACACAGACCTGGGAGTCGAACCCGGGACCTGAAGGTGCAACATGACAGTGCTTAACACTAACCCACGATGCCGCCAAAAAAGGGTTTATACGCTCTGAAACATAGCTACTTTTCCTTCTTGCAGGGGACATGTTTAAACATGCACATTTAGTCTGAAAAGCATTAAAAACAGGGTCAAAACTAATTTACAGGATATATACTTATTAATGTTTGTGCATAGCACAGACCGGTTCAAGTCACAACAGCTCTGAGTTGGAAAGAAGTGTGTAGTGCATGCACCTGAAAGGAAGGAAGCTGATCGGAAAGAGTTGTGACGTCAGAATACAGAACGGTGCAAACACCTCTCACATGTCACAGCCACTCCACAGCTCTGTCACAAAGTCACCCAGGCAGCCCAACGCTCTTTATGAACTTCACTCTGAGGATCTGTTTATTCTAACGATAATAAACGTGACTGAAGCGGAGGTCGGCAGTGACGTCATTCTGACACGGCACCTGTGTGAATGCGTGTTGCGTAACTGTACAGTAACGGAAAAAACATACAAGGGAAAGAAAGAGTAAACGGTGTGTGTGTGTGTGTGTGCTGAGTGAACTAGTGTTCAACAGTGCTTCACTGTGGCGGTGTCTCAAATCCGAACTCAGAAGTGTCCAAAAGCAAACACACACACACACACACACACTCACCCACTACGCTCCTCTCCAGCGCGAGTGGAGACATGAAGACAGCCGCCCACCACAGCACGGAAAAGCCTGCATACTCCATTAGCCGAGTCCTCTCCGTCCGGGTCTCACATTAATGAAGTTAAAAGTGTCCTCGAGTTGGAGAGAAGACTGTGTCTCTGCTCGTCCACGCCAGCTGCGTGACTCCGGAGACGAACAGGCTCAAGCTTTCCTCTTCACTGTGCGCGTAAAAGTGTGTGTGTGTGTGTGTGTGTGAACACTGAAGCGGGTTGACTCACACTGGATTCTGCTCGCTTTGCTCTGAAACAGGAAATCTTTCAGTAAGGGCAGGACTTTTCCTCCTGCGACTCCCTCCCGCTGCACGACGCACTTTCTGCCCCGGTCTGTAATTATACGCCTTAAAGTCTAATTCTGGGTAGACCACTTAAAATGACACGTTAACAATCTTACACACAGAACTTTATTTATTTATTTTATCTTTATTATTCCCTCAGAGAAGATTAGGAGGCACTTGCTCTTTATGAACTGTTTGAATGTGTATGATCAAACACACTGTGACAGACAGTCTAAATGTTATAATTATTATGGGACCTATTTCATTCCTGCATTTATTATGATTATTTGGTCACATTTCTGAGGTTACTTTCATTAAACAATAAAAAAATACTCCATAGAGTTGCCATCTTTGACAAAAAAATATTCCATAAAGTTTCCATTTTTGACAAAAAAAAACACACAAAAAAACAAACAAACAAACAAACAAAAAAAACAGTTTGTCTTAGAAACCCAGTTTTTATTATAGTGGTGCCTCGGCATACGAATAATGCAAATGCAGATAATCCGTTTCAGCCATCCAAAAATATTCCCAATATTACCAATTTTCATCACTATAATTATATTTTTGCATCTAAAAACAATCAAAACATTTAGAAAATACATGCAAATGAAGTAAATTATGAAGTAAACAGCCGTCAATAGCCGAAAATGCTTTGCATGCAAGGGAAATTTCCTGCAAAATATTAGTTCTTAAGGCGAATATTCACAAGGTGCGTTCTTTTTGTTTGCCGAGGTACTACAATATGTACTTATTTGTGCTTGGTGGGTTTTTTCTGGGAAGTCCAATTTCTTCTTACAGTCAAAAGACGTACAGGTTAGGCTAACTGGTGTTTCCAAACTGGGCTTCGGAGTGGCAACCTGACCCCTTAAGGAACTGCATAAGAAACACTGGATATACTTTAAGGGTGGAGAGTATCCATCAACCCATGTGCCAGATGGCACGTGCACGGATTAATTTATTGCAGAGTGGGGGGCTCATGTAGGCTTATAAGGCATCATGGTGGCGTAGTGGTTAGCACTGTTTCCTCGCAACTTCAGAGTCAAGGGTTCGATTCCGGCCTCGGGTTGGTTTGCATGTTCTCTCTTGTTGGGTTATCTCATTGCAGTTTCTTTGTACAGTCCAAAAACATGCACATGTGATGGGCTGGCATTCTGTTCAGGGTGTACCCTGCCTTCTGCCCCTAGTACAGGATAAGTGTATAGAGTGAATGAGAGTGTACTGTAGTAGTAGTGGGCCATTTTAGTGGCCAAGCAGACTATTAAGGATTTCAAGGCTTTAATGAAAGTGTCCACAATAGATTTATAGACCTGAAGGCTTCAAGCAGTTATACCTGTGCACACTGGGTGCTGTGGTGTACTAAGATTAATTTGTCTACAGCAATTATCATTACCGGTTGAACCATAAATGTAAAAATTGTCTGTTTTTTTTTTTTAGACTGAAGTAGACTTTTGTGCTTTTTAGTTGCAGTTTGAGCATCGAAAGTGTATTTTTATCTCTCGTGCTTCAACACAATTTTTTGTTAAACATTTGTTGCATGTAGCCAATGTAGTTATTAGCAACCAGTTCTGGATAGCTGTGATAATTACAGTATGCAAAATACTGTAGAATTATAGAATATAGCTGTATGGAATCACTTACTCATTCTTCAATATTTCAAGTGATCTCAGATCATGATCCATCAAAAAAAAAAAAAATTCTCAGAAAAAAAAAGCAGGAAAAAAATCTCCTTCTTAAAGATAATGTTTCACCCCTATTCTTCAAGGTTTTAATAATTTGTTTTACAGTTCTTAACCCAGTTGTAGTAGTTTCAGCAGTGTTCTTAGTTGTTTTCTTTGCTTAATGCAGGCCAATAATTTGATCGTTCTAAAACAGAGTACTGTAACATTATTGCCATGACACAGGATGAGAATTTTCTCACTGCATCAGTTAGGGTTAAATAACTTTTTGCCAGCTTAAAAAATATTAATCACTGCAGTAATTATACATTGCCAGGCCCTTACCTATTTGTTTAAACTGTGTGCCTTTTTTTGGCTGGGCAGTGTATATTCCAGGGCAGATGGCAATTCTAACTGTCTTACTTGATACAGTCATGACAATTAAGTTGAATTTACACTGTACAGTTTTGCAGTCACAAAATTGACTACATTCGGTGGGCTGGTGGGCTAGGAATGCATAGGATTCAGCAACCATTTTTGTGTCACCAGCAAAAATCCTTTGTCAGTATGAAAACATTTTCATTAGAGACATTAAAAAAATATTGTTCTGCAATTTCAGTGCTCCTTTAGGTTCCTACTTCTCATACTGTGCCAAAAGTTCCCAATAAAATATTTTCTAATTCTCTGACAAGAACATGGTCTCCACCCCTAAATCCATTTATTATCAGTCTTTGATCAGGGACAGCATCTACTGTACAAATCTCTAAGTATGGTCTGTTACTATAGAAATATGCATTAGAAATAAGTGTGCTAAAATATAGTCTATCATTTATGTTACAGACAGAAGTACTGCCCAGGTTGTGTTGCTATTCAAAAATAATGCACCAATCAGTTTTGAAGACTTGCTGTGGTATAACTTCCTTTGATTGTTGGTCTATCATTAGAGGAACCTCATTGTGTACTCTGACATAAAGAACACATTATTTTATTTTATTCATTTCATTAATCATTTTAATGGTACACTGTAATCACAGAGTGTAAAACTGGCAAAATTGATATTCAGTTGAGATAGAAGATAAATAAAGAGGGTTGAAGAGAACGAGGAACAGAACAAGTGGGCAAGATTGTTTTGTACAGCAGTCAAATTATGTGACTGGTTAAAGACTAATAAGTCACATAATTTGCAAATGCATCAGCTTATAACAGTTAACATAGATGCAGAAAAGCACATCGATTGTTTTTGAAACAATTTTTTTGTACAACAAGAGCTGGTGTGTGAGAGAGATATTGTCTTTTTCCCACTTTCCCCCCTCTCTTTGGTAAAAGAGGCACAATGTGAGGTTCCGCAACGTGAAGGACAAGTTCAGACAGACAGGCCTAAACATGCACACGCACAGCTGGCAAGTTGCCACCCAGTCATTCTCACACACTCTTTTGCTGAACATGGAGAAAAGAGAGGAGTCACACAGTCTGCCTCCAGCACTAAACACACGACCATTATCACCTGATGTAGAGACAGACAGAAATCACACATCAAAAGATGGCGCATATGGCTGTGTACCAAGCCCGCAAGCCAAGACTGCTGAGATCTTGTGATGATCGATTGTTGTTTGTGCATGTTCATGTTGAAACATTTTCTGGGATTACATAACTGTACTAGGGCATGTACATATCAGCATGTCTTAGACGTCTTGTAGGTCTCCTCCTCCGTCTCTTTAACTACACAATTTATCTAAAATGATGTCCCAGACACTTTTACTCCCATGATTACCTGGACTAGATTGACAACTTCTCCACTATAGTAACTCTCACTTCTAACAGTCTAACAGTGGTGGTGTCAGCTCTCAAACTAGGGACCTCCTGGTCAGCAGTCCAACACCTTGCATTTCATTCAATTCAATTCAATTCAATTAATTATATTTATTATATTAATTCACCCTTATATAACAAGCAGCATAGGTTATAAAACATATAGCCCGATACCTAACCCTCCTTGTTCCTTATCCAGCAAGAGAAAAGCTGTAAATGTTTTTTTTTTTATAGGGAACACTCCATTTTACAGAAGCTAAATGCTAAGAATGCACATGACACTCTGGTAGATAGTGGTAGATAAGTTATTGATGATACAAAGTGGTTTTTAATCATCTTTCATCAGCTGCCCGTAGGCTGTTGACACTATGATACAACTATTTTTTTTTCCATAGTTGATACATATATCCTATGAGTACAAATCCTGACATATCTAAACACATCAAATCTTACCAGCTAGGTAATATTTGACCTGAAAAGCAGAGGCCAATATAAAATTCCAGTGGTTACTTTTGTATCAAAGTATTCTCAGGAATGCAAAGTTTGTTCATGTCTATTCTTGGCACTAAGTGAGGTAGAGTAGTGGAGTTGGGTTTCTGTTGGCACGCTTTGCTTTGACAGAGGTGCGGTGTCTCACTCCTCCAGCGCCATATGATCGGAGCTAAAGTGGAAAGCGGCAGCGGACGAGATGCTTCATACATGCCGCAGGTCTGAGACATAAACCAAACATCTTTGATCTGAGACATCTTCCTTCGCTAATAATATTTGTTTTAGGCTTTTAATATCTCATTGGGAATGTTAAATTCTGCATTCATCCAATACCAAAAAAAAAAATGCTTTAAGTAAAATGGGTGTAGTGACGCTGTATCGTTTATTTTTTTTTTAAAGCAACATGGATAGACAGATATATAGATCAATAGAACATGAACGGGGCGGCACGGGGGTGTAGTGTTTAGCACTGCACCTCCATTCCCGGCCAGGCTCGATTCCCGTCTCTGTGTGCATGGAGTTTGCATGTTCTTCCCGTGCTTGGTGGGGTACTCCGGTTTCCTCCCACAGTCCAAAGATATGCAGGTTAGGCTAACTGGCATTCCCAAATTGCCCGTAGTGTGTGAATGAGTGTGTGTGTGTGTGTGTGTGTGTGTGTTTGTGTGCCCTGCGATTGGCACCCTGTCCATGATGTACCCTGCCTCATGCCCTAAGCCTCCTGGGATACAGTAGGCTCCAGGACCCCGCGACCCTGAGGATAAAGGATAAAGTGGTATAGAAGATGAGTGAGTGAGTGAGAACGGCTCTACCATGGGACCACTGCTGTTATTCAGCACAGCAGTGACACTATCATCATAGTGGTGATATGTCTGTGACGCAGGTATGAGTATATTAGGAACAGCAGTGTTCCTGGAAATTTAAAACATCCCAGTGTGGCTACTGTGTTTGGTGTGCTGACAGTGGTGAAGTGGTTGGACATTGACCACTGATGAAAGACTAGAGGATGATGAACATACACTTTGCATGGAAAAGATGAGCTATAGTCCCTGTGTATACACATAAGATGGTCCACCAAGGTAGGTGTGTCGAATGAAGTGTCCAGTAATAATAAACAGTGGCTAAAAATCACAGCAACAACTTCGCTGATCTACTAATCTAAAACATTAAACAAGCAGCAACCTTTCTGCATCTGATGAGATGGGCAAGGTGCAGTTGCACATGAGTAAAAAATTTTTTTTCTGCAACTGATGAGATGGGCATGTGCAGTTGAATATGAGTAAAATTTTGTTTGCCAAATTAAATGCTGTTAATAATCGATGGATAATGTGTCTTGTGATTAAAAATGTTTCAGGCATTTCCAATGAGAATATTACTCTCATTATACTTTGCTTTACCACAACATTATTATAGCTTCAGGATTCATACATGTGGCATATCCATACTTTACCAAGAAACTACTTTGGTCAGTATGATAGTAACTATAGAAGTGTATAAGAAATGCAAATAAAATGGCTCACAAAACCAAGGCTACATCATATAAAGACATTTTATACCAAAGATGATGGATGTTGGGAAGTGGAGAATGTTTTATTGGGTGGCAAGCGACTGGGGTACAGAGTTAAAGACTGAGCAAAAAAGTCCATAACCCTGTAAAGAGCTCATGGATGTCTACCAGACTGCTAAGAAAAATGAGAACAGCTGCTCCACCATGGCTTGATGAGTAAAAAAATGTCAGCACCTCACTGCAAATCATTTCAACTACACAGACAGCACAGCATGTTAACAATATTTGTTTTATGAAGACCATTAGTATTGCAGAAAATGCCATGTCTATGACTGTATCTAACTGTTTTTTTTCTTTTCTTTTAAAAAAATAAACAATTAGATTTTGCTGAAAAAGCCAAATGTCTACACACTAGCTCAAAGATTTATCTGGATTAAAAAAAAACATTTAAGTTTGTACTTTCCCTGCTTTTTACAATTTCATTCAGTGTAGTTAATACCATTCCACAGAACCTTGATAGTTTTATTCTAAGAAGAGAAACTTTTACTATATATACTGTAAACATTGGGAGCATATATAGAGTACATACCCCATGACAGCCACAACATTAACACATTAACACTGATTATCATGTATATCCCAGTCAACCGGTGACAGAATCATGGGCACCCAAGGCTCATTTATGTCTTTGAGGAGGAAAGGCCAGTCTGTCTGGTCCAATTCCCCAGAAAGGCCAATGCAGCACAACCCGCCAAAAAGTAAATGCTGGCCACAGTAAAAAGGCACCCAGTCCATCACAGCTCACCATGCACAGAGCCCAGCAGGCAGATATCCCAAGGCTGCTGACCTGCTCCGCTGAGGCCCCACCCCACAACTCACAGGACCCAAAGGAACTGCCACCAATGTCCTGGTGCCAGACATAAAGGCACAGCCCCAGAGATCTTGTGGAGTCATGTCCAAGAGACCTGCTGCTGATCGGTGTGTGTCTATGTGTGTGTGTGTGTGTGTGTGAGAGTTTTACTGTACATAATGCATGTTTATTTTTTATTCATTTGACAAATAATATTTGCTAAAAATGATAACATATTACTACATAATTACTGAGTTAGCAAGACTCACAAAGCTCTTCCAACAGACACTGCAGCTCAGGTTTGCAAATTAACACTGATTCCACATGTTCTTGCTATTACCACCAGCGAGCCATGCTATAAGTACCCATGAGGGGTAATAATACCCTTCCTGGCCAGGTACCATGTGAACTGAGCCAGGAAATAGTACAGCCCAAACATGAGTCAAATGCATTTGTCACAAAAATCAGAACACTTGAGTGCATGTGGGTAAACACACAATCATTAAGTAGAAGCTGTGTTCCACTTTTTCACATTTTTCATAAATTCTTGTGTCTATGTGCATACCGGTATTAAAACAAACTCGCTGTATACTTGAATCAGTAACTACACCAAAGACTAAGAAAACAAGGCTAAAGAATGATGCATATGCAGTTAAAACATTTACAGTACTGAGCAAATTGAAGGTGAACAATCCAAAACAGGGAGCAAGAACATGGTCAAAATCAGGCATAATATCAGAGAAAAAGCAAAGGCAAAAGAGTCAAAACACCAAAATAAAAATGGCTTGTTAAAGTCTGTGCATTTACTTTACACTTTGTTCAGTGTACAGTGCATGCTTAAATAGAAGGAGGTTAATTTCAAACAGGAATGTCTAATTAGACTTTTGGGGTGTGAGATCTTGCAGATGGAAAATTGTAGTGAGAATTGTACCCATGTTTGTCATTTGCAACTAATTCTAGGAATTCCAGTTCTGAACCAATACAGGATTTGATTCAGACAGTAATGTAAGGATCAATTGAGATTGATTCTGTGGGTGTAGTTAATGGAAGATCCAATGCCAATTGTCTAGGTTTGAAAGGTTACAAGCATGACATCAGTTGGCAGGTCAGATTTGTAGGTAACCCCTTTTACCTATTGCAGACCTGTATAAGGTCATTCATACTTGGCACTGGGTTTTCTGCATCTGGACAAGTTTTGACTTTCCTTAGTTGCTAACCACCTTTCTGGGACACTTCTGGGTCTTCTAGCTGAAATGTAGTCTTTTCTCTCCTATGACAATCAGTAGACCTTTTTTAGTTGTTAGGAACCTGTTTAAGATATTGTTGAGTTAATTCCTACATGTTAATTGCATTGGAACAGGTTATCTACTGCAGGTGAGGTGGTGGCACTGGCATTGCAGGGGAACAGGGGTGGATCAGTTTGGTAGCAGAATAATGGATCCAGTTTTGTGCATATTTAATACATGAAAGGAATGAGGGTCAAGCTTCTTGATTTTTAGAACAGTATGCTCTGAGGAAGATGCTGTTTTTTTGATTGGTGCACTCAACTTGGACATTGGACTGTGAGTGGTAACCTGAAGTCAACTTTACCATAACCCCTAGTTTCTCCACAATATGTACCAGACAAGAGACCTCTACTGCTAATAATACCCCCGGGCCATACCATAATAGCAAAAGATTTGGCTCAACAGATGTTCTGCTGTTTCAATACTGTTGGCAGAGGAATGAGGGGATCAGACATGGAAAAAAACATTCTAAAATGTCATTGATTATCTGTTAACAAAGGGAGTCAGGAAGGTTAGTGATGATCTCAATGGCTATATGAGACCATAGAAATGTGGGTGTAGGAAGGGGATTTTCCAGATTGAACACTCTGGGGCACTTGATTCTAGGTGCATGTAAAACAGAAAAATACATTTCAGAATGTGTGACATCTTGCTTGGCCACCAGTGCTTGACATTAAAGAGTTGGTAGGTCCATTGAAAACCACAGTGTCCCAATACCTGTGCCGTGTAAGCCTGGTTAATCTCTTGCAGCCACAATAGTCAATACATGTGTGTAGTCTGCCCCCTATCTTCTTCTTTAAAATTAAAGAATCCAAAAGCTGGTGAGGTGGATGGAGGAATATACCCCCGTGCTGTATATAGGTGTGGGTGTCGGTGTGATACTCTGACGTCAGATATGATATGACTCTCTATGGATGTAAAAGCTAGTGTGACTATGCAATGGAGGTAGGTCAATGCAATTTTGTACAGTATGTGGTAATTAGACCATATTATGATAGTCGTTTCACACCTTGAGATACGAGCATCATGGGTTTGCATCCTTGGAAATTTTAGATAATTAGAATTAGCGGGTGCTTGGAGATTTTGATAACTGGAAAGAAAATCACTTCCTATGAGAAGGGCACTGACTTGAAGTCGAGGGGGTTGTGTGCTCTCAGTGAGGATGGCACCTCTATTAGGACTGCTGTCAAAGGTTTTAAAGTGCAGGGGGTATTGGAAAGGTTGAGTAGGGTTGTTGAGTCTTTATTTCATGATCAATAAAGTTACCTCTTTCTCCTGAGTCAATGATTGTTAAAGGCAAGAAGACATAGACTGAGTCATATTAGCACATTCAGAACAAGTTGTGGTTTGTGACTGTTTTGTCATCAACTTACCGAGTGGGTGTCTTGATTGAATTCATTGCTCCTTTGTGGGCAGTGCCGGTTTCCTCCTTTTGTCATGTAATAAAGTGTGGACAATGCATTGGTGAGGGCTAAGACAAGGGTATCAACCCTATCTTTCACTAACGTTCCCTGGCCAGCCATTCCTTCATGCCAGTAAGTCTCCTCTGCTGTATCAATGGGTCAGAAAATGAGGAATAAGTAGAAGGCAAAAGCAATTAAATCATTTACTCAAAAAATTAATGGCATTAACATTAAAAAACAGAAGAGGAACATAATTAAAACAGGCAGAAGGTCTAATAAGAATTAGGAAGCTTTTTTAAATATAGTTGTAGAGTTAGTTGTGTTGACAGGTGTAGTGTATTTTGCATTAACCATGTCTATAGTTTTCTGTGAATTCTGGAATTTGCACTTCTGAACCAAAACAGGTTGTGATTCAGGCAGTGACATTACACGTAAAAGAAATATGGCATTACTACACACATTAAAATATCTGCCATAGTTCCAAATTATTTCTGTGCCTTTCTTTAGTTTAATACTATCACAAGTCACTTGTAAGCTCCAGATAAACCTGTAGTGTTATATCCTACATTTGTGTTGGGCCACAGTTAAAGTAACTAACTAAAACAACTTTAACTAACATACTGTAAATATTGATATAAAGCTTTTCTTCTTATCCGCGTTGAGAACACTAGGTAACCTTATGGGTCTGTGTGGAGAGTATGATACCAAGATAGAGAACTCAGTGAGTCAATCCACGCTTCTAGAGAGGGTGTATGAGGTGGCATACAAAATGTTTTAATCTCTTTAAACTCATTTACATTCTCTTGAGCTCTACTTCCCAAAACTTACACATGGCCAATCATGTACACATTCATACACACAGACTCAAACTCGCATAAGTATTTCATTAAATTATACTGAATAAATTGGTTCATTTCTTGTAGCTACATGAAACACT
Source organism: Clarias gariepinus (assembly GCF_024256425.1). Taxonomy (NCBI): domain Eukaryota; kingdom Metazoa; phylum Chordata; class Actinopteri; order Siluriformes; family Clariidae; genus Clarias; species Clarias gariepinus. Next base: position 26,452,113 of record NC_071103.1, on the reverse strand, counting down.
TCCCAAGGTCAGTATAGTTCTTAGCATGAAAATAGTCGAGTTTTCCAAAAAAGCATCATCATTGCTCTGTCTACAGAAAAGCACCCCCCTACCCCCCCCCCCCCCGCCCCCTACCATTTTAGGGGAACAGATTCTTTGAACTCTATCTCCTTTTGATGGTTACACCACTCATAAATCATCTTGCGTGAGGTTAGCCTATTGAGTTACTCACTCATCATTCTTACTCATGAAGCTGGGTGGCTAAATCGCACAGTTTTCACTCAGCAAATGAAATGACTGTGATGAAACTGCATAAATGTTTCAGTCAGTAATTAACTGGGAAATGTCAGTATTCAGTGTGCCACCTCTATCTGTGTCGACATGAAGACTGAGTGGAAAGGGAGGAAAAACACAAAGAGACAAGAAGAAAAGCAAAAATCTGAAACAGGTCTCAAAACATTTTTATAAGCATTAGTTCTTTCACTGTCTAGTTTAGTTTAACCAGGATCCAAAGAAAGACAGAAACAAGCATAGAGAAAATGTGTTTTATTTGACAGATGAAGAAGCATGTAGAAATGTCTGAATTCTCTGAGAGATTGTCTTTCTGCTTATTCACCCATCACACACTGTCTGTTTTCTAAATCAAGCTGAATGTGGAAACACATAGATTGCTAAACAGTAAACAGATTTTGGAAGAGGGTGGAATGCTGACCCAAAAAATTACACAGAGGAAAAAAAAAATCTGACTTAAGAACTTCTCGAACTACTTAGGATGGAGGTGGGGGAACCAGACAACCTGCAAGAACCCCGCAAGGATATGGGGACAACATGTGAAACTCCAGACAGACAGTAACCAGACGTCAGGATTGAATCCAGGACCCTGGATCTGTAAGGCGGAAATGCAGCCTCGATTCAATTCAATTAAGCATTTATTTATTCTGGAAGCCCAGCTTGGCTCATTTAAAATTGATGTGAGACATTACATAGGAAATAAAAAACATCATGGTGCACTATTATAGGAAAACAAGACCCATAACGATGGACCCTGAAGTGGTTATTCCTTTTAACCCAAAACTATTTGCTACCATTTGGAGTTTTTTTTTTTTATAAATGTAAATAAATAACATTTAACCGTGTATAGATAGACTTATTGCTATAAAACATTTTTGAGACAAATGATTTCCTGTTATCAGTTACATTGCATCAGCTATAAATAGCATTGGAGCTGTTGTTTTCTCAGCAGCCTCTTTTTTATTTCACAGAAGATAGTTAAAGAACAACTTATAATAGTATAGAGAAACCAATTAGCATAAAGTACTTTCTCTGAAGGATTTCCTTATGGTGGAAAAATGTAAGAGTCACTTCCTAAATGTTTAAAAAATGTCTCCTTGCAGAGAATTTACCTATTATTTTTTTGTTAAACAACAAAGCATTTGTTTAAATCTATTTACTATTATTTTGAGAGCATGTGGCATGTCTTTCATTCAAATCTCTGTCAATTAGCTGTAACTGTAGAAAAGATGAAGCAATACAACTAATGCAGTGATGTACTGTAACCCTTTTTATTACAATTTCTCAAAATTAATCAATACCTTCAATGGAAGAATTCAACAGCACTGTGGCATAACGATAGCATGTGTGGCAAAACGCAATAGGCAACACTATGCATATGAATTTTCAGGTTTTTTTAAGAGAGGGATATTTAAATTCGACATTAAATGTCTTAAATGCACAAGGATTATAATACTTTATATACTTAGTTATTTTGTGGAAATATTGAAATATGCAACCAGTTAAAAAAGAGGTTTAAAAAAAGAGGTAATTGTGCAACTATCATAAATATTGCAAATTTTTTTTTACATTTCTGACTTTATTTATAAAACTTCTGTTTAGCTGTAATATATGTTTAGCTGCTTGAACCATAAACCATTTCATGGTGAGAAACAAAAAGCATCCACAAAGGCAAGGGAGCGAGAAACCGTGAGCCAAGTGCCATGCCTTCACAGCTGCACATTAAACCATTGGTTTAGGCTATTGATAGAAGAGAAACTCCCAGAACACGTGCAGTGTTTGGCAGGAAGGCAGATGTGGCAGTAAGGATCTCTAGACAAGCAATACAAAGTTATAGCATATTGAATACAAAAAAAAATTTTCCTCTGTAAGAACTAGTTCCATCTAATATAATTTTGCAGTGTTTTTCATTTCATTTATTTCCTTTTAATTTTATTTCTCATGGGGTTGTTGCCATACTTCTGTAATTTTAGGGGAGTTTTTAGGATCATTTACTTATGAATCAATACTGACAACTTTTTCTAATAGTGCATTATGCTTGCTCGTGTTTTACATTTACATTTATGATTTTTGGCAAATTTCCTTACCGAAAATGACTTATAGAATTGCTTAAAAGTCTTGGGGACAAGGGTTTACAGACTAAGGGTTCTAACACTCTGTTTAAGAGACTGGTATAATAGAAAAACCATACATATAAGACATAGATTTTTATCTTGATAGCTGATCTGTATCAGCATTAGGATATGTTTCCAGATAAATAACAAAAGTTATGTAAATGCTTTGGATAAGAGCTTTTGCCAACCATGTAAAGGTAAAAGATTTATTAATATGCACTGAAATTCTTACTCTCTTAGTATAAAGAGGATAATAAGAACACCAACCAATTTACTTGCTAATATTGCAATATTACAAAATAACAAATGAGCAAAAAAGACGTTATCAACAGTAAAAAATAATTTGATTTCCCTCACCATGTTTTCTTCAGTGATAAATGACTTACAACGCTAATTTGTTTCCTACATTTGGAAAAGTATGTTTTGTTGCTGTACTTCTTGGATGGATGAGGGGAGTAGATTAAGGGAAACTATGTTACACAAGGGGAGGAGGCATGGGGTTTTAAGAACCCCATTTTCGTGTGGTTTGTAGCATTACTAAAATAGAGCTGTGCAAATAGGGTGAACCCCATAGGCTAAGAGGAAACCCTGATAAGGCGGGGAGGATGCGGCTGCTTGGGTTAGGGATCTGGCATAGGCTGAATATCCATAATGAGGAGCAGGTCTGTCATTAGAGGATGAAAGCATACGGCTAAAACCAGAAAAAGGATGATTACAGGGACTGCTTACGATGGTTTGCGATACAAGACCCTTCCTGCAAGCAAGTTTAGGATTCAATGTTTATGGTTCAAAATAATAGCTTATAAAATGTGGTTGGAATCACGTACATAGTTTACAAAATCTCTTTCGACGTTCTGTACAGCAACAAAATGACTGCTGAGACAAAAGAGGCATTTAACTACAAGATCAAAAAACAAAATCTTCAGGAACTGTGCCAAAGCACCCAGAGACAGCGGGAATACAGAACTTACATGAGCCACGATGCAATTTAGACTGTCATTCAAGAAAAACTGGCGTCACCGCCCTCAGATTCTCTGCCGCCCCTGGAACGAACCAGTTCCATCTCTCGACAGTACACCAGTCAACAACATCAGGGTGCAACTAAGACATAGTGTGGGAGTGGAAATCCCACCAGGAGAGTCAGGATCCAATAACCTCTGGCTAAAATGTACAGTGTTACAGTAGCCCTTTCGCTGTTAGCTATTACACCATAATGATTTATTGCTGCTGAGGCCTCGGTCAGCAGCCTTATCTTCTGTACAGGAGGGAGGAGGAACTTTAATCTCTGCCAGGATGAATAACAGCTGATAAGATTTTATTCTTGTGTGCGTTTTGGGAACACACATATACACACATATGACACTGAACTCTGTACAGTAAACGCCTGAGGGAGCTCTCATTTACTAGAGCAAGTAACATGTATGCCTGAAATATGTGCTTAACCAGGTTATGTAGTATAGTTTATGAAATGGCATGTCATATGTAAGACTATGTACTTTCTTATCGCAGAATACAGAACTTGGAAAAGGGTGGAAAACAAACATATGAGCAGACACATGCATGGAAAAAAAAACAAGTTGAGATCTTTATTATTATTATTGTTATTGTTATTGTTATTATTATTATTATTATTATTATTTACTATTTCCATTACATATAAACTCCCTAAACTGTTGTTACTCTGGCTTTGCTAACTTTTAAAGCAGAGAATTCTTTCTAGGTGTGTGGTAGCGGCTTTATTTTCCAACTACATCATCCTGCACAATTCATCATAACATGTCAGAATGAATTTTAATTTAACCAGGTTCAGTTCCATATAATGATGCTCATTTAACTGTGAGGCTGGGAGCCCTGGGTTTAATCCTGTCATCATAAAGTGATCATACAATCCCCAGAGGGGCTGTGAAACACAATACTCTCACTCCGTCATGGAGTGACTAAGTGAGCAACATACACACACGGTCCAGGGTGAACAGGAAGTTCACCCTTTTGGCTGCTGGTTAAAGGCAATGCCATTAAAGCAGTTGCTGATGTCATTATCTCTGGGGGAAAACATAAATGGGTCTTCAAAAATGAGAGGAGGATGACTCAGGAATGTTTGGGAAATAAAGGTTTTATGATATATTACTACTAGTTTTTAAAGCAAGAATAAAGAATAAAGAATTTCCAAGAATTTACCTAATTATTATCTTACTATCAATGATGCACTCTATATCCTAACAATTGGTCACAGAAATACTCTTAATCACTCACTCATCGTCTATACCGCTTTATCCTATATGCGGGGGGCCTGAAGCCTATCCCAGGAGACTTAGGGTACAAGACAGGGTACCCTGGATGGAGTGCCAAATGATCACAGGGCACACACACATACAGCACACACCCTCACACACTATGGGCAATTTAGGAAGGTTAACTGGCCTAATCTGCATCCCTTTGGACTGTGGGAGAAAACTCAAGACCCAGAGGTAAGCCATCAAACACGGGGAGAACATGCAAACTCCATGCACACAGGAATCGAACTCGGACTCTGGAGGTGCAAAGAGACAGTGCTAACCACTAAGCCACCATGCATGCTGCCTTCACGGACATACAAGTTGAATAAGTCCTGCCCTCTTGAATATTTTTCACCTCCAGATAGTCTTTGCGTTCATTTGTTTTGGCGTTTCACTATTTTGTCTAGTACATGCTAGGAACTTACACCTTTGGATGGATTGTGGTTTCTATCTAGCTGTGGCTGCTCTGCGGCTGCTCTGTGGCTGCTCTGCGTCTTACACTGTAAGACATGGACGTTTGGGAATATCTAAATTTATGTTGCCTCCTTTACATCCTGACATATATGTATAGCTCATGTCTTTTTTTCTCTCGTTGCAGCCTAAACATTAAACCATTATGTCTGGCATGTTCTCTTCACTTCCTTTTTTTTTCATTTTTTTTTCAATAACATCCAGACAACCTTACAGCGGTTTAGTCAGAAACTGAAACACATCACATGCTGGCAGCATGTCTGAAGCTGATCGAGTCGAAAAAGCAAATTTGTGTTCACACAGCTGTCTAAACCTGGTCAAACACTACGTTTTAACAGCTGTAAACAGTGGAATCAAAGCCTTTTCACTTGCTATGTTATACTGGACCATAGGGAGCAGGGTTTAGCTCAACATTGTCAGCATATTGACATTACGGTTTTCCAGGGTGACATGCCCAGGCAAGGCACGCAGCCAATGCAAACATTCTCTTCACACTGAATCATTGTTTCCAATCACACCAATCGTTAGTGTTGGTTACTAAGGACAGCTAAAGGCTGGAAATATCATTGAAAATAATTAGTGAAATCCCTATGTGAAGTTGTGTATGGATTGAACTGAACAAATTTGTGCCAACACATTAAAAAAAACAACAACGGTAGATTCATTTCAATGTTTCTTGTAGCTTGATAATATGTCTTTTTGGTATATGCCAACTAAGTGGAGCACAGCTGTAGATCTGCAAATGAGGTGTCAAGAAAGCTGTAAAGAATGTACAGTTTTTTGTCATTGGTATAGCCTGAAACCACAAAAATGAAAAAAAAAAAAAAATCCATCATTTCACAAATGCAGTGATGGATCACAAACACACTTCTTGTTGAATGTTTTCTATGTCCTGCCAGACAAGAAATAAATCATACATGTTTTGTAATTTTTGTTTAGAACATCGAGTTCTACTCATAGATTAGAATGGGAACAGGATGTAGCAGAGGTGGGTGTCAGCATTAGAAGTTGAACTATTTGGTGTCTGCAAAAGATAATTGCATATACTGTAGACAAGTGAACAAAAATGCATGCATGTAAAATATGGCAAATGGCCTTTCAAGGTGTTTCCTAACCAACACAGTAAGCAATGCACTTACAATACAATCATATCAACAATCATATCTGAAATTGTTGCTTGTTCATGCCATTGAGAATTGATCTAACATAGACCAACCCTATCCCATTGTAGTCTTTTTCACCTACGATTTGGACAATTTCCACTCACTAGCAAGCACTCCCCTATCACAGACACATGATGTTAGGGATTTTTTTTAACTACTCTTCATGAAAACCCTGAAAACACTTGAAAGAAAGCCCTAACTGCTATATTCATTGTGACTGCTATATGAGTTCATAGAAGCCAAAAATTGGTTAGTGTTTCTCTGATTGATCTTTATCACTTCAAAATAAGAAGCAAATTTGTCTCGCTTGACCGTGGCATCATCAGGATTCAAACTTGCAATCTTTTGCAGTGATGTCAAGAGCTTTTATACTGCACCACTTCTATAGTTAATCTCAAACAGCTAATATTTGTATTGAGTTTAGAGCGCTGCAAGTTCTAATGATATAAGGGTTATAGATGTGGTCCATTAGAAAGTGTTCTTGTCAACCTGCACTGTTTTAGCTTACCCTCATCCACAAACCTCAGGGAAAATCATTGGGCAAAACATGTATACACTTTATAGCCTACAAATCCATGTTTATTAACAGCAGATTACCAAATTCAAGCCTTTTCATCCCCTTTGTGAACAACCCTAGTCTTTGAGCAAAGATGAATCTGAAATCTGCTTTTAAATGCAGCTGTTGAAGTAATAAAAACACACATAAAAGACATATGTTGAAGCACTCAAAAGGATGGAAAACAAAGGAAAACACGCCTTCGGACGGATACGAGGTCTGGAATCAGGGGCAAGGGCAGAGAAAAAATTTGCAGAGAATGGAGTGGAGGGAGGAAGATAGGTAATATAAAAAGAAAATGAGTAATCAATTACAGAGCGATTGAACAATAAGAGTACGAGAATGCAATATTTCGAGTGACACCGAGAGTCAGCTTTTTCCTTGTATTGTGAGAAGTTACAGTAAGTGCTGAAATGAGGTTAATGTATCTGTCTATGTATCAAATTTTATCTTAAACATATAAAACAAACCCAAGACAAGGTTTATTTGATATTTTGGACAGGCCATGAACATAAATAGTATGATGATTGCTTGTAAAAATGAAAAAGACAGTGTAATTTTTTTTCATACAGAACAGGTCAATTTGTAAGCCACTAAAAGCTAAAAAACACATTGAGAGAAACCGCATATCTCTAAAACCATGTGAGAGCAAAAGAAGTGAGAGAGTTCAGACTTCAGCGTGGAGGAAGTGGCTGAAATGCTGTCTGAGCTATATGTTATATACTGCAGGACTGTTAGCTTGGCATCTGCAGGCCAAGTGTTTGAACAGCTGGGCCACAGCCTGCGAGCTCCAGACAGAGCCGAACTCGCCTCAACAAACTTCAAAAACAGTGTAATAATTCATAAGAAAGTTTTTAAGTCCAACAGGACTATCCATGCATTATGGATGACTGGATGTTCAACAATTTGTTCTGGCATAATTGAAGACAGAGCTGCATTCCTGACGCAATCTAAGCAGGTTTAATCAGTCATGTGACACTATTTTCCAAAACTTGACTGATTGTGAAATAAGACCACATCAGTCTCGGTTCCTGAGTGTGTGTGTGTAGTCAGCACTGATAGATGTGGACTGTCTGGACCAATTTGTCCACATCGACTAGTTTAAAGCAGACTGTTTTTTTCTTTCGTTCTTTTTTTTTTTTTTAATCTGTTTCTGAATGAAACCAACTTTTTTTTTTAAACATGTTACATCTAAGTACACATGGTGTGTGTCTGGTGAACTGTATGTGTAATCTTAAAGTGTGTTTTATGCAATGTGTTTCTCAGTGACCCCAGTCCACCCGTACTGGATCTACCTCAGCACTCTGGTATGCAGCCTGCGTAACCACCTCCTTCTCTCTCCCTTGCTTCACACGTTCATCTTTCCACCAGACCTGCAGCCTTTTTAAATTTGTTTATTCCACTTCCGGATTTCGTTAATCTGCAGAGAGTGTGTCTGCTGCACATAAACTGGTGGTGTGTTCAGTTTGTGAAGGTGACTTGTGGTCAAGTGGTTTCATGTTTTAGTCATGTGCAGCAAATTGGCAGGTAATAAAAAGCACATAAATGGGAAGGAGGCACAAATACAAGGAGAAGTGCTTCTACAGTATATGAGCTGTAGATATACTGCAAATTCATTAAGTCATGGATATCAAACTGTTTTTTAATGACTGTTCATTTAACACTTTAACCAGATTCACAGTCTAGACTCCTTAGGACTGTATGCTTACACCAACAGATCTCTATCAATTTAAATAGCACATGGAAGTGTTGGTAAGGGCAACTAAAAGCATAGCAGAAACAAGAGACAAATGAACTCCTGAACTATATACTGTTTAAAAAAATTAAATGCATGCATTGCAACACAATGGTGAATATTATCTTATGAAACAAGACCATGATCAAACCCTCTATTTAATTTAAGAGACAAATCTGTTTTAACCTGCTTCTAACACCCTTTAATGGCAAGATGACTCATGAGACTTGTCAAGTGTGTTAACCTTCTGACTGAATGCCCAATTTTTCTCCTTTTCCCTAAAAGCTGCTCCTTAGTACTGACTAAAAAAATAAGTGTGATAGGCCGGGCCTTAGATGCTTCAAGAGTGTCATCGGTGTGTCCTTAGTGTGTACAGGAGTCTTCACTGGGCAGAGTTGGGACGTCAGGGCAAAGACTCATTTAGTATGTGAATACACATACACACACACACACCTCCAGGTGACACTAACACCCTAATAGAGAACAGATGTGCTTTGTAGACATGGACAGTAAGTATGTGCTAATTAAGCAGGCCTCCACTTCTTTCCCGAAATTGCCAACACCAGACGAGGTGATTGTTCATGTGGGTTCATCCAGAGCAACTTTCTTTTATCACTTACTGTGTTATTAAGCAGTATTTTAAATCCAATGCAAGAAGCTTAGGTTTATGTCAAATGTATCCTCCAACCTGTTGTACATGTAGATCAGAAAGGCCTGACCTCCAACATGGATTCGACAGAGGGTCAGTCTTTTGTTTTGGAATTCCACAGTGGGAAACTTGGGCAACATGACCCTGCCTGAATTCTCAGACAAACACATCTGAACTTGCAATATGATGTTGCAAGCAGTCAACAGATTTCACTTTGCACCATTTTACATTTGTTAACACTGAATATTACATTACTGTAGCTTTGAAAATGTAAAAATTAAAGCTTTTTCTGGCTTTGTAAGTTTAGATTTCTCATATGATGCAGTTGAACTCAGCACAATTTAATAAACATAATTACATCATTGTGTCAGTTTTTATGACCTCTGTTTAAAATGCAGACAGCTCAGAAATAATGAATGCAGATCTTTACGTTTATCATATTTACAGTACACTAGAGATACACTGTTTTTTTACAAGCACAAGCCATTGACTCAGTTTAAGTCAGAACTTACAACTTCTCACCTTCTGAGGATTGCAGAATAATTACAGCCTATTTGTAGTTATTGGATGTATTATTTTTGTAATAATCAACACAAAAACAGAGGGTTTAATGAACACATGGGGGACACAAAACACATGCAAGTATAAAGAAACACAAACTTGAAAAAAAAGAGGCCTAGTAAACAAACTGCTAAGCGAGGCTGGGCTAAGTTAAAAACAGGTTCAAGAAAATACGAAGGCAAGAAAGAGCAAAGCATGTAATAGCGTAAAGTCAAGCAATTGTCTAGACAGACGGCAAAAACAATAACACGTGTGAGATAGAACATTAGGATAAAAGCTAGGTCATAGCTGCTAAAATCCTAAGATGAGAGCATAACAGAGACAGAACATGCTACATGATGCAAAACTAACACAGCCGTAGCAAAGAACAAACACATGGAAATGTGCAAGACTTCACAAACCAAGACTCTGAGATGTGGGTAAATATACAGGCCCTAAAATGAGGCATGAAGCAAGCTGCAGGTGTTAGTAATCAGAAGAGGCATTCATCAGGACTGGCTTTATCTTGTTCGGGATTGTGGCAGATTTCAGGAACACTGGCCAAAAGACATAGATACAGTATATGCTGAGACAAGCCATCACACATACACTCACAGACTCTTTCACATCTACAGGCAATTTAGAATTGCCAAATCACCTTCCAGGAAAAGCTCAACAGCGTCATCTCTTGATTGGGGCAACTTTCCAGATGGTCCCAGCTATTGTAAGTGCTATTTAATTTAGAAAGTCTAAGATGAATGAATGAATAAATGGATGTATAAATGACTAGATAAATAAATGCAAGCAGACTATGCAACATTTGAATGCAATCCCCATTGACAGAACCACACAAGAAAAAAAGGTCCTGCTTTTCCCATGAGGCAAATGTGTTTTCATTTTGGTACTGGGTTTTGGAATATTATATCCTAAACTTAATATTTGATAATACATTTGTGGTTTAATAAGATTAGATTTGTGATAGTAATTGGATGTGTAAGGATGAGTTCATGCACATTTATGCTTTTGATCTGCTAGGTTATGTTTATCATGACGTAATCTAACTCGGTTAGCTCTGGCAAGTCCAAATCAACTCAATGAAATTGTGACATAAGTCAGATAAGTCTCAGGCTAGGACTCGAGCACCACCTCACCGTCAGACCGAGGCCTGTTCTGTGTTAAAACCTCCTCCTGATGTTTGGGACATCAGTGGGTTTAAGTTAACATTCCATTTAATTAGCTCATTACTGCCTTGCCCAAACACTACCCTCCCCCAGCACTTCTACAAAGAAAATTTTTAATATGCTGCCAGGTCCAGTGGAATATTTCAGTACACCCACACACAGACACCTAATCCCACATGCACACGTATAGCTTCTGTGACCCACAAGGAGTTAAAACACAATGCAGAGTACAGCCTGGCCTATATTTGCTCTGAGACAACAAACAGACGTCTGACAAAAACTATAATTCTCTTACAATCTCATGCTCTCCACAACACTTTCAGTCAGCTATGTCTACTCTTCCTTGACTGAAAAGTCCACATTCCTTCAGTCTGTCAGGGGAATAGACATAAGGGCCCACAAGAGCCAATCTGTTATTGCCAGACCGGACCCCCTCCTTTATTGAAAACGCATGATATTCTCATTCTTTTCCTGAGTGGGAGACAGTGGAATGCCCCTTTCTACTGCTGTGTCAATATAGAGCCCCACGCCTACTCAAAACCGCACACGCACACACAGCCACTATTTATCCCCTGGAACCATAGTAACCGCTCGAGCCATCTGAGCTGCTGTTAAGCTCTCCATATCTGGAGAGAGCGAACATGGAAATACGAATGAGAGAAAAAAAAATTATGAGCGTGAGTTCCACATTCCACCTCTAGGGAAATATCATAAGGGAAGAGAAAAGAAACAGCAGGAAGAGAGCCAGGGAGGCATGTGGAAAGAAAAGGATGTCAGTGCCTGGCAAAGGTTAGTGTGTCTGGTGAAAGATAAAAATGAACCTAATCGCCCTTAAATTAGAATTTAAGGCTACTTGAGGTAAAGGCAAGGCATTCTACAACCTACCATATATATATATATATATATATATATATATATATATATATATATATATATATATATATATATATAGTGGGTTGTAGAATTTGGTATTAATATCACAAGCATCAAGATCCAGTGGTCGGCAATGCTGGGTTCAAGTCCCAGCACCACCACACTGCCACTATTGAGCCCTTAAAAAAGGCCCTTATCTGCTCCAGGGGCTTTATATCCTGGCTGAACCAATGTTCTGACCCAAGGTCCTACCCTGGATACGAGGAAAAAATCACATGTGACAAATAATTTAATCTTAATCATAAATATCTGAAAGGGCCAGGCTTGTTGGCGGTGGAAAAAAACTTAACTGACAATTTTTCTAAAATTATTTGAAAGATAATGTAAAAAAATAGAATGGATACACATCTTCTGTAAGTATCATAAGCAAAAGTGCTGACAAACAGCTGAGAGTCCGGCCCATACAAAGCGACATGGAACAGAATTCTGCCCACATGTGGGACATATGGAAATTGAACAGAAACATCTTGGCCTCAAATCTGTTTTCCACATCATTTACTGCAAGCCAGAGCATGTACAAGTGTAAAAACAGCGCAACTATCAGCTACCCTGAGTTAATCCCAACCCATAATTCTGTCCGGTTACCATAGAAACCTTCATGCAAATTCCTAAATTTCTGGGTCTTCAGGTAACTGTAGGGAGAACCTTGTCCAGCTGGCATGCTGCTTAGGTGGAGCTGCCAGTATCTCCCAACTGCTTGCTGGCACGCTTACCTGAATGATCTGGCCTTGAGAAATTATTGCACTTGGTTTCAGAGCCAGCTTCTCCAAGCTCTTTGCAGCTCTCATCGGCTGAACACTCTCTTAAAGCACCACCCGCTCAGCTTGCTGTGTTTTTTCACTGGAAAGGCTACACGGTTTGAAGAGTTAGATCAGTGCATAGAACAGATGTGTTAAATTCTGGCAAGTTATGACTATAGACCAATGAAATATTTTGTTACATATGAGCATTGGTCTTGAGCACAAGATCAGTTTAACTCCTCGTCAATACATACACAGTAATGGCAAAATTCAAGACATTGTCACATTGTACAAGAGCCATTCAAATCCTATCAGAAATATAACTAAAGTTTTTATCAGAGAGCCCTTAATGTTTACCCCCTTAAGTTTGAAACACTGGCACTGACATAAAAAGATGAATAACACTGACAACTTGGTCAAACTGCAGTAAAAATTATGACAATAAAACTATCCTCCCTGATTAATGGTACTGATGAACCCACAGGCAACCCGTAACTCCTTTTTTTGCAAGGAGCTTTGCTAAGCATGATAAAGCAAGTAAATGGAATCATCTTTGACAGCTAATTTGTCTTTAAACACAATCCTGGCCATGTGGGTGTGCTTGTAAAAGAGCTACATAACACATGTACCCCATGAAAAATGGCATTGCCCGTTGTTTATGTGTCTTAAATCCAGATCGTTTTGTATGTATAAGATGTGAGAAAATATTTACACAACATTTTGCCTTTTCACATTTAAGTACTGTATTTCTCAATCTTTGCATGTGGTGATTTCATGATCCCACACTGATCTCGTGTTGTGTAAGTGCAGAGGTTCCATTCAGATAGGCTTATGTACCTTTGGCCTAGTGTTTATGGGTTTTTTAAATGTCTACAACTGTATTAATGTGTCAACACAAAACAGAAAGCCATTAGAAAGAAAAACAGGAAAGGTGAAATCGGTGGCAGGGAAATCACTCACACACATCTAGCCAGTACTGGCATATGCAAAGGTAGTGGAAGTTTAGAGGGTTAAGGCTGCTTTACTGATCAGAAGGTCAGGAGTTCAAACCCCAGCTCCACCAAGCTGTCACTGTTAGGTCCTTGCGCAAGGCCCTTAATCATGTCTGCTCCAGGTGCACTGTATCCCTAGCACTGTTCAGTGATGTATATGTAACAAATGAGATATTAAAAAAAGGCCCTCAATGATAAATTATTTTTATAATATATATATATATATATATATATATATATATATATATATATATATATATATATATATATATATATATATATGTTCTCTCTCACTCATTCCTCATTCTCTGTACCGCTTAATCTGTACAGGGTTGCGGGAGGCTTGGAAACCATCCAAGGAGACTCGGAGCACAAGGCAAGATACACCCTAGATGAGATGCCAGAAGATCGCAGGGCACAAGCACACACACACTCAATCACACACAAGAAGCAATTCTTTGGACTGCAGGAGGAAAGTGGTGTCCCCAAGTGGAAACCCACCAAGCATGGAGAAAACTGCAAACTCCATGAATACAGACCTGAAGGTGGGAATTGGACCCCCAGCCCTAGAGGTGCAAGGCAACAGTGCTGCTTGTACCAAAATGTATGTAGCCAAATTACTTATTAGGAAGATTTTGGTACATTATTGTTCTAGGCCCAATAACAGGACATAAAACATATACAGGGGGGGGGGGGGAAAAAAAAAGTTACATAAACATATAAAAAATACACCCTTTTTCACAAGAGTCTTAAAATGCTTCCATAGATGTGATTGATATCGGACCGAGCTACACCTAGGACTATAATACAATTTTGTGACTCATCAAGTAGACACATAAACTTAAACATTAGGTTCCTCAAAAGGGCCTGTGGACAACTTAGCCTCACGTCACAAAAAAGCTTACTTGCACTGCTACTCCTAGGCTTCTCCAACAATATCCTCAGACAATCATTATATGCTACCTGCAGTTTGCGCATGGTCTCTTTTTTATATTTGACCCATAATGGGGCTGCATACATAGGGGTGCAATAAGCACGAAACAAGTGCACCTTCACATCATCAGAGCAGTAATTAAATTTCCTGACCAACATGTTCGCTTGGATATACAACATTCGTCTCTGCCTATACATGTCAGCATCATCTTCCATCTTGTCAGTAATAATATGCCCAAGATATTTTGTACAGTTAGATACACAGATACAATGTCCTAACAGGTAAAACATAGGGAAGTGCATCATCTGATCTTCCTTAGTCCTACAAATCAACACAAAACCAAAGTGTGTCTAATAATGCTAAAATGTCCCCTCAGATAATGTTTTCCCTTGCGATTTTTCAAACTTCCTTTATTTCACACCTCCTCCAATTTAGCAATTTCATTGTCCATGTACATGAGTTACTGCTGAACCCCAGCCCATTAGAGAACAGCAGAGCTGAGCAACAAGCCCAGGTAGGGTTGTGGGTTGTGTATAGGGTTGTGTATGTGGGGTAACAATAGGCTAGTTTAGCGTAATATTAGTTTACTGCTTGTTTTTGGTTTGTACAAAAACACAGTGGAAACTCATTTGAATGTCTAAAAATTACTAAAAGATTAACTTTGCATAATATGTCCCCTATAAGCTGACCTGAATCTAAGAAGAATCTTCTTATCACATGATGAGTTTGTTATAGGCAGTTGCTTGACCACATTGTAATTCTGGCCCCTATTTCATTAAAATGCAGAAAAAACTGTTTACCAATGTTTACTACACTATGTGAAATTTGATATTTTAGCGAATCACAACATCAGTTTCTCACTGCATTAATTTAAGATAAACTATTTTTAGCTTGTGGGAAAAGTTCATCTAAATCCCATGATACTACCAGAGTAATTCAAAGATTCCTGGATTGTATAATTGGCTAAAAAATTAAATACCCTGTGTTTTACTGGAAGGAAAGTTTAATGCTCACTGGACAACAGGCTTTTAATACCGAATATAATTTTGAGTCTTTCCCAGATGCATGACTTCACCACATGATGATTAGGAGACCTCTCAAAAGGGCTGGACCTTGTAACCAAATGCCATACTGAAGATGACTGGAATGTCAAACGTATTGCGCTCCAAAGCTGTATTAGTAGCCTGTAGCCTAATCCATAACAGTTTTACACAGTTTGACACAGCATGACTTTTATATTTTAACTGATAGACAATTTGTGACTATAAAGTATAGCCATATGTTTACTGGAACTACTGTATAAGTTTGTTTTAGATATTTTTGTTTATTCCTAGTTCTAGCTCATTAGCTGTCAATACCTCCGTCAGTGTTCAGCTAGATAGCATGGCATGACATGGCAGTTTACCCGACTTTGGAAAAGTATTTGAATAATGCTCTTACTTATGAAAAAAGACTGATAATTAAGCAGGAGACCAGACGGACAGATAAAAACACACCACATACAGATACAGTCCTCTCTGAAAGTACTGCAATGACAAGGCCAAGTATGTTGTTTTTGGTATACGCTATAGACATATATACACTTTAATATAGATCAGCTTTGAATTCATGATATTCCCACCTAGATGAGATGTGTTAAACTACTTACTGCATGACACCTTTGGTGGCAGACCACCTATTTTTTTGGGGGGGCGGAGCAAAAGTATTGTAACAGATAAAAGTAAATAACACTGAATATTTGATTGCTTATGCTTTGCTTGCAATAAATGCATTGAGCCAGTGACCCACCGACATCACAAACCTCTTTTTGTGATAATTTCCAGGCTTGTACTGTAGCTTCTTTTGGTTGTATGTTTTGGGGGTTCCTCCCTTCAGTCTCAACTTCAGGAGGTGTAATTCACGCTCGGTTGAGTTAAGGTCTGGTGATTAATTTGTGTGCTTGATTTGACTGTACATACTACAGTAACAGAGACCAGTGCTTCCCCTAAATCTAAAATATACCAACTGCCATAGTGGTATGTAGATTGAAAATATGTTATCAGCAAAAGGGAGAGCAGGTTACTCACACACTGATTTGTTTAAATCACACATTACACTAAATGATGGTGAAAGTAGCAAACAAGTCTCAAACAACTGGGGAAAAGTCTCGAACAAGTGAGGACAAGATGATTGAGTAACTTAAAGTTAAGTAAACAGCACATTTAAAACTATTTGTTACACGAATACAAATGCTGTATAGTTTATGTTGAGCACATGTCCATAAGATCTTGTAATATTAGAAAAATAAGAACAAATATTTTCTAGATAGATTTCCAAATTAAAAATTTTCTTTGTATTCATATTCATATCTAAATGACTTGCTCATTTGCATATAGTGACACCAAACAAAACTTAAACAAAAGTTTAAGTGCACACACATACAGTGGCTGGGCACACCAATGAATGAT
This sequence comes from Clarias gariepinus, assembly GCF_024256425.1. Classification (NCBI taxonomy): domain Eukaryota; kingdom Metazoa; phylum Chordata; class Actinopteri; order Siluriformes; family Clariidae; genus Clarias; species Clarias gariepinus. Next base: position 26,435,112 of record NC_071103.1, on the reverse strand, counting down.
CATGGCTAAAATATAGAATTATAAGTTATTTTGACTCACTTCAATACCAATATAAAACATTAACGGAATATGTTTATTTAACATAACGTATAGGTTAGTGTTGGCTCACATTATTATTTTTCATATTCTTTAACTAATGAAAATTATATTCAATTTCTTTATTTTACCAAAATAAATCTTCATTCATTGTCCCTTGACCTAGTGGCCTAGCCTGAAGAAGGAATTTTGATAGAGACTGTGAAGCAATTTTATAAGTCACTCCAGATAAGGATGTTTACTAATTGTTGTAAATATAATAAAAATACTCACTCACTCACTTACTCATTGTCTATAGCACCTTATCCTATATACATGGTCGTATGCCTGGAACCTATCCTAGGAGACTTAGAGCAATAGGTGGGGTACACCCTGGACGGAGTGCCAATCAATTGCGGGGCACAGAGTTACACAGCTCATTCACAAACTATCTGCAATTTGGAAATGCCAATAAGCCTAATCTACAGGTCTTTAAAACCAAAGTACCTGAAGGAAACCCACCAAGCAAGTAGAGATCAAACTCCACACACACAGACCTGAGGCGGGAATTCAACACAGAACCGGGATTTTCCGCAAGGTCACAGTGCTAAGTAGTAAACCTTAATTATTTACACTTGTCCTGTGTAAATTAACACGTACTAAATGACTTAAGTGGGATATGAATGTTTTTCTAAATTCATCCCAGTTGGATTCCTAATTTCTAGTTTTATTGCTTATACTGTATGATTGATTTAAGCACATCTCTGTTTGTATTCAGCTTAATGAATGATTCCAATTGTTAGTAAAGAAATCTGGTGAAAAATCAGATTGCTGACTTAATATATTTTTCTGAAACTTAATATATTTTTCTATGTTAAACCCATGTTTTTTTAATTCGATATTCACAATTTTCTTTTTAAGTTTAATTGTTAAGAGTGGCTAAATGGCACTGTACTCTACACAGATGCTTAATTATACTGCTATTGATGTTCATAGATTTAGCAGGTAAGATGATGCCCTGTTAAAGAAGTAATGTCTGTCTGTCCCAGACATTAACGTTTTGTATCTTGGGAAAAGAAGAACAAATCAGCCACTGTTCAGAGAAGCATCTCTGCCTCTTCTGCCTAGCTAAATGTCAGATATAAACGTTAGTATTGTGTGAAGACGACCAGGGGTCATGACTAGAGGGATAAAAGGTGAAGGGTCAGTGAGGAGTCTGAAACAGTCACTTGTGAAGAAGAACAATCACTCTATCGATCAGGATGGAGAAGTGGGAGGAGACCAGGCGTAGAGGGTCAATGGCAACAGACAACCCTGACCTCTAATTCTTTCCATCTCTGTATTTCCATACCCTGCATTGAGTGTAGTGGAATGTATGAAATATTTTCCCTGTATATCAGCCACATTTTGTGTATATTAGAAAGCTCCTTGGCATATCTCCACTAGTCAATACTGTATGTTTGAGCATAAGCTGCACATATGTAGCATATCATTTATGCATCTATGGTCCCCTCCGCTGGCCTCCTTTTGAAACTACATGCAGTATCTAGGCCCTTGAGTACTCATTATTTGTTGTGTTGCGATCTCTTGTGTGTATTCTTAAATGTCTTCCATTGTGAAATAACAATAAAAAAAGCAAACACACAAATGAGATTTTAACCTTTTTTTATTGAAAGCTTCATTGAAATAATAACTCATAATAATAAACAGAAGTTTAAACTCAACATCCACTGATTTACAGAAACTCTCAGGATCACTACTCGAACACACGGGAGGCATGAATGTGCAGCATGAAAAAAAATAGCATCCTAGAATCGATTCACTTCCATAATCTTTTCATCAACACATCTACAGTTAAAAAAAAGTTTTCCATAAATAGTTTTCCATTTCCTCTCAAATAAGTTAATTTTTCACAGAGGTTTTGCTGTTTTGGCTGAATTTGGTACATTATAGTGAAGAGCTTCTGTGCTGAAGCATTATGACCTTCCTTGTTTTTAAAGCCACAGGATTGATTGGTCAGTAAGATTTCTTACTTAATTATATTTGACAACCAATTAAATGTGAAAACACAACATGGGAATCTTAGTAGCTAATAAAATATGTTGTGTTTGTGGTTTGTAATGTTGAGGTTTCAAGTCCATTGCATTGTAATTCTTTTTTTCGCAAAGACTGAACACTGCGAACAATAACTCAACCGTGTTTATATAAAGTTTTCGGATTTAATTATCGATATTGTATTATTCCTCTTTAAGTGCTTCATGCTTATGTCATCAAAATTTGCTCCTCAAGGTAAATGTAACTTTTTTGCTGTAGGTGAACAGTTTAATTCGGCTTGCTGTTGAATTTTACAGTGTGAAAATCCCATTAGAAATGGAAGAGCACAGTTTAATTACTGTAGGCTGTAACGCAGCAACAAAATGAGAGTTTAGTTCCACCATTCAGAGCAGCTCCCACTGTCTCTGTAGTTTATATACTCTGCTATACAGGAGGCGTTTGGACCCCTTCCATGGTGTGAATGTAGCTGCTCTGCTAACGCTCTGGTCCTTATCAAAGCAGCAGTCAGTCTTTTATTCGCCTCCCATCTGCCACTGTAGCTCTCCAACACTGAATGCTTTTTTTAGCAGCAATTACATGATAAAATGAATGTTCCAAAAGCACAGTAAAAAAGAAACAGATTTTTGTTTCATTGATAGAAATGGAAATGTGTTGCAAGCTCGACCTCCATACTGTAACAGAGCTTTCCTTGATTGGTTACACACTAAAGCCCATTTATCAGGACACGTGGCAAAGAGGCTTTCATATTCATCACACCTGTTCCATTATACTCATTATTCCAAAGACAAAAAGAAGAAGAAGAAGAAGAAGAAGAAGAAAAAAAAAGTCCTTGTCCAGTCCCCCACCCACCCTAGCATCCACATAGTTTAATTACATCACTGTAAAAGAATGTTTCATTCATGGCAGTAGAAATCTAATTCTATGGTATCAGCAGCTACCAGTTTGCTTTAGCAACATATAAAAGGGAACACACAGAAGAATCTTCACTACAAGTCACCAGCGTTACTTATACCCTGACCTATAGCGGCTCATTTGTACAGGATGTTAGCCAGTACGTGCTGAGGAGGAAACTGGTTAGCACCCAGAGATGCCCTATGTGAAGAGACCATGATGAGAAATGAGGATTAAGAAACTATTCATGCAGATTTACAAACTAGCATGGAGTTGGTGTGGCAAATATCTCAAGTCGTCGATTCAGAATAGTCAGCATCATTATGGAGCAAGCTATATTGGAATAACACTCAAAATAACTGACCATGAAGCAATGGTTAAACAATGTGTAGCATACAAAGCACATCACTAACAGCAGAAATGTCACTATGTGTATTTAAACTTCAAGTTGAGCAAAGAAATGATTACTGATGATTGGTCGATTAGTGATTTATGGATAACAGCTAAACATTTTTATTTCTAACATGACTCCTATGGTTTAGATTTCCTTGCAAACTTATTCTTCCTGGCTAAGAATGAGGTGAGAGCTAGCATATGTAGCTTAAACAGATAGCATGTCTTGCCTGGTCTGTCTCATTCTTATTAAGACTTAGCTCTTCATTGCTTTTTTTTTTTGACAAGGCACTGGAGTAACCACCTGATCCCATGTTGACAAAATCACTTTTTTTTTTTTTTTTTTTTTTACCAGCTCTAGATTTTTCAACAGATACGATTGTGAATATTTTGTACAGCGAAACGTGTCCGTGAGCGCATCCAGGAAAAACTATGGCACGAGAGGAAATTTTGTTGAGCTTTATCATACGGCCTTTCAGGTAGATCACTCCCAGTATGCGTTCCAAACCGTTTCCATAACATATTTAGCTTCCTGTTTCCTTAGAGTAGAACTGCTTAAGACTGAGGTAGCAAACTGCAAAAGAGTTTAAATACACACATGTGACTACTTGAATTTTGGCAAAGGCTATGACATGTTTGTAACACTGAGGACGTGAAACACTTAAAAACATTTCATGAAAGCTTGTCCTTTCAGAAAAGCTGAATCAGAGGAGCCATGTTGGATATGTAACACTAAGAGACATTGAGTCAGTGACCTGTAGGTGCTGTAACAGAGATGTACAGAGAGTCAGAGCTGAGAGTCAGAGAACTTTCCTTTTTGCAGTTTCTCTGATGCCATCTGCTGGGGAGACACCACACTTAATACAACGCATGCAGTCTAGGAGTATTGCCCTCTCTGTCTGAGTGAGTGGTAGGAAATCTGCAGCAGAGGAAGGAAGTTGAACCCCAGAACCCACCCCAAATGCAAGTACTTGTCTGGCCATCAAGGTCAAACAAATATTCATGAGACACAAAGACTAGAATATTAAAAATCAAGTAGAAAGAAAAAAGTCTACTCCACTGTCTCTACGGGGTTTCTTCATCTTTGGTATAAAATATGCCATCAATGGGCTGCATTTGATCCACAGCTAAGAAAGACTAAAGAAATTGTCAACAATTTCCTATTACTATTGCTTTTTGCACACATTTGCTTTATTTTAATTCAAAAGCTCCTATCTACGTACTTTTGCACTGCCAGTATTTTTTTTTTCCTGGTTTTAATTTTTGATTTTTTTTTTGTTGCAATGAAACAAGCAAAGCAGGCTGAAAACACCTTAAAGCTCATAAAAATATTGCAGATAAAAACAATAATGCCATTAAAAATGATCTCCACTACACAATAAACTGCATTTCCCAGGATGCAGGATTTTAACATTTTCTTTTGTTTTGTTTTTCTTTTTTGCTAAAAAAAGAAACTCTCTTTAAACACATCAATATATGTCAACTGTCCTTTCTTTTAAACACAAAGTCGCCATTGATAATTTAAAATGTCTTCACAAGACCCTTTCTCATTCCTCTGTACAGGTAATATGATAGTACCCCCCCCCGCCCCTGCTCCATTTGTTCTTTCAGACAGCTTTTTTTTTTTTGCTTTTCATTTTTTATTTTTTATTTTTTTAATTTTTGTTTGTTTGTTTTTTTTATGTTTTTTGATGACTTTTTTTTTTTTGCAACAAGACGGTCAGTTTGGAAAAAGTCTTAGACGTTTCTCAAAATTAAGGCAACAAAGATGATAAACATTGATATTCTCTAGAAAACTAAAATATAACTCATAAAAAAAATTAAAGTAAAAGTAGCTTAGAATCTGAGGAAGACTTCTTTTTTCACTCTCATCTCTCTTTCATGCTTCCTCTAATAGAAAACTCACCATAGCTGAAAACCTACCTGCACATTCAGAAAAGAACTGGAAAACTTTGTACTTTGTACTTGAAATTCAACACTTCATGAAGAAAAATGTCTTGTAAAGTTGTAGATATCCGGTAAAACTCTAACTCCACGACTGCATATCTCTCTCCTCTCTGACCGTGATGTAGGCTTACACTGGCTTCTCTTGCTCTGCGCAGATGTCTGATAAATTTTCTCTTTTGTTTGGTGCTTGTGCAAAGGTGGACCCAAACATCTTCTGCTCAGTCTTTCTTTTTGTCTTCAGCACAGTCCCCCAATCTCAAGGCAACGCAGTCACCCAAACACCCCCTCCTCCTCCTCTTGTTATCTGATCATACATGGAACAGGAAGAGCAGCAGCGATGGATGAAGCAGCCACCGATGGATAAAAGAGAGAGAAAAAGAAATGGTTAAGTTAAGCAGCTAGAACATAAGACATTAATTGCATCACCACTCACACACCCATTTAATCTTAAAACTCAGAATGTGCTAAGCAAGTAAGGTGAAAATTTGTTGCCTGTTTTTGAATTTCTGCCATTCCCTTGAGAAATTAGAAGTTGTGTGCTGAGCTGACACCAACAACATGCTTACAATAGCATTTAATAAGGGAAAATGTTTAAATTACCTAAGGTAAAGACAAAGATTAGGCTTCTCAGTTAACTCCAAATACAAGAACACGAGAGCTTCTTTTCTCACTCTCCATTCTTCAGAGATGCTCAGAGTCATATTTTCATAAAAAATATCCACCACAGGAGAACACTGTAATAAACTACTGTATAATTACAATAGATTCATGACAGTATCTTACTGTATGTCATAAAATTCTAGAATATTGTTAATCAGTCATGCCTCACATGTAAAAGAACAGTAACTGTACAGGTAATAGTAGATCATTGTTATTTATCAGCATTAAACAGTATTTTTTGTAAATACTCTGTAACTGTAACTGTGGAAATAGACACTTCTATGAATTTACAGGTTTAGTCATTATTCATTAACACGGTATCTTATTGATGATTGTAGGGTAATATTTCTGTTCGGTTACACCTTTTTAATAAGGAAACTGCAGATTTCTGAAAACCAAGACGTGACTAGCTATTTTTGGACTGCAGCTTTGGTTCTGCTTTACTGCTTGAGTCCACACTGAGTTCATCCAAAAGGTAAGGTTGCGCTAATCTCTTGGAATTAACAGTGCCCCATATTGTTTTGTCTCGAGTACTGAACTATTGACATTTCAGATAATGTTTCATTAGGTCAGGTTGCTAAAATTGGCGGAACAAGCTCTAAAGCTCAAGCCACATTAGCTAATGCTAGCTCACACTGTTAGCTAGCCAAGAGCTTGCTTAGCCTCTTAAACAGCAGTGTGATTAGAGCATTGTAAATTTAATTTGAGGTTATTTTATAGTTTATAAAAAAATACAAATATAACCTATTAACAGCACACAACCTTTCCTGACATTTTATTAAAATAAGGCAGTTATTATTAACAAGGTAGATATTAGTCCCCACAGTAAGAAAACGTAAATTACATTAAAAACTTATATTTGTGTTGTTATAGAGCTGACAGTGCAACTGTAAACTGGAAGCAATGGGATTTGTTATTTTACAGTAATTTGTTTTTATACAGTAGAGCTAACAAATATTTAATCTAAATTCCTGAATCTAATGCAGCAGCACATTTTAGTTGTGCTGACTTACAGTATAGTAGAGACTAGAGATCTACAAGATGACAATGACTGGCATTGGTGGTGGCAGTTAGCACGAAATTAAAATGTATTATTATTTAGAAAAGAGTGTTGGGATTTGCAAACCCTTATAGTTACCACAAATCAAATCTTTAAAATAAAGATTTACAGTTTTCTATTTCAGTGCTTCCATTATTAGTGAATATGTAAGGTTTAAACTGATCTTAGACGGACTTGGTGTAGAGCAAAAGGTGTGAAGACACACGCATGTTGAGGAGGTGAATTTATGCATCTTGGGCCCTCTTTTATTCAAATAAATCTTTTTAATCCTGTAGTTTTTTTTTTTTTTTTTTTTATCAGACAGACTTTATTTGCCACCGCATTAGGTTTTATGCATGTTATCACAGCTTTTCTTTTTTTTAAATCACTATATATACAGCTGTAGTGTTAGTGTAAGGCAAAACTGTCCATAAACTTTTTTTTTTAAATATATTGTACACATAATGCTTTAATGCACAAGTAAGAAAATGCATCATGTACAATATATATTTACTTTGATTTTCATATCTTAAGAGGTGTTAATTATGCACTACTAATGTGTGTGACACATTACAATGGATAGGTGTAAAGAACATGTGAAGTAGGTATCAATTGCAACTCAAAAACATTTAAAAAAGTGTGAAATGGAATAAACTACATACATTCTTCCAGCTGTTAGCCAGACATTATCTAATAATAAATAAAAAAAATCAAGTAAAGTATTGTGTTATAGTGATTTGGCATTTCTTTAATATATTTTTTTAATCTCTTGTAACTATATTACAAAACTTAAGTGTTACTGTAACATAACCATCTTCTTTATTTCTCACTGTTTGATCCCACTTCACACATTATTTATATGTAACTGTGAAAGATAATTGCTGTCAGGTTTTTTTTTTTATCATGACCCATATCATGTCCATTTTAATTACTTTGTGCCACATAATTGAACGATTATATGGTGTAAAATACATGTATTTGAACTGTGTGTGTGTATGTGAAATTAAAGGAAAATATATAATTTGAGACTTTTTGCCTTTTTGTTTCCATATCTACTGAAAGTCACATGTATTTTGTTTATCTATGGTTTGTATATAGTCATTAATGTTGGCACAAGCATCCAGAGAAAGAGAAAAGACAGCAAAAACACTAAAGAAGTAAACTTACCATGTCTGATTGATTATTGATTATTTTATAAATAATATTTATTTTTATTCAGAATTTGTTTCAATTGATTTCTTCTGAGGTTTCATGTATATTTACACACTTAAAATAATGTAGCAGCACAGATGTAAATGCGGTTTTACCTTGTGTCTAACAGCTGGTATGGATTGAAATGCTGGCTAAAATAGAAGCCCATGTGTGACAAAGTTTTTTCATAAAAGAATTGTTATATTTTGCTATCGTTTGGGTGAAGAGGCAGATTTATTCTGAAGTGGTCCAATGGGATGTCTTCAAGTCAAATAGAAACTTGTCATGAAATTTCTCATTATCAAAGATGTAAAATGAATTGACATTTACATTTACACAATTTGAATAGTACAAACGTTTGAAAGAAGGCTGTATGTCTGTAAATGAGGATCCTGGCCAAGGTGGCTCGGAGCCCACTGCTATATCTCCTGTGAACGTTCAATGAGTGGAATGCCTGATGCTTAAAAAAACCACAGATAACTTTTTGCCAACTTGCTAAAGAGGAGTGGGACTGTGGGAACTGTACACATTCATTGTCATCACTCACTTACTCATTCAACTGTTATCATTCATAAACAGAACTTGCACTTTACTGGAAAACTGGAGTACCTGCAGGCAACTGGGGAGAACATGCAAACTCCATGCACAAGCACCTTGAGATGGAACCTGGACCCTGGAGGTGCAACAGTGCTAACCACTAAGCCACAGTGCAGCAAGTTACAGGAACTTAGCTGGAAGTTAATGCCACATTCCCATATAGTCCTGACTTGGTTCAAAGCTCACATGTTTGGGTCATTAAAGGAATTCCTAAGAGGCCAGCTTTTCAGGCATGAAGCAGGCAGTGAAATCATGGCTTTGGCATACTGAGAAAATACTCTCATAGGTACAAATCATATCCTTGTATTATGAGGTATTAATCCTCACACATTTTTGGACCAACATGGATTTACAAAGGACTGCATTATAGAGATTTTGATGTCACAATAAATTTATAATGTTTGACCCAGTGCCTTAATTTATGACCACAAAAATGTGATCAAGCAACATAACATACCAGAATTAATCATATTATGATTGTGCTGACATAGAAACAGCATGCTATATTATATCTTATAAAAAGAAAGCCTATTTGTAGTCTTATTTGGCTACAAAGTTAACTAATCTACAAAGACATATATGCCTTATGCATTATCTTTATCATCACTAAAGAAATAATGTCTATAATATGAGATCTTTTATAACCTTTATTAAAACCGAAGGCAAGCAGGCATTTCACATGGACAGCTATTGCATTCCGTTAATGTGGGAACTACTCTCTACTAATTAGGTGGTTGGCTGTTGTTTGGTGAGTTGTGGGAAATTTCAATAATATATCAGACATCTTTTAAGTCACATGCTACTCCGTTCAAATGTTCACCAGTGCACTGTCTACACTTCGAGCCTGACTGATATAGAAATGTATGATCATCACCAGCCCATGGCTCTAGACAGCACAGTCATGCACTGTTTTACATGTGTGTAGGTAGATATTGTTTAAAGGGTCTCACTTAGCAGGCTGGTAGGAGTAAGTGGGTGCATGATCAGCTGTTCCATCCACACAGAGGGTCTGCTGCTGACCGCTGGCATCCTGGGAAGAGGGAGGAACGCTCTGCGGAGAAGCCTCTGTCACTACACCCTGAGAGGTAGGGATATGGGCATATCTCTGTGAATCATGTTACCAAAATCATAACAATGATATCTTACTTTATTTAGGCATGTCCACTTATTACTTCACTGCCTGAAAGAAATCAGTCTATACCTATTTTAAAATAAGATTTAAGAGAAGCTGATGTAGTCTGATTACACGGTTAGCATATTTTATCATTCGGCCAATAACCCTGATTTCCTAAAGACTTGATGACCATAATATTACCAGTCTAGCATGAGTTTTTTTTTTTTTTTTTTGGGGGGGGGAGGGGGGGGGGGGGGGGGGGGGGTAAGGACAATTTAAACCAGGGCTGTTTAAATCAAGTCTTAAAGTGCCAGTTTTCAGCACAGTTTGATATTCGCCAACACTTAAACACACCCATTGAAGCTGGCAATTAACAAATTTATTGAATCAGCTGAGTTAAAGCAAAAGAAATCCCTAAACTATGCTGGACAATAGCCCTGAACAGCCTTGCTTTAAACAGATGTCTGTATTTTTACTTTAGTAAATCGTGTAATTACAGACATCTCAGAATCCTTGATAGTGGTATTCTGCAATGACACACATTCATGTCTCATCCTGATTATGATTAATGTTTTCAAGGGGACTGTCTGTCAGATAATTTGCAAGACTACTGCTGATTAAGTAATGTTCTGGATCAGCTCTAATTCAGCTGGTCCTTATTAAGCTCGGTTCTGGTGGGTGGGTGAATCAGAGCGTCCTACTATACACTCCATGATTTTCAAAATCATACTGTAGAGACATTGAGAGTTCTTGAGATCTGTTGTCTTCTTTCTTTAACAGTTTGCACTTGATGCTCAGATATTGCACAGTCTCTCACCCAGAGCGTTCCCTGCTAAAGAGCACCTGATCCCAGAAATAAGCAAGAGAGCTGTTTTGACATAATTTGGCAATCTCTGAACATGAGCATCTTTATGGAGTGCCTTTCTAAAGTTTCATGGATTTGAACAATCATGAAACAAAAGCACATAACAAAAGATTATTTTTAGTACTTTAGCTCTTACAGCCAAAAAAGTCTTTATGTCCTTGGCAGAGCACTATTAGCTAGCCTTCTATTTTCTGAATGCACAAAGTATAAGAAATGGCTTTCTCGTGATTTCTCATCTGATTGTTCGTGCCTCAACTTCCAAAACGTTTGTCTCATACTCTTATTAACTGCTGTTATCGCACAGCAGGACTGTGGCATGTGGTGTTTATGTATAATCATTGCTACCACAAAGTTTATTTAACATTTTTGGAAGGAGGTTCCAGTGACATTGTACAGCTGCATTTTTGTCTTATTAATTTGCGCAAATAAAAGAAAGATGTAGTGTTCGTTAAAATAAGTAAAATGTGCGATTGTTGGCATTTATATCAGGGCCACATTACACGACATTGTTGTTTATTTTTTGATAATCTTATCTTTTATTCAGTATTCATCACTGTTTTTTTTGCTGATTTGTGGCATATTATTTAAAACATATACTGCTTTTGTAACATAATAGCTCTTAAATAGGATATTATCATCAGTTATCATATTTATCAGAAACTAGTTATTTTTTCCCCAAACCTCTGGGTGCTGTCCTTTTTATTGAGCCATTTCAGATTGTATGAGCATGCATCACTATCAGGAGATGTAGATCAAAGCACAAATCAGTCTTATTGACAATAAATTGGCGGAAATGTCAAAAAATGGTTTAGTTTGTAGATCCATTAAAGTAGTATATTCCATCTAAGCACTTTGCTCAGCTGAGACATGTCTAACTGCTAATGCCAAAGATGTCACTGTGGTGCAAATCTTGAAGCGGAAGTTGTGACAAACACAAAAATGCCACTGCTGCCAGGAAATTGGTAATGTCAAGTATTTTGCAGTCGAGTGGAGTAAAGAGTACACAGTATGTAAAATGAAGGGCCATCTTACCTCCACTGAGATGGCTGAGGCAGGCACTGCAGTGTACTGGGGAATGTAGGTTCCCTGCATAGGAGCTGCAGCAGCTGCCGCTGTCATGTACTGGAAACAGAGTAAGAAAAGCCACTCTGCTCAGCCTCCAGTCAGAACAGTTTATCAGAGAGTTTACTGGATTGAGAGGGTTACTCACAGTGCCAGTGGTGCCGAGGGACAGATGGTTCATCTGCTGGGTGAGGGGCCCCATCATGTTGGCTGGCTGCATGGATATGGTGTGGTCCATGGCTGGCGTAATCACAGCACCCTGTGGGTGGGCAGAAACACACACACATAGAAACAAAAACAATCACAGGTCACATACACATACACATACGCAATCTCATACACATTCACAAATTCTTTCTCTCTCTCTCTCTCTCTCTCTCTTTCTCTCTCTCGTTCTTTCTGTGTCATACAATGGAATGATCCGAATCACTCCAGCTGGGCCCTATTATGGGGGCCAGACATGTGTTGTTCCACTTCAACAAATGAAATAATGTGATCCAAATGTGTGTCACGCATACTTCTTCAGAGATGATGCATTACTCACTTAGTGCTGGGGTTCGCACAAACTGCAGCTATGTTTACGTTTCAACCACGTTGCTTTATGAGTGTTAACACATGTGAGGTAAAAGGGGGTGCGAGCTCCTGCCATTCTGAACTGCTCATCTAAGATCTCAACTGCGTTCCGTTGCGTGAGTGAACATCATGTGTAGCAACGCAACCCACACTCATGTCTTGATTACGATTAATAAGTCCAAAGGGATTCTCGGTCAGGTACTTTGTCAAAAAAAGTAGTACTTTCCTGAAGTCTGGCCAGATCCAGATCGTGTCTGGAGTAACCACAGTGCTGACTAAAACATGTGTTATTGGACGTTTTTGAGTTGGCCTGCTCTATATCTGATCAAAATAGTTTCATCATGTGTGTTACTCAGGTTATTTTCCGGGAGTAGCTTGAGCATAGTTGGGGTGTTATTTGGGAATTGACTGCAACTCTTTTACAACTCTGATTTTGTTTGTAAATTTTAACTTTTAAGTCACTGCGTCAGAAGTGGATGGTTTTGATCAGCAAGAACAGTAACTAATTACATTTTTTGTACTTTAGAACATAACACTTCCCATACTTGCAACCTGCACTGAATGACAAGTATGGGAAAGAACCATCATCATATCATGGAAAGGGATGAGTATAAGCAGCATGGTTGCCATTTGACTTCATCTTTATTCATGCAGAAACATAAAAGAAGCTCCTGTTTCTTCAAGCTTTTGTCATATGTTGCCTTAGGGCAAAATGAGGTCATATACTGCCTTACAATCTGCTCTCACCATTTACTCTAAAGCAGAATTGGCCCAGAGTAGACCCTGGGCAACATTTATACACCCATCGTCATTTATACACCCATCGTCTTTACATATCAATTTTAAAGAGCAGATGTTTGATCAGCAAACCTGTTACTTACTGTACAGTATAATGCTTACATACGGTTGTTGCTATCTGTGATTTTCCTGTGTTTTTTCCTATTGCTAAAAATTTATGGCTTGATGATGGATTAAAATTGGGACAAAGACGAAAACCATTTTTTAATAATTTGCATTTAGGCATTTGGCAGACGCTCTTATCCAGAGCGACTTACATTTTTGTCTCATTACACATCTGAGCAATTGAGGGTCAAGGGCCTTGCTCAAGGGCCCAACAGTGTCAACTTGGTGGTTGTGGGTTTGAACCTGGGATCTCTCGAACCGTAGTCCAATACCTTAACCACTGAGCTACCCCTGGCTAATTTGACATTAAAATAGACTTAATTCTTCTACTCTTTTACATTACATATTACAAACAAGGCCTCCCATACACACACTCTCTCTCCAGCACCAGGACTTACTTAATCACTATGTAGCCTTGTATAAAAGGATTGTCATTGCACACACCCAAAATGAAGTATATGTTCTGTGCTGTTCATTTACCAGTTGAAATTAAGTGTGTTTGCTTACTTGATTCATGATCCGATTACTGGTTTTCTATGACTTTCATTATTGTTTAGCTCCGTTAACTTTGCACCTCGCCTGGCCATTGTCTGCTTATTGTTGCTTCACATGTTTTGATTTGCTCAAGTAAGATATTAAAATCCAGTTTGTCTCCAAGTGTGTCTTCCATCTCTTTAAGTGGGAAAGTCAGAATTGTCTGGATGTACAAATTATTCTCTACCTTTAACTTTAAGGATTTTATTTATTTTTCACTATTAATTCTTCTTCTTATTATAATTATTATTCATATTCTCACAGATGTAACAGTACGCAGCCATGTTTTGGTATTTTCTCTTATGTTCCATTATTTATGACCCCCTCCAAGTGTGTGTGTGTGTGTGTGAATGGAAATGAGTGTGATTCCTAAATGGTTCATGCCACGCTTTTGTCAAACACCTTGAATTAAAGCTGAAAGTCTAGACCTGAGTGTTTTATCTCAAATGGACATAGTGCTACATTATATTTTAAACAAACTTGTTCATCTGATTTTTCACATTGAAGTGATATTTGAATCTTTTGAAAGTTCCCCGTCTCTTCAATTTAAAACAACCGATCTTCTCTATTAAATCCAGCACTAAAGCAGCACTAGATAAAGTTAACTGTATATATTCGGATCATAACACACTCCACACTAAACGTTCTTTACTAAACAACTTGAATTAAACATACAAACCCTTACACCTATTGTATAATATCAACCCAACCAAAACCTGCCTGTTCTCCTCTTTTTTTTGCGACTGTGCTGAACAAATCATCACTGTCGCCTTGCACCTCCAGGGTCTGGGTTCGATTCCCGGCCAGACTCGATTCCCGTCTCTGTGTGCATGGAGTTTGCATGTTTTCCCCGTGTTTGGTGGGTTTCATTCGCGTACTCTGGTTTCCTCCCACAGTCCAAAGATATGCAGGTTAGGCTAATTGGCGTTCCCAAATTGCCCGTAGTGTGTGAATGTGTGTGTGTGTGTTCCCTGCACCATGTCCAGGGTGTACCCTGCCTTGTGCCCTAAGTCTCCTGGGAGACTTAGGCCCCCTCGACCCTGAATACAGGATAAAGCGGTAATGACGATGAGTGAGTGACCAAGTCATGACCATCCTGTGACAGTAGTAAATTTAAATGTCACATCTTGATGATTAGGAAGCTATAAACGAATATTTCTCACAAATAATGTAGCGTGGCGGACGCTATACGGGGATCGGTTAAGAGAAAATCTTGTATCTGCAATGCAATTAGCTCTTACAAACTTTCATGTAGCATTTAGAAGCAGTATTATTTTCAAGTTGAGTGTTGCTTTGAGAATCATTTCACACACACACACACGCACACATTAAAAAATAAAACAAAAAAAACAAGATGCTTTCTCTCTCATAGACACACAGGCAGGCTAAAAGTGCACTCAGACTCTGTGTCTGTCTCAGTGTGTGTGCAGCTCAGCGGTGCTTGTACTGTCAGTAAGTCTGTTTAAAGAATAAACCGTACAGACACTCGGCGTCAGAGGAGCTCTGTCTTTATCCTATCCGTCAGAACTAAACTGCTCGAGCTGTTCCTATCATCTCTGCTACGCCCAGGGCCTCCAGCTACGAGCTCCCCCACCTCCAACACACTCCCATAATGAGAGAAGGAGAAAGAGATTGCCGCTGAATAATTCTCCACTCTCATTTACAGTCGTATCAGTGAGAGACACAGACAGATGATTAAACTCTGCATGTGTTGTGCCTGTGTGTGTGTGTGTGTGTGTGCTTCAATTAATACATTTCCCCATAGGGCATGTATGCAGACAGCGAGAGAGCGATTCTGCAGAACAGAGGGACTGTCTCGCTCCTTTGCTTTTTTTTTTTTTGTTTTGTTTTTGCTTTTCGCTTCTCTCAGACAGCAGCTGAAACATTCCCTTTCAAAATGAAGGATAATGACCTGAAACTGACTCCTTGATGTCAAAAAATATTTATCATCTTGACTCTGAGCCCTTGATATAAACTAGGATGAAACCCGTCTCCAGTGACATCACAGGAAGCGAAGCCGATGCCAGGAGGAAAGGGAAGTGGCCTTGTTTGTCCCTCAGAGGCATCAATACAGAGGAAAAACAAACTTCCAGAGAGGATGTTTCACATCAATGTATGATTGCTACAGTACGTACAGGCATTTACTCAGGAAATATTTATCATCATCTTTATCTCTTCATCCTAATTAGAGCTGTGGTGGAGCTGGAGCTTAACCAAGAATTGGTTAATAATATATAATAAGGGATATTATGTATTAATTATCAAATTATTTTTTATTTTATATTGGAAAAGACATATAATGTCTCTTTCAAACACCAACACACACACACACACACACACACACACACACACACACACACACACACACACTCATTACAGTAACTGCCAAAGCGTACTACCTTGTCAAACCCTGCCAACACAGCATGTTCGGGAGAATGGAGCCACGATGGAGCAGAGATAAAAGCACTAAATCTTTATTCAAACATTTGTTCCTTTGTCTCAACAAATGGCTGTGACTGAAAATGATTTACGGAAGGGTCTCGTTTCCTTTCTCTTCCACTCAGTGGCCGTTCCGCTCCAAGCGGCTTTGCAATAATGCACTTTGTTGGTGATTTGTTAATGTTCATTTCCTGAGAGGGATTTGGAACTATTCACATAGGCATTCTTCCTTTGGATAACATGTAGAAAGTGTGTGTGTGTGTGTGTGTGTGTGTGAGAGACAGAGAGATTGCTTTGAGAATTGAACAGGGATGCATGGGACGACTTTCTTTTTGTATATATGATAAAATATTGTACGCTCATATAAAAATGTGATATACCACTTTGGCTATTAATTGATGTATCAAACACAATTTTTAATAATATACAGTACACACACACACACACACACACACACACACACACACACACACACACACACACACACACACACACACACACACACACACACAGTGCTGAGACAGCCTCTATTGTTTGCTGATTTGCTTCAGTCCTCATCTCCGGTCGCTATGGTCACGTGTCTCCACGGTAACAAGGTGCCAAATGCAGAGCTACACTCTTGTTACCTTGCCTTCCTTTCCTCAAATGCTTTAAACCGTCTGCATTCTGTTCTTATGGGAACAACAAATCAAAAGTTTCTCTCTGTCGTGGGCGCTTCTCAGGATTGTGCTGCTCTGACTCTAACGTCCTCTCGATGGAAGTTTGCTTTTTTCTTTTTTTCCTTGGTGAATTAAGTCTCATCTGATGCGCTGCCAAAAAATCGGGCAAGAAGACTCAGCTATAAAACATGTTTACACATTATCACCCTGAGGACAACACCCAAATCTGACACATCTCCTGAAATATCATTATCTAGATAGATGGTTTAATAGAGACAGATTTTCAGCCATTGGCCTCTTGGATCCTCTGTCTTTCAGACTGTATGACTCTGAAGTGTTTTCTCCGAGTGTGTTTTTACCAAGCATGGTCTGCAGATGTTGGCAAGTCCTATGGTTTCATTGTCGAAAAAAAAAATGGAAGGCCACAACAACAACAACAAAAACAATAAGGCTGCCAATATGGTAAACTAAAAAAAATAGAAATATCATCAGGAAAATAGTTTAAAAACATCAGCAAATAAAACCCAATCTAAACATAATAAATAAATTAAAAACTATTTATGTATATATTTAATTATACACCATAAATATGTTTGGAATGGCTTGCCCATGGGCATTAACCATGCATCCTTTCTCTATACCACTTATCCTATGTTATGCTCTCCCAGGCCACGTGCCAACCCACTACCGGACACAAACACTCACAATAACATCTCCATACATCCACTATGAGCAGTTCTTCCAATGTGCCAATCAACCTACAGTACTATTTAAGTCGTTGAAATGTGGCAGAAAAATTCAAAAACCATAGGAGAACACACAAACGCTATGCATACAGAACCAAAGGTGACATTCGACACCCATCCCTGGAGGTTCGAGATGACAGTGCTAATCACTACACAAGGTGTATCCTGCACAGGGTCATGGTTGGGCCTGGATCCTATTCCAGGAGACTTGGGGCATGAGGCACGATACTCCCTAGACGGGGTGCTAATCCATCAATACAATTTTTTTTTCTTTTTTTTCGCAAAACCTGTGAAAGGGGCATGGCTATAAATATATGGTACTCATAAGGCAAAGGATAAAAAGATTTCTTCAAGCATGGGTACAAACGCTGAAAATTAACCGAATAAAGAGACCATGGTAATAAATAATACATAAATAATAATATACACTCCCTGGCCAAAGATATGCTACAGACTTTTATATTTCATTGGACTGCCTTTTGCTTTGATTACATCATTTGGATAGGCTTATGCAAGGTTACAACATTTATTTCCTTCAAGAGTTGCATCAATTTCTCTCCACGATCTTGTATTGATGATGCGAGAGTCAGACCACTACATAAAGTCTTCCCCAGCACATCCTGAATATTCTCAATGACGCTGTGGTGGCCAATCCATGTGTGAAAATTACTGTATGCTCCCTGAACCACTGATACATAATTTGAGCCAGATGTATCCTGGCATTGTCATCTTGACATATACCTGTGCCATCAGGGAAGGAATAAAATATATATTGATAGAAAAGCCTGGTCATTCCGTATATTCAGATCATCAGCTGACTTAATTTTTTGGGCACATAACATTGCCAAACCTAGACCTGACCAACAGAAGCAGCGCCAGATCTAACACTGCATCCACAGGATTGAACACTAGGCACTAGACACGATGGGCACGTACCTACATCCGCCTCTCTTCTTATCCTGATGGAACAGAGTAAACCTTGACTCATATAACCTTTTTTCCATGCTCCACAGTCCATTCTTCTGATAAGTGATTTTATTAAGGCTACACAGCTGTTGAGTCCAAATCCCCTGAGTTCTCTTCACACCGTGTGTGTGGAAATGCTTTGATTTTTATTATTTAACATGCATATCTATATACGTATGTTTTACCATTGTTTTTTTTTAATGATTTGAGTTTACTAAATGTTTAAGTCATCTTCCATCACGCTCATTCAGAAAGGTTTTCCAACTACATTTCTTTCTTGAAGATGATGGTTTTGCTATCCTTTCAGGTTTAAATAATGCATGTGACAGTTCTTAACCCAATTTTAGTAGTTTAGTAATTAGATCTTGCTGAAACAGAGTAAAATCATTGCCATGACCACAGGATATGTTCTTCTGACATGGTTGTTTAAGAAACGAGAAGCTTTTCACTGTATCAGTTAGGGTTAAATAACTTGTCAGCTGAAACATACCAACCATCCAGGGAAGTCTCTTAACTCTTAGCTTAGTTGTAAGAATTGACTTTTTTGGCTTTTCAGGCAGTGTGCTTATATGCTTTTAAAATATTAAAGAAATGTATCCATAATTTCTATGTTCTTTGGCCAAAGTCTTTAAAACTCCTGGCCTGTTCTCTGGCACTCATTCATTTTGCCAACTTGCATGTAAAAACATGCAAACTATAATACTCCAATAATAAATCCCTTCCTCAATATAACGTATTATTACATTTATTATTGCAATGTGTTTGTTTTCTTTCCATCATTTGAATGAATTAGGATTGCATTGTGCTTTCAATAGAGTCTACATGTCTGCATATGGAAAGCCTCAAATCTTTCCCAGGTGCTGCTGGTTTTTTCTCAGATCTTTCAGGTGCTAGGTTGTATTTTGGTCCACACCTGTGCGTGATTGCTGTGTTCACACCTGACAAAAACATTACAACATTACACCGTGATGGAACCTGTGTCAGGGTTCACGTTCAACATACTAAATACATTTCTCTATATCTGAAAGTGTCCTTTGCTGCACTACCTCTGCTCTCTATTTTGTTCTTTCCTGATCCCTCTCTCCCTCCCTCACTTCCTTTCCTAATGCTTTGTGTTTGATTCGTTTTGCAGGTTATGGAACCTGAATGCCCGAGGCAGCTGAGCGAACACTTTTAAGGCATCGCTAATATCCTCTAAAACTCCAAGGGATCACTAGTGGTTCCGGACTCTCATAAAAAAAAATACCCAGGAGCATAAGAGGTTAAGACAAACAAAATCCTAACTCAGACCGGTTAGATAGAAGGATTGAGACCTTAGATTAGTGTGCAGCAGAGTGCAGGTACAAGTCAGACAGTGGGCAGGGCTCCAAACATGTGCTTGGAGTTACCTTCTTTAGAGAGTTTCTTTTGCGTGTGTGCATGTGTGACGAATTTTCCAAGCCTGGAGTGGCAGGTGCCCTTCCTGCGTCCTTACTGTCTATGCAACAACAGGACAAAGCGCGTGACAGTGAAAATGGGGTAAAAAAGAGACTGAGTGAGGTTGAATCACGTGCTGGGAATGGACATGGTGCAAAACTTCGAACACTGGACCTCAGAAAACAACAGAGGAAACAACTCTCTCTCTCTCTCTCTCTCTCTCTCTCTCTCTCTCTCTCTCCACCAGGGGGCAGGATTAGGACTGAGTTTTAAAATCCCACCAGTACTCATAACCGGTAAATCACTTAAACCTGTGCTCTTTCTTTTGACCCTGTACAACATTACAAAACATATGCACTTAAACACACACATGCAGAAACATGCATACACAATGACACACCTAAATCACTCGCTTTCTCACATACATACAGAAACAAATAGTTTGGACTTACAGTAGGTTGCATAACATACTGTTGGTGAGGCATCCAGGACGTACTCTGCACCTGTTGGGAGAAGAGCATTTCCTCATTTTCCCTTCTTTTTCCTCCCCCACTTCAGAAAGCCCCAGCTCAGCGACGGCAGAAGCCAGAAATACAGCGTGATAATTACAGTGGGATCGGAATGCCACAAGGAGCAATATTGTCTCCTAATTACAGCAGCGCAGCAGCAGTTTCATCATCATAGCTCCGTCTGGCCCAAAATCTCAACTTTCATCTCCCCTGCCTCGCTGTTCAGCTCATAAAGCCCTGCCTAAATATTCTTTATTATTGCATTTGTGCCTCAACGAACGCAACTATTGTTTTTTTTTTTTTCCAGAATGGGAGAGTTAGTGAACAGGAGAAATCTTTGAATCTACACAAGGATTACGGTGTTGAATTTGTTTTTAGCCCGTGCTGCGATGTGTTTAAATGTGCATCGCTCATTGTTCACCCTTTGAGACAGATTCGGTAAGGATGCTCTGCAGCTTGGAGCACTAGTGTGATCATCTAGCACAAGCTTCTCTAAGGTGTGTAAGCACACACCTCGTCTCTCAGCTTGCTGCTGAAAGATTCATGTCTTCTGTCCTTCTCTCTCTCTCTCTCTTATTTCTCTTTCTTTTTTCTATTTAAATCTGGAAGATATACAGTTGCCTCGTTTTCTGTTAGTTAGAGGTGCTTTTGCATTGATTAGCTCTCACTGTGAGTTGAAGTCGTCTCTGTATTGGCTGCAGTGTGATTAAATATTCATTAATGTAGGCCAGGTGGGGCGTTTGCATGTAATAACACTGTACTCAATTAGAAGCTATTCTTCCCTTGAGTGTAACATCAAATGTGTTCTTTCTGTTAAACTAGGTGGGTCTGTGGAGGGCACAGTGTGTGTGTGTGTGTGTGTGTGTGTGTGTGTGTGTGTGTGTGTGCATGACCAGGAGGCATGTTTTCCGTGAGGACAGGAAGAGGTCCAGGATCTAAAAGGCTTTGCTCCTTTTTTTTTGTTCACCTCTCTGTGCTGTTTAGTTTAGCTTAAGCCAAATCAATTAGGAATGTTCATCACTCACAGTCAATGTTTGCTCTCTTCCTTTTTCTGCTGTTTTTCTCTCCCCGTCCCTTTCTCTGTCCCTCTGTCCTTGATGGCCAAAGCTGAATCGGAGTTCTTAACTCATCAAATAAAAAGACGGATTGCATTTGGGGCTTTCGAATAATTTGCATGTTTGAAATTTAAATATGTGTGTGTTTTTAGGATCCATTCAATATACCTAAAAGCATGCATTGAAAGCGTCACTTTAATTAGCAGGTATACACAGGATAAAAATAACATTTTCAGATTCAGGGCTTTGGCAAGACATAGTAGTACTATGTTAATAGTAAATATACGGATGTGTGTTGCAGATGTACAAGGCTTAGGTGAAATTGATTGTGGAACGGAGACAGAAACTGTTGTCCTTCCCTCCCAAGTGACTGGTTTTCCTTATGTGGAGGATGCCATGTCTATTGCAGTGCCTCAGAGGTTTCTCCAGGCTGATAATGACCTAGGATTTGAACCGTCATGTTCAACTCTGACCTCAGAGTAGCATCTGGTAATGAGTCTGGAATGGCCTTTGTCAGCTGGAGTTTGCAGATTCTAAACTAGCTGTGACAGCCAGCCAGCCACCAAAGTGTGTGGAGTTGGATTGGGGAGTGACGTAGCAACCATGGCACAGAAGACGTGTTTCCACACAGAGCGAGTGATGAAGGAATACCACAGTGCGGGGATTTTAATTAAATTTTTATTAAAGATGAAAGGAACACAAAAATAACTGTGAGAGTGTGCAGGATAAGTCAGAATCCTCCAGGGAATGGGCAGATTAAAATACAGTCCTGTGCACATCTTTCTACGTAACCTTAAAACTGATACAAAAGTGATAATGTTACTTTAAAGGAACAGAAAATAATATAAAGCGCAGCTGACTGTAGACGGTGTGAAATATTTTCCGACTAATGAAGTAAATTGAATCTGCTTTCTGTAGTTTCTGCCTCCCTGTTTTTTCCACCGTGCTGCCTTGTCGACAATTCCCCAAAGCAGTGATGACTCCACACACACAACCACACACACGTACATAATAAATCTAAAGCATATGACTTTACCTGATATGTGGAAACGGGAGAGGCAGCGATGAACGGTGTGATTGATGTCTGAGCAATCATGCGGTTGGTGGAGATACTGTATGGAGAAGGGTAGAACCTGCGCACACAGCCATATATCAGTCATAAAAAACGACAGTAGCTCACGCAGCGCAAAATTACTTGCATGCTTTTATACATTTGCAGGGAAAGCACAAGGTGTCGTTTTACTTTACATGTCTAAAGGTTTAATGCGTATGCATGTGCACTTGGTTTACAGTGTGACATGTATATGTGTCTGGCTGATCCAGTGATTCCCTATAGCTATCTGCCTGGGGAGCGATGGGCCATGACTTTATTTAGCATTGTGTACCTTGAGCGGACATGTTTCATTTGGTAGGCTTGTTGCTATGCTATATTGATTGGTGCGCCTGCTGGAAGAGTAATGGAGCGTTGGGAGTGAAATGTTGTCTGATTTTAGCTTCATCTTCTTACGCCCAGGACAGGACAACTATCTAGTGTGTCACATGTTACTCCAATCAGAGCATATGGCCAGTCAAAGCAATAAAAAACATAGAGGGAGGTACTGTATGATACACTTGTCTACAGTTGTTTCAGTAGGTGCCTTCGGTTTCCTCATGTGATTCTAGTTTAAGACCACGGCAGCACAGCTCTTATTTATGTTAGGCGTTAGTGGCTATGGCCTCCTGTCAGTAAGATGATATGGCCCATTAAACAATAGGAAAGGTCTAATTGAGACCAGAACATTACTATTACTGCAGAATCAGTTCATGACCGACTATGAGAGGTCGCTGCGATTAGCTATATATGATCTAAACATACAAGAAAAGCAGAACTGTTATAAATGCTGCCACGGTAAAACTTAAAGCACCTTCTCTTTTTTGCTCCCTTGAGTGAGTAAAGGACAACTTGGAACATAATGCGAAAAACATAATGTACTTTTTTTTATCCTGTATCGTACTGTATCTCTGAGCAAAACAGAATGTTCAGAAAAAATAGTGCGAGTGTCTGTTGAGTTGTAAATGGACTTACAAAATGCACACAGTGATATTACTGATTGATTTTTTTTTGTCTCCTCTGTGCCCTCGAATGATGAACAAAAAATCAGAGGACAATTTTGGGTGAGAAAAGTCAATGTAGTTTACTAGAAACATTGATATTAGTGCATCATGAAGAATATGTCCATAAACTAACAAGGTAACAAAAGATCAGTTTTGATTTAAGGTAGGTGTTAAAGCCACATTAATACATCCTCTTCTTCTTTCTCCACATTAAGTTACTAATCTCTGGTGTTTTATCCGTGGATATATGTGTGCTTGTGAGAGATGGTAAGTGCTGTGTCAGTCTGCAGAGGAAGAGGGGCTGGATCGGCTCCCTTGAGGGCAGGATCACGGGCATCGGGGCCGGAAGAGCTGGCGGAAAGACAAAGCTCGTATTTCCCTTACACAAGCAGTCACATCCAGCCCTGCAGCCCGTACCTGACGAAACACTTACACCCTGCAGTGCAACAACGGCACAAACGCAGATGGGGCAGGACAGCTTCTCTGTGTATGTGTGCTTGCGTGCGCGTGTTTGGGAATGGGTTACGCTTGAGAATTAGTCATCATATCTCAAACTTTTGCATCCTTTCTACAACGCTGTCATGCCAGCTGAGGAGGAAACTAATAAACCAAGTGTGTCTGGAAGAAAAAACAAAACAAAACAAAAAAACTAAAAATAAACTTACCCATTCTGCATTGCGGCAGGGTCATAGGGTAACGCCATGCCACTCTGAAAGGAGAAAGAAGGATGACAAACAGTAAAAGAGAGTTCGTGTTCATACTAACACAGGGAACAACACAGAAATGAGACAGAAGCTGTAAATTGTGCTGAGTCATGTCGGCTGAGGAGCTGAGCTGTCTGGCCCGATGCTCTTTATGACTTGGGCCAGGCCTTGTAACGGTGAATCTATTACCTTCCAGAGTCGGCCAGAAAGAGCCAGCTCTGCTGCGCTTTGATATGGCACAAAGTTATTTGGTATTTACAAGTCTGCAAGAGACATTGCTCATGTTGACATTGCCAGGTCGGTTAAGTGAATGAGAGCAGAGGGTGGCACTGCTCACCCTATATTGAAGGGGACACAGATAAATAAGTCTCATATACTGCAATGTGCAGGGTGCCAAGTTCTCAGCAGGGGAGAAAATACAGGGAGTAGAAGGAGCTTTGCTGAAACAACCCATGTGTGCACTGTACTCTAAGTCCTCTTTGCTCTTCGAGGACCCCTGGGGTGTTAGAGTATAGAGCTCCTGTACAAACACAGACACCTGTCTGAGTCGGTCTAGGCAAACTCCTTCCCAATGCCAGGTTCGGGTAATCGAGCTCACAGTGGTTGTGAGCTAGCCTGGCATCTGGCATATTTCCCTAAGCCATCATACCAATGGCTGGGCTGCCTAGAAAATGCCAGCGCTTCCCGCTCTGCTGCTGTGTCGCCTCTCTTCACAGTTCAGAAAAAAAGATGAGGAAAGATTAAAAGACTGAAAGGGAGGTAGGGAGATTAAACAGGGCCAGATGTGCCTGTCAGTCAAAGCGGCACCCCCTCCTCTGCTCTCCTATCATCCCTCTCTCCTCTCCCTCTCTCCTCTCCCTCATCCTCTTCTCTACCCCCAAGCAGAATCAGAGGGCATGCTTAGCAGCGGGCGGCTCTCATCTCACTGATTCGGCTGCTGCTTTCTACACAGGCTCTTTTGTCTCACAGCTCTTCTTGCCTTGTCAAACCGATGCCTTTTGGTGTTTGTGTCCAGGGGTTAACCCTCATTCTCTTTTTTTCACAAGAATATCCCACTGACTAAAGCCATGTTTTCATACCCTAGTTATGCACTTGTACAGTCTCTTTTAAAATATGAAACAAAGAGTATCTTATCTTTACATTAGTGATTAGCAGCAGGTATTAAATTATAAAAACAAAATCCTTTCACATGCTTGCTGGTCCTCATATGGCAGGTGTGTGCACAGGGTTTAACACAGGAGTTTAAATAAGAAAAAATATTATATTTGTCAAAATATTTTTGGTCTCATATGACCGAATCAAATTGCAGAACTTAAATACAATTAATATGTACTGTACATTCGCTTATTTGGTATATATGGCATTTTTTTTTAAATACACAAAATACCTTGCAAATGAAAGAGGATCAGCATAGTTAATGGTTAAACACTTATGAACTTTTGACCCTTTGATCTTTTTTCCCATGACCGTAATCATAGCGGTTAGGATTAGGGTTAGGGTTTAGGTAAGGGCCGATGTTTTCACTGTTGTATGATGTTGTATACTTTTTCTTAAAACATAATTCATATACAGGCTGGGTGAAAAGTAACTAGGCAGTAAAAAATTGTGTAAAAAGTCCACAATTAATCCAAATTAATTGAAACTAATTGCATGTGTACTTTATTACATAGCAAAATGAAATCAAGTCTTTAAATTTCAACACAGACACCGGTGGCGTCAACCAGTTTCCTTAAACAGCCGGGGACGGAATGCACTTGTCTTCTAAAGGAAGTCATTTGTAATATTGCTGAGGACCTCCTGAATCCACGTCCTCCAGTGTGCAAGGCTGTGTCCTGTACACCTCCTCCTTTGTGTATCCCGACAGGAAAAAATCACATAGCTATTCATGAGGTCCATGTTGGCTCAGCCAACGTCCTGGAAAATGCTGGTCTAACCACGAATGCACAGCAGGAGCAAAATGCAGATGTGTGCAATGGGGGGACTGAAGTGTGCTTCAGTGATACCACAAGTTCTATAGCGGTTAAATATGGCCTAGATAATTTTCACCTTATAAGATACGATTGATTATTGAAATGTGCACACATGTTTACATGACCAAGTTTCCTTTGATTTTATTTTAAATCAGAGTTTAAACTGAGTTGAATGATGACCTGAAATGTTAACATTTTAATGATTATTTGAGTCAGCCAAATTTCATTATGTTAAAAATGTAATATTGGTTCCCTCACTCATCACTCAAGTCGCTATACAGTACCACTTATTCTATTTTAGGGTCTCTGGAGGCGTGGAGCCTAGGCCAGTGGGCTCTGCGCATGAGGCGGTGTACACCCTGGACAGGGTGCTAAATCGGCACAAGGCACACACGCACACACACACTACAGGCAATTTGGAAATGCATGAACCCACCAAGCATGGGGAGATAATGCAAACTCCACACACACACACAGACTCGAGGAAGGAGTCAAACCCACGACCCTGGAGACGAGAGGCCACAGTGGTAGCCACTACGCCACGATGCTGCCTAATATTGTTTCACTTTAAATAAAAATCTAAAAGTGGTCATGTTGACCAGAACAGAAAAGATAGATTAAAGGTCACAGGAAGTATAAGGATGAGGAGAGTCAAACTCACATCTCCTTCCCGAGGCCATGGTCTGCCGTTCTGGGGATACTTGCTCTGGCTCTGTCGCTTCTTCTGACCCCCATCTGCAAATTTACACAGCAGCGGCTCTGTCGGGGCTGAAGAAAGAAAAAGAGGGAGAGAGAGTGAGAGAGAGGAGAAAAAATGAAAAAAAAAAAACATCAGTCAGCTAGTGTGTAGAGTGAGACAGACTGAGCAGGGTTGCTAAAGGTCATGGTTAGTAGGCTGATGGAGAGGTGACGACCTCAGCAGTGATGACCGTTAGGGGTTTGAACAAAAAGGAAATGTTACACCTCGGGTATCCACACAACCCCAAAGAGCCCACTGAGCAGGGATGGAAAAGCAAGCCCCCTTTTGAAGTTTGATTCCCATCGTGTTTCTTTTCTCTTTTTCCCGTATTCATTCCAGCCACTGCTCCCCCCCCCCCCTTCTCTCTGCTGAGATGCTCAGACTTCACTCTTGGCATGTGTTCCCTCCGAACCTCCAACATCAAAACAAGCTAGCTGGCACACCTTCAAAGCCCTGAGCTCGATAGTGTTGAAAAAATAAGCACCGTAATCGTGATTGTAAATAACTTAAACATTATAATAGTCTCAGGGTCTGACGGCCAACAGTGATATCTTCAAAATGGAAACGTTGTTTGATTTCGGTGCTCGTGCGGGTGCATATCTTGGGGCAAGACCTTTTAAGTCAAGGATGACCAGTTTGCATCTCTAAATTTGCCATGCATTCAAAACAGTTGTATTCCAGAGAAGGTCAACTCTAGCACACATTTGTTTTCCTTTTCTCTGTTTTTGTGTCCTCATTTCACACACATTTAACCAACAGTGTAGGCTGTAAAAGACACTAATATGTGTTCCAGGAACACTTTAAGTGCCTCGGTGCTCTTTTTTTTTCCAACAAAGTCCTATGAGCCTTTGTTAAACTGATTTCGTTTCCCCAGCAACCAGAAAAACTCATTTTGAGCAAGCAAAACTTTCAGTAAGATATGATCTGGCAAAGAGTGCTGATAGATGCAGGAGAGCCTTTATGCGGTCTTTGTGCAGTCAACTTCAGTGACTAATCCAGCCTTGAGGCTAAACGACGTTACACTCACCTCTGCAAGCACCTCAGCCTGGCAGAGAGAATGTTCGCCCATATTCAACGCCTCGGAGAGACACTGAAACGATCCAGAGCTGGATTGTTCAACAAAACTAATATCTCTCCATTGGGGCATTCATCCTGTTTTATTTTTGATGATATGCAAATATGCAATAAAAAAGCAGGCTTACACATGTATGCAGCAACAGGAACATAGCACAGAGAAACACCTAGAGGTTCCACGCACTACATTCAGACCTGTTAATGCATTTTTCATGAGAATTTTCAAAATTGGTTTATTAATAAGATGTAATGAAAGTAACATGATTATTCATGTAGAGAAGAGACAAGAAGAGAATTGTGGACGTGGGTGATTTTGGTCAGGGCTGTCAGATAAGAGTCTTCTAATCACATACTACTGTGTGTGGTGAGAGCAAGACAACCTCTCTCGTTCACCTGCCTGGAGTGTGTGGGTCTACACCTGCAGCCCTGTCATCACATTCATATTACCCAGACACACATTTACATACGGACTCGCACGGCCCTGCGCTGATAAGGCCTGCGCACAAGCACTTCTGTTGTTGGAAGCAAGACAGCCGGAGAGGCAGAGCAGATCACAGCATTTACAGCATGCACAAAATGTTAGCACAAGCAACTCTCCCCCTCTCTCTTGTAGCCAAGTGCAAACAATGGGATAATGAGACAGAGAGAGAGAGAGAGAGAGAGAGAGAGATTCCGCTGATGGAGTAAAAAAGTCAAAGATTTGCTTTAAGGTCCTTTCTGAGCACTGTGGGAAAAGGGCTAACTCTGAAATAACAACCACCAGTGTCATAAAGTCTAGAGGCCAAATAACTCAGGGGGTTTCGCTGTGTTTTCGGAGCCCAGAGAAATAACCGAGGCTATTTTATGAGCACCCTCTGCCTGACTTTCCCTGCATTTATTTTGTTAGTCAAGATGCCCTGAACCTTAACTGCTGATTCTCAGTCATGCGTTTTAAATCTGCACTTTTGATCTTTGATATTGGACTCACTAACAGGCTCTGGATATCACCCAGGGAAACTTTACACACACACACACACACACACACACATGCACGCACGCACAAACAAAAGAAACAAAAAACAGACACACACGCAGAGGGATGCTGGCAAGCAGGAATGCACCCAGTTGGTGGGTGAGGAGGTGTAATGATGGCGGGGAGGATGGCTGTGTTTCACTGGCATAGACTTTAATAAATCTCACTGTTTTTGCAGTCTGCCTCCACTATCATACTTAATGAACTAAACCATAACACGATCCCCATAATATATATAGAACGTAGTATTATGGTGGAATTCCAAGAGCATGAAAAAATGTTATTACAATGTATATATATTTATGCGTTCATTTTCTGAGCATTTCAAGCAATCCATATTATTTTTGAAAATTGTAAAACACACCATGTTGCGTTTTGTTGTCTGCACCCCCAGGCAACAGCTGCATAGGGAAAAGGCGTATAACGTCTGAGGAGAACTCATGTGTTTAACACCGATAATCGCTTATGCTCACAAAATGGCTAACCGGAACTAGCCAAATAGCCATATGGCCATCTGGGAACGAAAAGAGCTAAATTTATACCAAATACCTGTAACTTTAAAAGACACTAACTAGATTGGACTGCAGAAGCGTCATCTTAGTCAGAGCTGAACTTTTGAATGCATTTTTGGACAGAACAAGGGTGTGGAATCTAATTACCTAATTATTGTCTAATTATGTGCAGCACATAGTAATTGTGTTCACAGTTAATGTGCAGAGCAGAAACACTTATAAAGGCCCAGACTTATGTTATTGTTCTTACAGTACATGCACCTTAATTTTAATTTATTTTGATTGACAGACTTGAACTTGAACATTGTTAATCAAGCATTGATCGGTTTATGCAAACTGATGAGTGATTATGGAATGGTTACCGATTCTCACAACTAGCTATTATTACTACAACTGTATTTATTTAACTTCATTAACTGCTTTATCATGTGTAGGGAACCTACCACTTGGCATGACCTGACTTAGAATATGTGGCATTAATCAGGGACACTCCCAAAATGGGACACCAGCTCATAACGGGGCACCAGAGAGACGCATTTCTATCTACAGGCAATTTAGTATAGCTAATCCATGTACTGGCATGTTTGAGATGAACCCAGTTAAATCCTATAAGATAGACTCTACAAGCCAACAAAGCTTAAAAATTAACCAGAAACTCTAGAGCTGTGAGAATACACAACATTTAAATTACAGTTTTATTCATAATGCTTTATTCTGTTGTACATTTCCACATATCTGTGGATTTAAATGCATTTCTTTACTGACATAGTTTCACTTTCTGATTTATTTGTTCATGTTTTTTTAATGTGGGTTTATATTTCATGCAAACACAGAAATATAATGCACAAATGCAAATGCACATTAAAAAAAGCATTTGTGCTTTTGTGATTCTCATTTTACAAGCACCAAATCTTTCCTACCCTATTTGACTCTATCGATAAGAGTTCAAAGAGACTGTAGTTGTAAACCCATTTGTTCCCCACCACTACAGAAACACAAACAGGCATGCATGGTGAATTGGCGTGACCAAACTGAATCGCATTTCCCTAAACAGCTCAAGAGATTTTTTCCTGTTGAGAGCCGACCTACAAGCGAGAGGGCAACGCAAAGAAAACGTGATGTTCAGGAACTCTGTGGCTTGTCTGTGTGTAGGCTGGTGTACATGTGCTTTAGTTTGTGTGGGCACGTGTCTGTTGTTTAGTGTTCTGAAAACATTTACCCAAACTGACAGGTCTAACCAAGCTGTTTATTAACTCTGGGTCATGGAACAACTGATATTCTAATGGAGAGAGGGGAAGACACAGGCAGAGGAGTGAGTGAGAGGAGATGGAGCGCAGGTCAAACGAGAAGATGGACATGTGTTTCTAATCGAAAGGCCGGCGTCCAGCTTGCCAGCTCCTGCTGCGCTCCCATAGACCTGCAGGTCTCTCTGTGGGCGGCACACATTCTTGCAGGGGAGAAAGAGGGCATGTCTGTCATCATTTATCCATCCTCTTACTCTTCTTTTTAGGCCAAAAGCAACTGTGGGCAGGCTGGAGGTGACGGGACGAGCCTGCTAACCACCAGATAATCCAAATGGGATCTCCCTTTGAGACCTACCCAATTTGTGGCTGAATAAGGTTAGGATGTAATACTAATAATTTCCAGCTTTAATATAGAGGCTATGAGTTAATTATTATGTGCGGAAACAATCTGTGATAGCAGAAGTGGACACCCACTTAACAGACTTATTAAAAAACTTATGAAAGAAATGCTAAAAACTGGAAAACACATTTCTGTCCATATTCTAAAAACCTTTGCAGTAATAACAGTTTGCTCATCCTGTGTTCTAGTATGCAAAAATCTAGTATTAAATCACTGATGTTAATGTTCATGGAGCTAATACATACAATGTTGCAATGGTGTTGTTTGAACATTTACTAGCATTACATCATGTTTTCTAAATACGTAACTGGCAGTGAATCCAGGGTGTACTATTCCCATCATGATTCCAATGTTGCTGGAATAATCCCTGGATTCATCTCAACCCCGCCCGGGATAAAGAAAGTACTCAGGATACAGTATATGCCTGAATGGCTGTTCGTTTTTTTTTGTTTTTTTTTTAACCTTGCAACATTCAGAAAACATTCAGCTAACCTTTTCAGCTGGGCTGAAGTTAGTTGCAGTCATCACATTCAGAGTGTGGAAAAAAAATGGTTGTGTTTACCAACAGGCAGTGTGGTGTTTGTCCTGGCACAGTGTGTTCTGTGTGCTCTCGTTCTCGGCATGTGCGTGCCGAGATGTGGGTGGGAGGAGTGTGTGACCCTGACGACGCGGGTGTCTCCACACCGCCCACGCTCTAATAGCAGCCGCTGCATGCCTCTGTTCAAGTGCCAACGCTGCAGAAGACTGCACAAGCTGGGGGCGGGTGGTGAGGGGTGAGAGAGAGAAAGAGAGAGAGAGAGAAAGAGAGAGAGATTCTTCTCTGATTGGAGTGCAAAGTGCCTCTACTGTGGCAGGTACAAAAGCAGATACTGTATATCTAAATGATCCAGGAAAGGACAGTCATTAGTAAAACCGAATGCAGGCGTCTGGGATGAATATGTCTATACGCAAGGCAAGATAGTTCGTATGTGTTTTATTTGGTTCACTGATGTGCTTTGTTTTTCTTTTACACATCTTGAATTTTAAACTACAGTACTGTTCTACTAAAACAGATTTCTTTTAAAATAAATTTTTTTCATCCCCTTTCTAACCAAAACACCACTTTGACATTTCAAGAATGCAAGGCATATGCTAGACATATGCAAATAATTTTCCAAATACGGGATTGCAAGAGACAGAGGTAGTAGAACATGCAGATCCATTCTTGGATAAACATGGCGAATTACGCAAATGTAACAGAAGAGTGAAAAATGGAAAACCTGGCTACATAATACTAAATCAAGATTCAGGTGCGACATAATTAACACACACATGATGGTTGATGGGTGCAGAAGCCCAACACCTTCCCTATGCTGCCATGACAAGCACATGTTTGCTTTATGAAGGACATGGTGCTTATTTCCATATACTGTAGGTGATGTGTTTTTACTCCATAATAATGCCAGTAAAAAGATCAACTGTCGGGTGTAAATCAGAAAAATGTATAAAGGACAAAAACTTGAAGTGCAAAAAGAATGAATCCTAAATTTAAAAAGAGCTCAGAACCCTGAATTGGGAATGAGAAAGAGAAAGCGATTCATCCAGAGCCTGGATTTGTTTATTTTGGGCCAAAGCAGGTAAATACCAGTGGACTGTTTGATATCTGCTGACATTGAGAGAGAGAGAGAGAGAGAGAGAGAGAGAGAGGGGAGATGAGAGATGGCAGACAAGCTAGAGATACAGAGAGTAAGAAAGATAGTGGGCAGAATACAAAGTCTGCATAATCATCTTAGCCTGCCCACTTCCTGCCTTTTAATGGCCTTGCCATTGTTTGTGCGCCTGTTGTTTCAGGCTCTGGACTGCAGGGAGATCGGCTCTGTACTGTAGCTCGCTTATAGAGCCAGCCATTGAAATGCTCAGAGCTGCACTGTGATCCCAGGAACCATACAAGCATCACATGTAGCACTTGTCCTTCACACAGGGAGAAAGAAAGAGACAGACTGCGGGGACGGCGTGGGGGTGGCGGGGGGGTGTAGTGCATTGTTTGTGTCCTTTTCTAAAAAATACACTATTTCCTTGCCGAGTCAGACTCGTGCTCCATTAGAGCTCTGCGTTTGCGTTGCCCTACGAGGAAATACATTACTGTCTGCCAGATGCAGGAAAAACACAAGTCGTTAAAGAATGAGCTGTCCTGTTTAATTCTCATACCAAGAATAAAGAGGACAGTAAAAAGCAAAGTTCTGTTAATTTGGCAGGTCGTCGCGGATGGAGATGCGCGTGCGCCCATGCGTGCTTGTGTTTGTGTGCAAAATCAAATCAGTCTGATTTAGACATGCATGACTCATCTACCAGCTTCAATTAAAGCTTCATAAAGAAAAGCACATTAGGATGTCTTAATGGGCTTCCTCTCGAAGCCTAAATCCCTCTGTTGTTGGCTGCTATCTCCTCCCAGGTCAGACGCGCACACAGCTATTAGAGCACTCGAGATCCGATCGTTTTCACTGAAGGATCATTTTACTCCCACTCTCTCCGCCGTATTAGAATTCTATCTGCTATAAACGTGATAATCTCGGCTCGCCCATGTATGTCGCAGCGCAGCTAAATCAATCACTTAACCACCGAGGGGAAGCACAGCAGAAATAAAATAAAACAGGCAAGCAGTTTAGAAAATACTTTTACAGTAGCATACGCACACAGAACGCACATAAACGCATGGGACGTACAGTCTGCGAATGTAATTTTTGGAAGATTAATTTCATTTGATTTCAAATTCACTGTGGCTTGTAAGGTAATTTTCGCATATCTCTACTAATAGCAAATCCAGTGTGGCATTCACTCAGCGGCAGCCTACCTTAATCAATCAATTATATAGAAATAAGACGTGCACTTCATAGATCATTGCAGTCTACACTTTTTCCCTGATCAAACACTTATTAAACATGAACAATGACATTTTCAAAATGTGCTGAAATCTTAATAATTAACACCGCATTTGTGAACACAAGTTATCATTGTTTTGTTCTTGAATAGCTACATGAATAGTTATTATTCAATAATAACTAACAATCTCACTAAAGGCTAAAACTGATTCAAAGCCTTCATTGTAAACACATAATTTCCAATTAATTAAATCAATAGAGGCTAATCTGGAAACCTTTTACTGAAGTCAGAAAACGAGTCACTACGTCAATCCCTGAATCAGACTTTTTTCACTATGTCCATCAAACCTGCAAAAACAATCCAGAGAGGAAACAACATTTAACATATTATCAGATTTAAAAGTAATACCACAGTAAAATCATGTGCAACACAATTTCTCCTTCTCATTTGGGTAAAAACTAAATTCAGCAAACATCCTGACCTACCATTAGCTCGTAAGCTCCTTGTTGTTATGGTAATGTTGCTCCTGTTTAAACTACATGTTTCAGATGACAGGTAATGTCATTCGAAAAGCGGATTTACACGTTGTGCTGAATTTAGAGGGTATGCAAAATGTGCAGAAATTTAAATATTCACGAGAGTTTGATTGATTAACCTTCCTAAAAATGGAAAAGTCTTGGCTCCTGAGGGGTGCAATGGAAAAGCATTTGGCAAACTCTTGTGAGCCAAGGGAGCCAAATTGGCCATGCTCTCCGAGTGGGTGGTACGGCGTACTCTTTCTCTCTCCTGTCAATCACAGCAACTCTAGCAAATCATGGACACTTGAATGTGTTATGCTGCTCTGTAAAGCAGCATGAACAGCAGACAAGATGCGGAGGCTGGTTTCATGTGTCTCATATGGTAGATGTTGTATTATAGGAGAGAGAAAGCAGGTTGATAGGAATTGGCACAGGAAGAACGTAAAGATGGGAAGGAAATACATTTTTAAAAAAAGCTTTAATCACGTGCTCTGGCATGACGGAAGGAGCGGGCATGTGTCCTATGATTAAGGGTATGGGTGTACTGTATGTGTGGGAATTCTGTGAGAATAAGATTTAGTTGACATCCTAAAGCAGATGGAGGACACGGACTCTCAGCCTGAGAATCTACTCAAACCCTTTATAGATAGATGTGATAATCAACATTTTCTTCCACCTTCCTGGGAGATAAATGAACTCACACTAACTCAGCCACTATAAAACACTGTGGGATCATGCTTAAAACAAGGCCATTCACACCACATGTTATGATCCCTCCTTTCCATGCACAGCTTGGATTAGTTTAAAGTGTGAACGAACATTTTAGAAATTCTTAAAATGAGAGCAGAAGGAAATGGCATGCAAACATGCACATGCAGCCAGTTACTGCTTTATTGGGTGCAGGTGTTTTCTCAGTTTCTCAAAAGGGAAAGAGAAATTTGGATGGGGAGGGTGAGAAGGGAGAGCACCATGGCCCATTACACTAGGCAATAAGGCCAGAGAAAGTAAACTGCTTCATTAGCACATCTCTGTAACAGCCCCCTCCTTTATCCTTCCACTCTGTGAAGTGTGTGCCTTAAACACACTGTCTAAACATCAGATGTCGGTCAGAGTCCAGTGTTCATTAGTGCCTTCGATTACACGAGAAACCAGCGTGCTCTGTCTCGGGCCATATGATCCCAGAGCAGAAACACTTCAAATAGTAATTCCGACTGAATAAAACCACTCGTAGATTATGAAAGGAAGGTGGAGCCCAAGGGCATGTGATTTTTCCCCGCAGCCTGCCCTTTTCTTCAAGCAAATGAAACTATGTACCTTGATACTGTAGCTTGATCCCCGCTTATTTGATGTTTACAAATGTTTAAAAAAAAGCTGTATTATATATATTTATTTATTAAAAAGAACATAGAACAACAGCCGGAACACACAGGCTGGTGCTGCTCTCTTTCTTGCCCGGACTGTGCATTCACAAAGAAAAGTCATGTCAAGTTTTTATGAAGGGTAAAATGCCCCTTAATATATATATTTCCTACAGTATGTGGGGTAATATATTTAAGTCTGCTTTGTTTTAGTAGTCACGTCAACATCATGTTATCAGGAGCGTTTAAGAAGCCACAAATATAGGAGGAGGAGGATTACTTTTTCGATAAAACACCTTTGGTGGGGAATTTCAAAATAAACACAGTTTAAACAAAAAAAGAAAAGAAAAAGAAGAAGGAAAAGAAGTGGGAAAAGAACAAGAACAATTGTGTGGTTTGAAAAAGCTTTGTTGTTTACCATGCTTTCGATGTAAAAGCGACACAGTATGATTAAGCCTTTGAAACAACTAAATTAAAGGCAGAAATCACGAATGGTGTTGTCAATGAGTCTTTCACTGAGTGTGTTCCATGTGTATGTTTAATTATTTTTCAACTATGACATAACATTACTTACTTTAGGACTCAACCATAATGCATTTAAAATAGTCATTTTGCATTTATAGTGTTATTATTTTTTATTTAATTTTTTTTATTTTAGCTATAATATTCAATATTTCAATCAGTCATCAACACTTTTTTAAAGGGAGGGTATTATACAATAAAGAAATTACTGTGTGTGTGTGTGTGTGTGTGTGTGTGTGTGTGTGTGAGAGAGACACTTTATTTAAGATGTGAGTCCATGCGCTGGATGAGAATCGTCAGCAGAATCGAGAGGTACTCGGACCTCCCTGGACAATACCCAGAGGTGTGTGTTTGTATATTTTTTCGAGGATGAAGAAAGGAAGGGGAGGGGTAACAACATCACACTGTGGTAATCATTATCTCCCACAGCATCAGCACGCTGCCTGAGTGCAGGAGTAATTATGGGAAGTATATGTGCAGGCCTGATGACTCCACTGTGGCCTGTTAAAAGAGGCAGTGTAAGCTAGAGCTTGGAAAACTAACATACACCTGAAGAGGGGGGGCTGGGGGGGTGCAGGACAAGGAGCACACCCGGTATAACATGACCTTTACTGTGTCCTTTTACACGCAGACACACAGCAATGATTGTCATGAACACGCTCGCCAAAATAAATAGATATATACTGTGTGTCTTAAAACTGTCTATTGTAATCCAATGAGCTCTCGATCAAGCAGCAGAAACGAGAATGGAGCATGCAGGAAGAGCATCTCTATCAGGCGTGATTTAATAAAGTATGCCTCTTTGAGAGGAACCTTCACTTGTGTACACTACACTGCGCTTTGACAGAGAGCCGGAACACAAACGCAACAGATCTATCATCATTTTCTGAAGCAGAGCCACATCAGTTCCAGCCGATGCGCAGCAGTCTTTCTGTTACACAGAGGCAAGGGGAAAATCAATGAGGCGCTATTTTTGAGCATTAAACCTGGATATCAATAAATGCCGCGTTTCATTTTCAAGGCTGAATCCATTACAGTGCGGGAGGAGGAAGGGTTTTATCCCTGACTTAAGAAAGGCAGCATTTTTCAGCAGGGTTATAAATCATATCTCGAGACCCTCTTTTGACTTGCTCCTTTTCATCTCAGGAGCTTATTGAAAAGAAACTTTTTTTCTCCCGTATTAATTCCTCCTGCGGCCAACAAGCATTTGTGTCAACTGACAGGCAAGCGCTAGGTGTGATGACACCTCCTTTATCCCTTAAAATCCGGAATTTACTGAAACTTGCATATAAGTTACAAATGGGCTATATCAACACTGAAGTAACCAGAAGTCCGCCTTGTAACCAGGGGACAATTTACAATGACTTCTATTTACAATTACAATGCACTTTGGATGTGCTGTGATCTACAAGAGCCAGAAAAGGAAGCTAATGCATAAACATTGGACCTCATTTATCAATAGTTTAGCAAAGTTGTGCTTAAATATCTGCATAAGCCAATCCTAAATAAAATCTAGAGAAAATTATTAAATTCAATTCAATTTGATATGGCCGCATGGTGGTGTAGCACTGTCGCCTTGCACCTTTAGGGTCAGGGGTCGATTCCCACCTCTGGGTGTGTTCTCTCCGTGCTTAGTGGGTTTCCTCCAAACCTCTGGTTTCCTCCCACAGTCCAAAGACATGCAGATTTGGCTAATTGTCGTTCCCAAATTGCCTGTAGTGTGTGTGTGTGTCCTGCAATAAATAGACAGTCTGTTCAGGGTGTGCCCTGCCTTGTGCTCCATGTCACCTGGGAGAAGCTCTAGGCTCACTGCTATCCTGTACAGGATAAGCAGTATAAAAGATGAATAAATGAATTCAGTTTAGTTTGTATAGTGCTTTTAATAATAATTTAAATAAAGTAATAGTTTAAAGTATAAAGTCTAGTCTATCAGTTTATAAAGTATAGTTTTAATATAAAGCCCATTTTGTTGATGTGACTAACTGTTCATGGCAAAAAGTTTATTTGGGCGACTGCTGTCATAAGCCTACATCAATGGAACCAATTGATAGTTGTTGAGTGGAAACATCCTTCGTTATCATACGGATTACCGGGTGTGTGCCTGGCACAGCTAGTTTGTACTGTATTTAGCGATGGTCACAAAACTACATAATAGGCCAAACTCATTGTGCTAAAAAGGTGAGTAAAATGCAAAAATATACTTAGAGGTAGAAGTGAAAAGCTTTTTGACTCACATCTACAGAAATAAAACTATCTATTATTTAATAGTGTGACAATAGAGCATGAAAACGTTGAAGGGCAAATGTTGCAGCCAAATTACAGAAAAGGTAAATTAGATGTAAATGAGAAAAATAAAACAATATGAAAAAGAGAAAGAAAATCTCTTTCCCTTTTATCTCTCTCTCTCACACACACACATTCCTTGACTGTTTTTTGGAAAAGCAGGATGATGCGTGTCATAGTACCCTGATGAAGTCATGCATACTGTTAAAAGAAGATGCCGTAGTAAATAGAACCAGTTACATCAAGTCATTGCAATGCGTCCTGCTTTAATACTGCTGTGATCCATACTGCTATGAAGCCTCAATTTACGGATTTATATCTCATTTCATTAATATTTTTTATATTTAATATCATTAGTCAGTAAAAGTTTATAAATATTATGTGGGTAATTTTTTTTTTATTTCTGCGTGTAACCAAAATACTCTAGTGATTTTAAATTAACAGTGCACTTTGTACTGTATATTTAAGTGCCGTACCCTACTGAAATGTATACGATTCAAAGCTGTACAATCTAACCTTTGCATTATGTGCACTACTTAGGACTCTCAGAACCACAAGTCAAATCTGAATATTTATTCTAAAATTTAAAGATTTTTATACCGAGTTTCTTGTGTAAATTGTTGCATGTACAGTTTACAAATAAATCCATCCATATGCAACTTATTTTGCTGTTAACAACTAAGTATGATTTTCTAGTGTAAGTTATTTTTAGCATTTATATGATATGATCGAAAGTGTCACTACTCTTCTGTGTTTGTGTTTAGAGGAGTTACAGTATATCCACCTAATCCAGTTTATTAAGATTATAATTACTGACTTTCTGCCTGCAAGCACTATTTACAGTAACACCCATGAAAAGCCAGGCTTTTCCCCCCCAGCACAAACACAGTTACCATGTTGCTGGCTGTAGAAGCAAAGTTTCTAAACATGCATTAATCTACAGTATGCCTAATGACTGACAGAATTTTTTTTTGAACATATTGCCTGCCAAGTCAGTTTTTTTTTTCCTGTGCATTTAATAAAAAGAAATCACAAATAATGTGTCGTCCCAAACCATAAGGAGCTGTTGAAAACCCTTCATATTTGGCCTTGGGATCTTTTTTGCTGCATTGTCTGTAATAATGAGATTTTTGACAACTTCTGTACTTCATAGCATTCCCAAATGCCTGTGATGCGCAGATGAAATTGAACAGAGATTTCACAGATTTTCACAGTTCCCAGTGTACTTGGTGCCAAAAAGCACTCCTTAAATCTTTCATCTGCGTGAGTTAACATCCCTAATTACAAACACATTTGAAGAAAAAAAATCCTTGAAAAAAAAAGGGTATAATATGCAATGCATGAGTTTATATTCCTATACATCATATAATATATAAGGTATACTTGGAAATTTGATTGTGCAGAGTAACAGAACATAAATTTCTCTGCTACACGTATGCACTTATCCCAGCATTTTACTAGTGCTTGGATACCATCACGGTAGAAAGTTTTCTCAGTATTCTGCAGCCATGATTGGACCACCTGCTTCAGACCTGAATCACTAGTTTCGCAGAAACTCCTTTAATGGCCCAAACTGGCTAGGCAGGAGGTCAGGACTGTAAAAGGAATGAAGCAATAACTACCAGACGAGTTGCTGTAATGTGCAAGTGGTGTTTGTGAATGATTGTGTGTATAGTTCCCACATTCAAATGCATATTTTGCGTCAGTAACAACTTAGCCATTGATTTTTAAATGATCAGGTGGTCCTGAATTGCTGAATGTTAACAGGAATGACTGCAGTCGGCTCCGACCAACCTCGGCCAGGATTGTCATTCACGATCTTCTTTAAAACGTTTTCACCATTTAAATGTTTTATTGCAGCTAACATTCTTAGCACCATACTGCGCTTGAAGTCTTTTATTTAGTCTAACTGCTTCCTTAATGAAAAGTTTCATCCCGGTATTTCTTAAATGCCCCACATAGGATAGTATAAAGTCTAAGTATAAGTATTTTGAGAAGTAATCACACTATACCAGGGAATCATTGGAAACCTTTTAGTAGAAACAGCTCCGTTGTGTGTGGAGATAAAAGTGTTATTTCCTGTTAAGCGATGCAACATTTAAAACGAGGCTGATTTGCCATTACAGTACATGTCTGGGATGCCTATTTCTTAAGAAATAAAAATGGGTAGTTTAGCAGATAGTTAGTTAAACCATAAGAGCTAACCTAGTCTTCTACAGCCCCTTAGTAATCATATATTGAAAACTCTTAATATGTGTAATTTTTTTTTCTGCTTGCCTAGTTCTTAATAAAAATCTGCAAAACAAATGGCAAATGCCTTATAATGTCCCAAACATCAGTAGGTTTAAAATGGGGTATTTCACTGTCTACTGAAATGGCATGTTTGAGGGAAACAGAAAAAAAAAAAATCCAGGGTGCCAGAATGTTCTGAGCTGTGTTCCAGCTGGAAAAAAAAAAACCAGACACATTCTGAAGCCCTTTAACACATAATTGGTCAGCTTTAAACAACTAAGAAATAGTGATTTTGTTTAAAGATATGAGTTATATAGTTACATCGCCTTACACATTTTGTAATTTTGTCACGTTACAAAGCAAAAACATAAATGTATTTTATTAGGATTTCATGTAATAGATCAACACAAAGTGGCTCCTAATTGTGAAGTGAAAAGGAAATGATAAATGTTTTTCAAAATTGGTGGAAAAATGATTTTCTGAAAAATGTGGCGTGTATTTGTATTCATCGATACTTTGTAGAAGCACCTTTCGCTGCAATTACAGCTGCAAGTCTCTTGGGGGTATGTCCCTACCAGCTTTGCACATCTAGAGAGTTTTTTTTTTTTTGCCATTCATCTTTACAAAATAGCTCTAGCTCTGTTAGATTGCATGGAGGGAATCTGTGAACAGCAATTTTCAAGTCTTGCCAAAGACTCTCAATTGGATTTATGTCTGGACTTCGACTGGGCAATTCTAACACAAGGATATGCTTTGATCCAAACCATTAGATTGTAGCTCTAACTGTATGTTTTGGGTCCTTGTCCTGTTGAAAGGTGAGCCTTAACTCCAGTATCAAGTATTTTCCAAGTTTTCTTCTAAGATTGTCCTGTATGTAGCTCCATCCATCTTCCCATCAACTCTGACCAGTTTCCCTGTCTCTGGTGAGGAAAAGCATCCCCACAACATGATGCTGCCAACACCATGTTTCATGGTGGGGACAGTGTGTTCAGAATGATGTGCATTGTTCCTTGCATTTAGGTAAAAATATTTACTGACCAGAGCACCTTCTTCCACATGTTTGCTGTGTCCCTTATATAGCTTGTTGCAAAGTGCAAATAGGACTTTTATGGCTTTCTTTCAACAATGGCTACCTTCTTATTGCTCTTCCGATTCTTCTCCCTGAGCTGTGGATTTGTGCAGCTCCTCCAGAGTGACCATGGGCCTCTTGGCTGCTTCTCTGATTAATGATCTCTTTGCCCGGCCTGTCAGTTTAGGTGGATGGCCATGTCTTGGTACATAGATTTACAATTGTGTCTTTTTTTTTCGGAAGCTGTATTGAACAGTTCTCCATAAGATGTTTAAAGCTTTTAACCTAACACTGCTTAAAACATCTCCACAACTTTATCTCTGACCTGTCTGGTGTGCTCCTTGTGCTTCATGATGCAGTTTGTACACTAATGTTCTCTAACAAAACTCTGAGTGCCTCACAGAAGAGCTGAATTTATAGTGAGATTAAATTACACACAGGTGGACTCTATAAACTAATGAGGTGACTACTGAAGGCTTTTGGTTCCACTGGATTTTTGTTAGGTTGCCAGTGTAAAGGGGGCTAAATACAAATACAGGCCAAACACAGATTTTTATTAGTAAAATTTTTAAAAAACTTATTCATTTTCCTTCCACTTCACAATTATGTGGCACTTTGTGTTAGTCTATCATATAAAATCTAATTCATAAAATTATTTCCCTTTCTGCAAGTGTGTGAGGTGGGCGGGGTAGCTGGAATGGGCACCGCCTGGTAGTTGATCATCATTAATGGATTTCAGGCTGTTCTCCATTCTATAAAACTTGACATGGAATGTAGCTCGGGGTTCTATCGCGTGTCTGTCTTTGGTCACACGGTGGATGCTAAAAGAACGAGGAGTGGCATGTGGGAGTTGTGTTGAGATTTTTAAAGGTGTTAATGGAATGGCGCCTTTGATCGCCGCATTGGGGATAGCCACGATTACTGTACACTGCTGGAGTTTCCCTGGCAGTGGAACTCTCAAACAGAGCTGGATTTCGTGACTCTGCCGCCGAAAAAGAAAAGGCCACTGTGGGTTCCATGAGAGCCAGGAAAGCCACCCAGACGAGGAGTGTCTGCTGATGCACCAATGATAACTTGGAAGAGCCAGTTTGGCTGAGA
The DNA here is from genome assembly GCF_024256425.1 of Clarias gariepinus. Classification (NCBI taxonomy): domain Eukaryota; kingdom Metazoa; phylum Chordata; class Actinopteri; order Siluriformes; family Clariidae; genus Clarias; species Clarias gariepinus. The sequence goes on along the minus strand of NC_071103.1, from coordinate 26,391,795 downwards.
GGTGCTGTTCAAGGAAGCTCGCAGAAGCTGCTGCCCACGTGGGCCACCAGTCACCAGCCTGTGCCGTGTTTGTGGTGCCACCCACCACCCATGCATCAAACCCATCATTATACACACACACACACACACACACACACACACACACACACACACACACACACACACACACACATATACTGTACAATAACACATATAACACATATATAGACAAATCTTGTTTTTGATAAAAAAGCACTTCAGGGAGTGCATTTCATGGGGGAATAAACCATATTGTCATAGATTATGGTAATAATCATAACCAGCATAAGCATAACCAGTTTTATGCTTCATGCTTGAGAAAAGTACAGTCGTTTTAAAATCCAAGTAAATAAAACTCTAATCCCAGATTGCATTCGGTGGACATTAGACAGATACCTCATCATTACTACCATGCAGATTATTGATGTAAATGTCCAATGCAACATTGTTGTCCATTTTATCAACAGTTATCTATTTCATACAATTTTAAGAAGAAAAACAACTGACATCTAAGCAACCTGGAATTGTTTTTATCTAGTTCAGCCAATATTTCCATTTTTATATTTTGTAAAATTGGTAAAAAAAAAGCAGTGATGCTGTAAACATACTGTAAGAGAGATTTCATCTCGCCTCTGGGACAGCTGGTTTGATAGGTCTAAACGCATAAGTACACACAAAACACAAATGCAAGCACTCACAGATATACACACTCAAGCTCACACATAAAAGCAGTAAATTGAAGCTTGACAGAAATGGGAGGAGGTTGCAGGCAGTCTGTTAGAGAGAGAGAGAGAGAGAGAGAGAAGAGATGAAGCTATCCATCATCCACCTGCCTCTGCCTCTGACACTGGGCGTCACACTACACATTGCAAATTATACAGCTACTGCCAGAGTCACAGCCTGTGCTTGCTCTCCCTCTGTCTCACTGTCTTGTTCTCTCTCTCTTTCTCTCTCTCTCCCTCTCTCTCTCACTGCCATATGCTTTCCTTTCCATTCTGTGAAAATAAACAGAGCCACACATACATTCAGAGATCAAAGCTATACACACACACATCACTCTTTGCCGGGCGTTCTGCTCTACCTGTAGGCAAAGCTGCATGACAGATTGGAAAAAAAAAAAAATCCAGACCAGCACTGGAAAACACATCATGGCCTTATGGGACACATGGTCCTCTGTTTACATGTTTATGTAATTAAGGGCAAGTCACCGCTTTCAGAGAACTTTTATACACATACAGAACCAGTGGCATTAATGCTTAACTATTCAGTTTGGGTTTACCAGCAGACTATGACTCAAGCTGGAATAAATCACTACGAACACAGTGAGGCCAATGACCATGTCAGTGAACATTTTCTAGACAGTTTGGCATGTTTATGGTCTCAACTTAGTTCGTGTCTGATTCCTATCCCATGAATGTGTGTGAAAGCTATATGGACTCATTATGACTGCTTGTAAACAAACTTTAGCACATTTGAAAGCATCTACGTGAACACCTGCCAGCACTTTACTGTGGTGGTGGAGGGAGTTAGTGAGCTCATTCATCCAGCCTCTCTGTAGAGGCAACAAGGTCAAATGCACTGCCTAAAGACGCCAGAACACAGGTAGTAGCACTTTGCACAGTTGGGATTTGATCTCTGGACCTTTGCAGTGTTTTACCGAGACAGCATTGTTCATTTGTAGTGCAGAGCAGCATTCAGCTGTCAGTCATACCTGGCACTCCTGGAGGGGTTTTGAGGAACTTGCCGTTGAAATGCTGAATCACCACATCACATTTCTCAGTGGACTCCATCCTGAGAGGCAGAGAGGTACCCGGGGAGGGGGGGAAGAGGGGGGAATGGGGTGTAGAAAAAGAGAGAGGCATATTTAGGAGATTCGTGACTATTTTAACTCTCAGAAATGACTCAGCTTTGAAAGTTTCAATCTTTCGTTTCTTCATTTGACTGTTTATAAAAACTATAATGTAAGTGATGATGAGAGTTAACTTAATACGTGGATGTTCAACACTGTTAAACGAATTTATAATTGGACAATCTATATGTGTCATAATTAACTTAAATTAAGTTGTTTACGAATGGCCTCAGAACAAAAAAGAAATGAGTAAAATAATTTTACAACCGCATGTACTTATTTATTATTTTTATAATAAAATATTCTTTCATATTAACTTCTAAGAAACACTGACAAAATTCACAATTTCTCTATATTGCATTGAGTGGTGCATACATGACTCTAACTCGATACCTTAACCAGCATTACTGCAGTGCATGATTTGGTTGTTTATTTGTTTGGTTGTTTGTTTCAAATTAATGCAAAATCATGTTCCTGTTTCATTTTGCGGTTCATTAACAGCAACAATTCTGAAATGGAAACAGAAATGCAAACGTCTGATTATCTTCTACGATTCCCCCATCTGCCCGGTGCATGATGGGACAGGCTTGTGGGGAAAAACAAGGTGCCCAGCACTTCACAGTTAATTTGTTTGACTAAAGCAGTAGATCGTGCAGGTAATATGATGCATGTTTTGTATGTGTGATTGTGAACACAGCAGACACCCATATACTACAGTAGTCCCATCTAAAATACACAAAACCTTCAAAAAAAAAAAAGGAAAAATATTACAGAATAGCAGACTAGAAACATTTTGCATCATATTAACCGCACTTTTCCTAGTTTTATTAAAACTGCAGTTAAATTCATGTTGACATCATTTATACTTGATTTGAAGTCATTAATGTTCAGATTAAACCTATTCAGTTCAATTATAATAACTTAATAGTGCTAGTGCTTAATGATAATAATAACTACTTAATCACAGTAGGTAATTACGAGCTTCACAAAAAAAAACACAAAAGAAAAAAAAACCCACACACAGGTTTGTTCACAGAGGCTCTGTAGGTTTAGACTAAACGGTTACATAGGTCTAGAGTCGTAGAGTACATATGCAGGCAATTTGAGACACAGTGTATGATATGGGGTAATTATTAAAACAGCCAAAAGTTCGGATATAATTCTGATCTCTTCAGGGATATTTCAATGTTACAGGAAAAGAGAGAGAGAGAGAGAGAGAGAAAGAGAGAGAGAAAGAGAGAGAGAGCATACAAGGGTTATTTAATGTTTGTCTCTAGCATTTAGCCTGGCTCTCTAGTGTGTTTGCACTCTTCTGTGGGGCCCCATTCAGCTATGTTCACCCAATCATGGCTGAATGGCTAATTGGTTGGCTGGTGCACACACACACACACACACACACACACACACACACACAGTGAGTGAGTGGTGGAGCGTGAGTCTCTGTTGGGATCTCTTACACAGTCAGTGACCCTGAACACCAGCCAACACACGCACCGCAGGGAGGAGAGTATGGGAGCAAAGAATGAAAGAAAGAAAGAAGGAAAAAAGAAAGAAAGAAAGAAAGAAAGAAAGGAAAAAAGAAAAAAAAAAGAAAGAAAGACTGGTACACCTTTACAGTTCAAACGTTTGAAGACATTCTGCACCATTCAGTAGTTAGGTTAATCACACACACATGAGCTGGTGTGTGTCCGTGTCCATGGATACCTGGCAAAGCCGACTCCCCGGCTGACTCCACTGGCATCCCGTAATATCCGTGTAGAGATGACATGGCCGAAGGGCTTGAGCATGTTCTCCAGCTCCTGCTCATCCATGGACACAGGCAGGTTGGAGATGTACAGGTTAGTGGGATCCTGCTCCTGTTGCTGTGAACAACCACACACACACACACACACACACACACACACACACACACACAAAGAATAAAATGATTAGTTTCGTACATGTGTGTGAAATCATTGAACAGGCCTTTGTAAAGCGCGCTTGTTCGTAATGCCCACATGACACATCCATTACTGAGCGGCTTTACTGACTGTAAGGTTGCCTTACATTTTTACATCATTACATTATCCTTTCAGTTAAAGTCAATTTTAAGAAATGATTTGTGGAGAATAAACACATGGCTCTTTTCGCCTAAAAGCACATTCCTTGGCAGCTGTCCTCATGCTCATAGCTGGTTTTATATGCGAACTTCCAGAGTTTTTAAGCCCGTCTCGTTTCAGCGTAATTGTCCCACTGCTCTCTGGCTGAGCTCTCGGGTGATTATTGGACAGAGGGATAAAAGGGCAGCAGGGGGAGGGGAGAAGTGAGCCACTGAAAGTGAAAGCTATGTGGAAATAAGGAACGGGGGAGATGGAGGGATTGTGTGCCGTTCTACACACACCAGGGTTGAGCTGCTGGAATTTTACTGCTCTGGTAAGAACCGCTCCCAATGAGAATATGAGGCTTAGTAAATAGAGGACTGGCAGGAGAAAAGAATTGGTGTGAGTGTCAAGAGTTTAAGGCGCGAGTGTGCTGGAGAAAGAGAGAGAGAGAGAGAGAGAGAGAGAGAGCGTGCGAGAGCTCCTTATTTCACCTACACTGGACCGTTTGCCAAATTTGGAAATGTTCTCAACTTTTCCACTTAGAAAAGCTAGGTTCAGTTCCTGCACCAAAATGCTGCTTATGTGGAACTAAAAACTCATTCGGGAAACTCAAGCCCAGCTAACAAATAGCATTATTAGTACATTCGCAAGTATATGTTCACGCACCACAGAAAGTTTATGGAAAATATGGAAACGTTAGCAATAATGTCCCTCCAGGAAAAACGTTGCATTATTAACGTTGTAGAAATGTTTACCACTGTTACATCAACATCTTTTTCAAACGCTGAAAGAACTTGGAGAACCAAGGAAAAGAGAACAGTTGTAGAATAAATGTTGCTGTAAATCCTACAATGCTACCCTCTGCCATCATCGTCTATACCGCTTCATCCTGTATTCTGGGAACGCCTAATCCAGTCATATCCTAATCTGCATGTCTTTGTACACGGAGAAAACCAACCAAGCACAGGGAAGAACATGCAAACTCCATGCACACAGGGACGGGAATCAACGCTGGCTGGGAATTGAACCTGGACCCTGGAGGTGCAAGGCCACAGTGCTAACCACTACACCATTGTGCTTTCGGCAGCTACAGTACACACTCACAATACAATACACAACCATAAGGAACCTACACAGTGTTGGATTGTGTGTGCGTATTGTCTTTAATAGTTGCATGTTTTGTATTAAAGCATTGAACTGGTCAAATATTCACAAACGGAGGCGAACCTTGTAACCTTCTCCACAGTAATTATTACCTTTAAGCTCTGCACTAGTAAACACACACATCTGATTATATCATAGTTCAGTTGTTAAACCAACAAGCTATAAAGGAAAGAAAAAAAGAGTTTTCCGATCACGCCAGAAGCAGGGCAAGAGGTTGAGAGAAAGAGAGAGAGAGAGAGAGAGAGAGAGAGATGTATAAGTGCATGACACAACCAGACAGTTCTGTCCACGTTTGAAGCGCCGACCTGAACATGTGTGACAGTGGGCCTTGACACAAAAGGGAAGGTGACAAATCATGAAATGGGCTTGCAAGATGGGGTGTGTAGGTGCAAAAATAAGCTAGTGTATATAGGGAGGAAAAGAAACCTGGCAGGAGAGTGAGAAAAATATTAAGTTAGAGAGCAAGCAAGAGAATTGAAGAGCTGAAGCAAAGCAGAGAGTGATATGGTAGGGGTTAGCAAGAATGATAGCTTCCCGCTGCGAGTTAAGAGCGCTATTTGACGTTCATGTCTGCACTGTGAGCTGGTAAAGGTTCAAATGCAGACCAGCCCTGCAGGCGACAATTACTTCTTCTTCTTTTTTTTTCCCTTTGTAAGTGACTGTGATTAAAAGAGCAATAGCGCTGCTTTTTATGCCATGTAAAATGGCATGGTTTTCTTCAGGCCAGCAGCTCCTTCCACCCACTCTCACTATCTCTCATACACCGACATAATGCACCTTCTTAATAATGATATTAGCCAGAGTTTTTTTAATGAGAAGGGGTTGGGGTCATATCATTTTTAGGTTATACAAAAATGTTGCTTGTTGAAGAGTGACAAGCTGGAGAATCATAGCAGTTACGAGGAGTGGAAACACTTTCCCGAGTGTCAATATCAAGAAGAGTGAGGAATTTCCTAAGGAACTGGCATTGCCAAAAGTATGAATGATTCATAAATTTGAAATGAAAAACACCGCCTTCTCCCGGAGGACCTGTGAACAAGATTCAAAAACGGTTTGAATTATGCCAGACTCTAAATGAAAAAAAAAAAAAAAAAAAAAAAACATAACCAACTTTTTGATATAAATCCAAAGTATTCCAAAATGATCATGCTTTGGTTTATAGCTTATGATATCTTATGCTTCTACTCTGAAAGTGCAAGTGAAGTAAATGTGTGTACGTAGGTTCAGATCATAGCCTGAAGACAGACTGTTTCTGTTTCTCCTGAACTCTGAGCTTTGGCTCTTATGTGTTCCACAAAGACATAAACTGCAACTGCAATCTCAGGATGAAAGAGAACAGGATCCTTAACTCTTCCAAATCTCAAATGCTGCCACTGGCATCAATAGGCCTAACTCTTTCTGTTGTGGCAAGGACCTGAAAGTAATCATGTTTATGCTTTTTGGGTCTGTATGTGCATACATGTGTCCAATTATATATCTGTATGTGTGTTTCTGTTTTGAGAAAAAAGGTCTGGATTATTTCCTCTGGCATGTATGTTTTAAACACATGTATTATGTATGTATGCTGGTGTGTGTGTGTGTGTGTAATCCTGTCAAATATCAAGCCCTGAGTATGGACATGCGAGTTGACACATGGACACCTCCCCCATACACACTCACACTACTAAGAGCAACAGATCAAACATGCTGTCCAGTGGATCTGACATGTGGTGCGCATGGGACTGATCAGAACTATCCATCAAAAACAAGTGCACACACATGCGCACAGTACCTTAGGTCTGATGCTATTACCGTGTCATCATGTGTAAATCAGAGCAACTAAAATCACAACATATATAATGTTGGTGTGGCAGAAATCTAAAAAAACAAGCAAAAAACTGACCTGCTCATTATATATTGAAATAGTCACAAATAGTCCCAAGTCGCAGAAAAGTTGGCTTATATTTAAACATTCTACCACAGCCTGGAAGAGTTACAGTAAGGTGTCCTTGCTTTTGTCATTGTCTGTGTGTGTTTGAGGAGATTTCAGCAAGCATCTGCGAATGTCACAAGAGCGTGCACGTCAGCTGGACCTCTCTGTACTCTGACCAGCCTGCCTGCTCTCATTTTAATCTTCATTAATCACTCACTACACTTGGTATCACTGCTTCCTCTAGTAAACAGGTCTACTTACAATGACAAGTCACGTCCTTGAAGCAAACTTTAATGCGACAAATAAATGGATTCGCTGTCCAAGTAATCTCACAATATAATTTATGAATCTGTAATGACAGCGTTATAAATACTTAATAATCCATAAAGCATTGCCTCATCAGAGAATCAGCTGCAGATGTGAAATCAAGGTCAGATTGCTTGCTTGCTTGCAGGATGACATGCTGTATCAATGTGGACTCAGGATTACAAAAATTGTCACTAAACCGTGTCACACTTTATAAATAGTTAAAGGAATAATCATGGCTGTCTTAAATGAAAATAGCGTTTAAATACATTGGTGATAAAAAATGTCCCAGCTCTGCACGCCGACTGTAAAGTTTGTCACCAACAACATAAGAACAATCTAAGTAATTAGTCAGGGGTGGTATCTTTTAAAGTTGCAATGTAATTAATATATCTATCTTCTTTACCCAACTCATACAACTAATTCTGGTTATTCCTACGGTGATTTTCAGGGAAAAAAAACAAGGTAAATTTGCCCTAAATACACCATAATTCGAAAGATTCCAACTCGATTTCACTCGGTGGGACTGTAGAAGCCCCGTATGAGTCTTAGCTGAACTTTGGAATGCGTTTTTGCACAGAACCCGAGTTGTGGCCCTGAATACTTACAGTGTATTCACGTTCTGGGTGACAGAACTCCATGGTTAGTTTGCAGAGCAGGAAAATTTATAATGACAAAGACCTATGGTAATGTACTTATATGCACTTCAATTTCGATTTAAGACAGCCTTGGAAAAAAAAAAAAAACTGAACTATTCCTTTAAGAATAGGACCTGGGGTAAGATGTATAGCCTTTCTTCAGTGAGTACAAAATCTGATGAATTACTCCAAGTAGCTCAATTCCAATAAATTTTGGATGAGATAGGGTTGGCAGTTTGGAGTAGTAAAAAATTTAGAGCAGGTGTGGACATTTGTCCACTGTGTCCAAGCATGTGCATCGACTGCAGTGCTGTTCCTAGAGATAGCAGCAGTGTTCAAGTACAGTACTGTACATGTTTCACAGTGCCTAGTTCCCCTGAGGATGGAGAAAACGTCACCACGCCCCGCTATCTCCCACACTGCTCCATTCATCCCGCCTGGGTTACAACCATCACTAACAACACACACAAGAAACCCATGCTGAGCCCATTAGCCTGGGAGGGACTGCACGCTCTAGTTGGAGCGCTGCCTGGGGAGGCCAATGCACAGGATTTGGAACGAAACCCGGAGAGCCATACAAACATTACAGACACAATCGGGGGAAAAAAAGAGCTGATACAACCTATTAACTCCCATTATGGAAGAGTGTGAACGTTTCCTGCCCTGAATGGGTGGTGTGCGGAGGTATCTCATTAGCTGAGGCAGGCCTTAGTACCACTCAGATTCAGATTTTCGAGGTTTAAAAGCACAAGCCCTTTTTTTTTGTTTGGATATTTGTGTAATTAATGAGGTGTAATGGAATGAAAAATGTAAGGCTGTTCTTGTAAGGAGTCTATGTGGGTGTTGCAATTGCTGTTTATATATCAGGGTTAGATTTTCTGTATAAAAATAAGAACATATTAATTAAATTGAACATAATTCAGTACAAAAAAAACAAACAAAACAAAAACAACATTCATTAATTTTAGGACAAAATGTTTGAATTTGACACTATAGATTAAACGGCTTAAATATCTTTATGAACCTAATCCTCTTAAATCAGTGGTCAAATTGTACTGAGCAACTATCAGGTTTCTCTAGGCAACAGCTTGAGGCTAATAACCATGTCTTTATCTCATCCTCAATATGCAATGAATGCAAATGATAGATCTGTCTCCTGATTGCTTCCTTTCGAATGATGACTCTGTATTGCTGCTCTCATCCTCACATTACCGCATCATCTGACCTGCTTTTACAGCCGCTGGCGTACCAGGCAATCACGCCGCGCCCTCAGTGCAAGCCCCCATGGGCGGGAGATGACTGATCTCATCAGATTTGTACACATACTCGTAACTTAACCTTTATTCTAGTGAAGCTTTTCGCCATGGTGAAGCAGTAGGGGTGGGGTTTCTTTCTGAAACTTTTTGCCATGGAGGCTATAAACATCCATCTGTTAAATATAACTAAATCCCTCAAAGTGGATAAATGTTTACAGTCTGCTGTGATATGGGTTAGAATACGTTCTTAAGACACACAACTTCATTTCTGCTCATTACAATGTTTATCATGTTTGGGTTAAATCGGCATGGTGTAAATTTCAGATGGTTTCTGCCCTCCAGTTGCTTGCTCTCATTTGTTCATTATGGAGCTTTACTCTGCTGCGTGAGCATGTTCTGAATTTGCTGGCAAGTTATCATTTTAAACCATCATTAAAAAAATTATTTTAAACATCTTTCTTTCTTTCTAATTCCCTATGGAATTATGCAGTATATTTTGGATGCACACTGTGGTATTTTGCTAGAATATATTTTTTCTCTATTTCTGAAATATACACACCCGTTTGCTTTAAGTCTGTTGTTGTGGTTGGTTTTTCGGCTGCTCCTAGCACGGGTTTCCCACAGCGGCCCATCAGGTCCGCACATACAGTACAAGCTTGGCACAGGTTTTACGCCGGTTGCCCTTCCTGACGCAACCCTCCTATTTTATCCAGGCTTGGGACTGGCACTGCATTCATTGGCTGGGAATCGACCCCAGGCCTTCTGCATGGCAGGTGAAACACCAACCACTAAGCCACCAGTGCCCCTGGTTTGCTTTAAGTCTAAGTTTAAAATATTAAATCAACTATTTAGACAAGTTTACGTTCCCCTGGTGAATTACATAGTTCTGTCATATCCTTTGATTTATCAAAATGTCTAATATTACTTAAATTCTATTCCAATTCCAATTCCAATTCTATCTACTCTAAAAATACCAGTGTTACTATTCGTTCCGAGTGAGAATACCATTTCAGTAAACAAACTTATGTCTTGTCCAGTGACTTCTACAAAACATGCATGAAACCCACAATGTGAAAAAAACTACATAAGATGGAAACCTTTTTACTACACAAGGTGACATCGGCATCCATGAAAGTATAATGCACCAGCAATCCAGAATCCAGTAGTTTCCATTTGTCCATCTCAAATACCAGTAGAAACTACTGTAACAGAAATGGTACAGAAACGAGGTAGGCCTAGCACTTCTGCTTACTTACTGTATACCTACAGTACAGTACATACAGGTTGACTCTTTTTTATTGGTGCTCATGTTCTTGCTGTCATCTGTAACACTGTGCTACTCAATTTCTCAAACAGAACAGATGTTTAATTTAATATCTCAAATAAATGTAACAGCATCATCAATATCCAGAGGAAAAACAACAGATATACTTCTGTATTTATGGGTGTCATAGCAAAATCTGTACGTCCTTCATATAGCTGCTGAAATTTAAAACACGTCAACAATTTCATTCATCAGTAACAAATTCATCCATCGGTAACGTGATTGCTGAAAATTAATTACACAGCCCTTCTTTCATGTTAAACATAACAATAGTGATGTTGCATGTAGAAATGATGAAGCAGTCTTTTAATGTCACTGCTGTAGCTGCTCTTGTTGTCTCTCTCCATGACAGCTCCCTCTAAGTTGTCATAAAATGAATTATAATTAACTACACATTATCTTGGAATCCCGTTTGGACCAGTTCTTAGTTTTGAACCCATGCTTTTCTTGCACACATTGATGGCCACAATGGATGACAGAGCATCTGCACATTTTCAAGAAACAGATTGAGGAAAAAAATGAATATCAGAACACAGACACAGGTCACACAAATAGCCCTTCTTGCATTGTTTTTGTTGCTGTAATAACTTTTCTCTACTAATTCTTAGAACATAAGCTTTTCTTTCTACGATAGTCAATTGTGTAAATATTAATCTATAAGAGGCGTTCAAGTCAAACCAAGACTTTTGATTATGCATTATACTAGAACACAGTTATGAGAGTAAAACCTTTATTTCTCATCATACTCCCCTGATACACTAATGCACTTATCCCAGGGTTTCATTAGTGCTTGGATACTAATTAAATGAAGGTTTTTTCAGTCGCCCAGAGACATAATCACAGCTAAAATGCTGGACTTCCAGAAACTTCTTTAATAGACCCTTTCCTTTAATGTAAAAAAGCAGCCTGGTTTGTGCAGGACATCATTCTGGCCACTGCACCACTTGCACATTACAGGAACTCGACTAAACAGTCACACCTGCTAAACAGTCCCGACCTCCCAGTGACTTCCACATGTTATATACCATTATACTGTATATAGAAATAAAGTTTGGTTTCACTCTCATGTTGTTACAACAGTGTTCTGCACAATCCAACCTCCTAAAGTAAAGCATGTTTGTTGTGGTTTTGAAACCTGAGTATGACTTCCATCCTTTAACCAGTCAAAGTGTCCCAGTATGGCTGGGTAACAGTCTCTGTCACTGTTCACTGGTTAAGGGGGCAGTAAAAGATAGAGCTTTACTGAAGCTATTGATTCCTTGTAAAGTGACAACTCTTACTTTAATTAGAACTGCCAGCAACAGCTGGTCTTTTATTTAAACTTAATCACCGAATCAGTGTCGTGCGTCTGTTTTAAAAGCAGAAAAAGAACAGAATTAATGTTGCCCGTGAACTGACAGGCGTGCTATGAACAATACAAAATGAAGATATGGAATCTAGTGCATCTGTCTATTGACCTAGAGATTGTTCAGTATGTGTGCGTGTGTGGCAGGTGAGCTGTCATTGTAAGTGAGGATGTAAAGTTGCTGACATTTCAGTGGCTCATTGCAAGCTCAGCTGAATCCAGAAATGGAAAGCACATTTAAAAAAAAAAAAAAAAACTTGCTTGTTTTAGAGACTATATATGTCAGAGCTCTCTTCAGTTTCTACCTTCTCCTCGAGCTCTCCCCATAGTGTTCATCATAAAGATTAGCAGGCCATGAACCATAAAACACATGCATGACTACAAGCTCAATCACATTCTTATAGACTCTCTCTCTCTCTCTCTCTCTCTCTCTCTCTCTCTCTTTCTCTCTCTCTCTCTTTTCTGACATATAAAACCCTGACCGTGTGGTGCTACTCTGTATGGCACCCATCCATCACTATCATTTTTCAGCCATGCTTGTTGGGAGCCAAATGAATTTATGATGCATCACCTAGATGTACAACTGGGCTCACTGTGTGTGTGTGTGTGTGTGTGTGTGTGTGTGTGTGTGTGTGTGTGTGTGTGTAGGCGTGCATACATATGCGTGTGTGTTTAAGTCTTGGTGAGGATGTTAGCATAGTTGCAATGAAATATGTCCTATACGATTAATTTAATGAGGAGCACTCTCTTCTAAAATAAAATAAAATAAATATTGTCCCCTTATTGTAAAACTACTTCAGGGAATTCTAACTTGTTAGATATTTCTTATGCAGTACAAGTAATATAAATAAAATATTTACTATATTCAACAATATAATATTGTACTGTAGTCTTACTCTTGAGGCCCAATCTGATTAAATAAGCTAGTTTACATACTGTACACTAAGCATAAATGACAATGTCATTGCCATCTTGGGCTTTTAATTATATCTTTTATTTGCTCATTTCTGGGTCAAAATGGTTATATAAATGCATATTATACAAAATATTCTTGGAAACCCCCAAGAATTTGGACGTTTAATTTATTGTGGCGTTTTATTTCTTTTTCTGAAATCAGACTCAGAATTATACATGAAAGGTCAAAATATTCATACACCCACTTAGATTATTAATTTAGTGGTGCTGAAACTCCTAAAATGTCTTTTAATTTGCCAAACCCAAGGCTTCTTAACTTCCTGTTAGTTATAATGTTTGACTGGTTGTTCCTCTATGCCAACATAAAACTTTTTTTTTTTATTTGTTTGACAGCATTAAATGTCCCAACAAACAGTACAGTAGAAAAGTCTAAGCAGTTCAGTGCAGATCTTAAAACAATGAAGGTAGATTTACAGTAAGGAATGTATCATGAAGCCACTCTAACCAACTGCAGATTCTAATATTAGTGTAACCAATTGTATATGAATGCGTGAATAAGTTTTTTTTTTCAAAGTTACCCTTAACTCTCTAAGGTGGTCATGAACAACCCAGGAACCACCAAGACACAGGCCTGACACAGGCCCACACAACTGAAGCTGATGGAACACCAGTGTCACTGGCTACATCCAAGCAAATGTGCAGCAGCTGACTACATGAACAAAGAAAATGTCTTCTTGAAAAAGTATTGACTAGACATATCCCTACAGGAATAAAGCAGAGGCATTTAACCCCAAGAACACTGTACCAATGGTGGTGGTAGCATCACCCTGTGTAACTGTTAAATGAACCCAATGAATTCTTCCAAGGAGAGTGGTCAAAAATTTTGCCAAAATTTTGACACTTTTTATGGCTACCAAATGTATCTAATAAAAGTAAAATTTGGGGTTTTCCTTTATTAATGATGAATATTGTACACTCATTCTGACCAAGAAAAATAACAATTTTAAAGAAAAAAAATATTGTATATAAAAATATAACTCAAGATTCTGACAAAAGTTATTTAACATTATTTAATTTACTTAATTTTTAAAAACATAAATACTTAATCTATTAATATTCTATTAGTCAGTCTATTCATTCTAATTCACATTTCAATTTGCTATAGAAAAATCTATGATGTTGCATTTAGGACTTTTAAAGCCTGTAAATGTAACTGACAGTTTCGTGGCTGAAGAATATTGTTTGATGTGATTAACTACCCAAAAGTTTTATTACACAAAATTCAGACTCACATTCTTTGCTAACAGAACAGAAAAAAATTGTATAGTGACACAAATTAGAGAGACTAAATAATTAAGTTATATTTATGAAATCTTACTACACATAATAAAATGACAAGGTAAAAATACCACATAATGGCATAATACATAGTTCATGTAATGGCAACATTTTAAGCCATAAAAATGCAGTTTGTTTAATGACACGGTATTAAGTGCACAAGTAATAATTCTTATCAACAAATTTTTAAAGTTTGTAAGGGTGTTTTTTTTTTTTTTTTTTTTTGTGTGTGTGTGTGTGTGTGTGTGTGTGTGTGTGTGTGTGTGTGTGTGTGTGTGTGTGTGTGCGTGTGTGTGTGTGTATGTGTTATTTTTTGGGGGGTTGGGTGGAGACCCATGGACAAATGAAAATCAGGCAAGTGTCTCCTGGAGTGTATTATACAGTGGTCTGGCCTTCACACATTATAGGCTTTGGCATGACACCTGACTTCAAGGATTTTTAAAGGATGAAAATTAGAACTAAAAAAAAAAAAAACTAATCTTTTCACTCACAGCTTCAAGGTCCTTATTATTTCCAACAAGTGCTTGTTCACTGTGTGGGTCAAACTAGGATAGAGAAAAAAACTAAAAAGAAAAAAAAAATCTAGAGGATGTATAAAAATGTAAGTAGTTTATAGTACAGTCTAAATGAACAAATAAGTGTAAAGAAATACTGAAATTCATTCATTCAATCATTAAAATTGCCAGATGATTTGTAATAAAACAAAAGTACTGTATCATCCTTAAAGGAAAAAAAAAACTGTTAGGATTCTTTTACATTATTGTTTATACATTATAAACATGGCTAAATAAAGCTTGTCTTTATTATTTTGTATACATCTTTGTTTTGTGTCTTGCAACAATAAAAAGCAGGTGAGGAGGGGAGCAGATGCATTTTATCAAGGTTATTTTTAAAATTATTTTTTAAATACTTAATTGTTTGAGGTTTCCATATTTGGAAACCTCAAACAATTAAGATCTTGAACATAAGGATCTTGAACATAAGGATAAGGATCTTGAACATGCACTGGAAGCCTGCAAACAAATGCATCAATGCAATCTAAAGGTGTACATACTTTGAGAATAGAAACCTATGTCTGGGTCTTTCCTTTCAACAGTAATGTAGAGTAGTGTACCCCGACATAGGATCTATTGAAAATGTAGCAACAAGAGAAAATAGGTGTGTGTGTGTGTGTGTGTGTGTGTGTGTGTGTGTGTGTGTGTGTGTGTGAGAGAGAGAGAGAGAGAGAGAGAATATGTGTGTATATAAATAAAAAATATACTGGAGATAATTTAATTGCAATGCAGAAATTATGATTTTTTTCACTCTTCATAGCTCAGTGCAATTAAGCATAATTTATACATTGTAAGTACTGTATATTTAATTAGTATAACTAGATCAACTGCAATTAGTAAATGAATGGGAAGATGTTTTCTAACTTCAGTCCCACTTAAATGCATTTCCCAAAAATATGCTTAAGATGCTAGGATGTTATTAGATAGAGACTCTTTTGAAATAAATAGTGTTGCAGGTAACGGCCACACAGATATTCTACGTTATTCTACAGAAATGCTCACTGCACTTCTCTTGTTTCTGACGCACTAATTCTCATTTTCTGAGGTGCACAAGTTCAGAAAAATATTATTAATTTTATTATATAAAAATTAAGTTTCTTTGTAAGTTTTCAACTTGGTAGTGTGAAAAATTGTATAACCTTAGTCCTTAATCTCTCACAATCTGCTGATGTAAAGAGGACCATTCAGGTCAGTAATTTTTGGAGAAACCTGTCCAGTGTAAGATGCTCTGCCAATAGATTTTTTTAGTTTGTTTCCTGCCAGCTTTTTGCTTTTGTGTCCAAAATGCCATCAATAAGGATGATGCTTCTGGGTTGCCATCTGTGTGTGTGTGTGTGTGTGTGTGTGTGTGTGTGTGTGTGTGTGTGTGTGTGTATGTTTTTTTTACGTGTACGGCTTAATCTTTCCTTGCCACAAGGATTCCAATGCATACTGTCTTCTAGAATACCGTGCAATTGATAAATAAACTTGACTGGACTTAATCAGCAGTGTATTGTTTTAGTTCAATAGATATGCAGTGTTTTTTTTTAGATTTGATAGGGATGCGACTTTAAGATCATTTCCTTCTTGCTGTTCAAGAGCAACCTAATTTTAACTCTTGCAAAGTTTTAATGTGATAGACAATACAGCTGTCAATAGCCTCTATGAACAGAAATGCTCATTATAGCTGAGGTTTGATTGTCTGTTACATCAATGTACAATAGAAATAGAAACACACTGATCAGCTGACTTAGCAGCAACATTTTGGGACTCATAGTAGCAGCTTGTTCTCCTGCAAAACAAACTAAAACAAGAAACGACTGATGCAGCAACCTCACAAGAACTATGCTAAGAGCGTAATCTCCGAATACACCAGTGCCTGCCCTGTTCCAAGGTAAACTGAACACCTCATTTCAAAGCATCCTAATCAGACAAACTTTGTACTCTATATAGGAATCATTAGAAACATGCAACATGTATAAAATATAAAACTGCCAATCCCCTATTTAAAAAAATGAACACAAAGAATTAAAAGACATGTGTGCCTTTTTTTTAAGCTGTCAAAACATATAAAAGTTTAATTTGAAATTCTTGTTCTGCACATCATTGTCAAAATAAATAAATAAATTAATAATAAATAAATAACATTGCCCCTTGTTAATGAATTTTCAACCATCATATTCATAAGAAGATTAATTTTGTTTCATATAACAATTAGTTCCAACTGAGCAATCTGATTGGATGAGAGACGGTCCGGAGTGGTAATAATAGATGGTAACAGCACTGGGACATTAAACGATATGCATCACTCCATGCCACAGCTGTTCCACGATCGTTAATTACACTAACTGTCGGTCACAGCGTGGGTGAAAGTAGGTCTGTACGCTCCGCCATACTGAGGGCAGAGCAACTGCCTGTCGAAAACCAAGTTCAAAATCAGTCACAGAAGCACTTTCAGAAAAAAAAAAAAACCCACATTTGATATCACACTCGTGCCTACAACCGCATCACAGCTGTGCTATATTCAGCACTACGGCACTCCCTCTTGTGTGATTGCTTACTTAAGACTGTTAATATACACCCACATACTGTTACACATTTTTTTTTAGCTAATTTAGCTTTTTTAGTAATTCTAAAACCCTACATCTAAAGTGTAGTGAAAGCACTTTACATGTATGCATATTCACAAAATGATTGGTAAAGAGAGCATGGTTAGGTGCTTAAGAGTGTGTATGGCTTTTTAAGAGAGACAGCTAGAATGATGCAGTTAGTCTAGGGTAATCCATCACAGAGCGGTGGTGGCAGCCCATCCTGAGCAGTGCTGTCTGTCAGGAATATGGCAGTGAATTAGAGCTACAAAGAGACACGGGGCTGCTGCAAGAGCCGGAATCAATCACGGAATGACAAAACGCGAATGCCCACGAGACTACGAGAAAGATAGCATGAGGCCACGAGAAAGATAGCATGAGAAATAAAAGAAAGCACGCTTATTCACAGCATAGTCCTCCGTGTGCTTTATATAAAATGGTAATTTCATGATGGCAGCATGACAGCATGACAAAATGAGGTAGAGTTGTTTTATGCTTAATTACTGCCAACATGTACTTCCAGTAAGTGTGTGTACAGCTGTATGTGACCCAGTACTGAACCATATTCACGGATGGATTAAACTGTTCTCAGCAAAAAAAGAAAAAAAGAGAGAGAGACAGAGAGTGTGTGTGTGTGTGTGTGTGTGTGAGAGAGAGAGAGAGAGAGAGAGAGTGAGAGAGAGAGAGAGAGAGTGTGTGTGTGAGAGAGAGAGAGAGAAAGAGAGAGAGAGAGAGAGTGTGTGTGTGTGTGTGAGAGAGAGAGAGTGAGAGAGAGAGAGTGAGAGAGAGAGAGAGAGTGTGTGTGTGTGAGAGAGAGAGAGAGAAAGAGAGAGAGTGAGAGAGAGAGAGAGAGTGTGTGTGTGTGAGAGAGAGAGAGAGAAAGAGAGAGAGAGAGAGAGAGAGTGTGTGTGTGTGTGAGAGAGAGAGAGAGTGAGAGAGAGAGAGAGAGAGAGAGAGAAAGAGAGAAGAAATCACTGTGACAGTTCTGGGTGAGGGAATGCAGCAGGGAGAGACTTAAGCGAACGAAGCAGCCAGCATTTTAAAAATGACACCCAAGGAGGCCTTTTATTTGACACATTGCAGAGAGGCAGCAAGAAAAAAACAAAAAAAACAAAGCGTGTTTCCAAGATCAAAAAGTGAAATAAATTTCTAAGGCAAAGCAAAAACATCTAAAAGGATTACATTTGGAATTATGCAGACCGCTGTACAAATACATACAAACCAATAGACAACTAAATGTATTATCACAAATTACACTTTGCCTGTGGGTGTTTGTGTGTGATCCCACTATGAGCACCCTATTTGTAAATGCTTTGGTAGCCCACTTATCTCTGCCTGTCATGTTATAAAATTATTGCTTGATAAAACATAAAAACTGTAATAAAGCCAGGGCTTTCTTAGAGCAATCACTTTATATAAATCTATTCTCGTGAGATACCTCTGCAGGTGTTGTCGGTCGACAATAAGATGAACAATCCAAGAGAATGTTCAAGCAGGCATATTTATGGCACTGTACAGCAGCCTGGGGGAGTTTCCAGTGACCTCATGACTTGTGTAGCGCTTCACTTTGATGTCACGCAGTTTTAAGTTGCTTCCATATATGCAGCGTTTAGTCTGTCTCAATCGAGCCCTGGTGCTTTTTCCTTTTTGCCGCAGTTTATTTAGTCAGGTCAGAACACTGTAGTTGCACTCTGGTGCAGCCCACAATAAATGTTCAGGGTTTGTGTGGTTTGTGTGGTCTCCCTTCTGTTTAAAATCAGATATTTAAATCTAAAGCAGTTTCATTACAGTTAGTAAGAGATTTAACATATAAGGGGGCAACTTAAAGAAGTGAACCAAAGCTATCATATACAGTACAGTAGATGTGGTAAATGTTTTTTTTTTTATTATATAAATTATATATAAGGAGTTATTATATAAATAATTAGCTATTTATTGGTTACCAGCTTAGTGTTCTCCATGTGTGGGTGATTTGCTGATCATGATTTCCTGTTGTACAATACATGTCATTTATGTAAATTTATTGTTATTGATTATAAGAATTAGGTCTTGGCTGTGATTGGCTGTGATCATCTCAGCTGTGACATAGGAACCCAGTCCTAGAAATGCAGTGCATTTAAGAATTTAGCGCAGTTAAGAATCATATCAGTGGGAAAAGACAGTGAATTTGAGACAGAGCATCAACAAAAACATCTTTGCAGTAAGGTCACCCACGTTTGATGTTTAAAAAGCAATGGTACTGTATGTGCAGTGTTTTTGATGCACCAGATGCTTATTCTCTAGGGTTAAACATCCAACTGTAACTCCTGCGAGAACAAAATGCCAACAGTCCTTAAAAGCAGTCCAAGGGTTCATTCACCGAAGGTGGCATGTTGAGGGCATTTTATTAGCAGCTGTATAGCATGATTTCTGTGTAAACGTGGCTAATGTGAATGCTCCAGTAATATGAATATGGATATATTGCAGCAAACTGTTTGCTTAGTGCATTTACGGTACTAGTCAAAAGTTTAGACACAGGTTTAGATTAATTGTTCTACATCCTATAATAACATTGGACATTTCCAAACTGTGAAATAACACTTATTTAGAACTGTTATGAAGGCTTTACAAAGCATAAGTAACAGACACAACTCAATATCAACTGTTCAAAGGAGATTATTGCATATTTTAAATGCCTTTAACATTGCTTTAACTAAAAACTGGAAAGACCATGGAATTAGAAGGTATGTCCTAACTTCTGACTGGTAGTGTATCTTACAGTATGCTTAATGTGTGGTTCATCTGAAACATTTTGCATTCCAAAATCACTGGTCTGGGAGATAGAAGTGGTTTTGTTTTGTTTCCAGGTGAAGACTGCTAAAGGTAATGAACCTAACATGCTGTGTATTTTGGGATGATTGTTTTTTTCTGTGTCTATTTAACTGCCATGTAAAGTGCAGAGGTGTAATGCTGCAGTGTGAATACAATGTATTCGAGATATCTTGAATCTTGGGGGAAAAAAACCTACAGTGTTAATTCTAATTTCCTATATTAGATTAAATAACAAAGACACCAAAGACACAAATTCCACCACAAATCTGTAACTGCAAAATGCCAAATAGGTGAGAATATCAACAGAAATGAGACCACAGCCTAGAAGCCCTGGCAAACTTTGACCTTCTTTGATTTCTAAATCATCTTCACAGGTCACTCATCTGTTAAGGCAAAAAAAAAAAAAAAAAAGTTTACACCTGTGCTCATCCTGCACCCCACAAAGGACCTCACACTATGATTCATTTAAGGGTTCTGTTATGGCTGTCCAGAAGCCATACAGATAGTGAACCTGTCACCAACATTCTGAATCACAGCCTTCATAACTCTCACACACACACACACACACACACACACACACACACACACACACACACACACACACACACACACACACACACTGCTGTCTTGGGCTTGTGATCAGGGCTAATGGGAGTCAGTTGTGGCTTGGTGTAATTGGGTAGGAATGCAGACTGGGGCACTGGGTGACAGGGCTTTTCCATGACACATAACTGTCTGGAGAGTAGCAGCAGCAGCGGCAGAAGCAGAAGCAGAAGCAGAGTCTAAACCAGGCGAAGACGAATACAACAATCTTTCTACGGATCTTCCTTATCTCCTCTGTAACTGAAACAACACAGAGACAGTGTTTGGCTGGACATTCAGTTCCTAGGCTGCTTCACAAATAACGCAAGACCTTGGCAGCCTCTGTCTATGAGATGGAGAACATCACAGTGACTGAAAAGCATCTCGCACAGTTACAGTGAGATCACGATCCTGCGAAGAGCTGTTCACAACAGGAACTGGTCAATGATAAGACCAGTGCTTACGTCAGAGCAGTTCTAGAGAGTTTTTCTACACTTGAATGAGAGACAACTTTGCTCTGATGTGTTTTATTAGTCGCCTTAAACTGAAAGTCTTAAAATCTCCCAAATATTAGCTTTAATTATCCAAGAGATATTTCTACGGTTGAAATGTAGAAATAAAATGATGGTTAAATGGTTAAAATGATGAGCACGCGATGGACACTGTTCTTCCTATTTAACATCTCCTACATGAACGATTTAAACAGAGCCCTGTCCATGCCTTTTAATGAGATGCTGTCAGCAGTGCAGCAGTTTAAATAAGAAACCAATTCTATCTGCATGGCATGCTGCTTAGAGTACTACATGTCCTACAAGAGTGACATCCTCTGTGCAACATGTGCGGGTTTATATGTGCTTTAGCTGCTGTGAGACAATTAAATGAAGGATGTTATATTGAGCATCTGACAGGTTTATGTAGCAATGTACCAAATAAAACTGGCCCTGGAGCAGATGAGCAGTCTTGCTTCTCTGCTAGTCTAATGAACAGCAGAAAAAAAAGATAAATATGGTGTAAATATAGTGCTTCTACAACTATTTTGATTAGTGGATGGGACTTAAAAATGACGTGAATTTCAGAAACTAGGGACAATAAAAATGTGTTTATTCTTTTGTTAGGAAATTGTAAGTTAAAATTAAATGATGATGATGATGATGCCACTGTCAAACAAAGCTGGAAGCCCAGGAGAACAAAATCTGACACACTGTCTGGGTAGGACGGGTGGCATACTCTCTTTTCCCTGCTGTGGCTGTCTCTGAGCACAAGTATGTATAAGAGGTATCTTAGCATCCAAGGATGGAGGAGCAGGAGTTGAAATGTGTATCTCAAAGAAAATGCATGTGAGTTTCCACTCTCCCTGACTGGTAGCTGATGTTACTGTAAGTGGTTATTGGAATATTATTAAAAATGGTAGAAAACTGGGTACACGGTATATATATCTATATCTATATATATATCTATCTATCTATCTATCTCTCTCTCTCTCTCTCTCTCTCTCTATATATATATATATATATATATATATATATATAATTTATTTATTTATTTATTTATTTATTTATTTTAAGGGCATTTAGAAAACACAGTAGAAAGAAAGTCATTTTATTGACTTTCATTTCAGGTAGAGGAACAGAAAGTGAATAGTGAGTATGCTTTCCAACACTGTGAGCTGTTCCAGAAGAGGACAGGGCACATGTCCACACCGGAGGGGGGTTATGGGGGGGTGGAGGTCTTTGAAACACCTGACCAGGGGCGGGGGCTTGGGCTGGCCGGCTCGCTAAATGATTCATGCTGTCTAGGTAAGAGAGCAGAGGCTGCCTCTGTGTCTTCAGGTCTCTGTCTCTGCCAGTGTCTGCAGGTAGCCTTGTTATGCTAATGTCTGGGGAAGCTCTTTGAAGCCACACTCATCTTGAGAATGGCTGATGAGAGGCCCTTTTTATTCCTTTCCAGAGGGACTCATTAGCAGACAGGGGGAGGGGGAGCGAGGCCAGGAGAGACGGAGCGATGGTATGGCGAAAAACAGAGAATGAAGAGATGAGAAAAGGACACGGGGAGCTTAGCAAGGCAAACTCACCGAGCTTCCTCCCTCTCTACTGTATATATGTGGACAGATTATTATCATACAGGATATTGGCAGATATACAGGCCAAGTCAAAGATGTCTATTTCTCTACACACAGTGAGATGCTCCACTGACGCCAGTTCCAATGCTGGAATGAAACGTGATGCTTTACATGTGCTCCCAAAAACAGCAGTGTTACAGAATACTCACAAGACCAAGCCCAGTGAATGCTGCCAACGCTCCACAGAGTTGCATTTATTTATATTTGACAAGGTCACCCGAGGTAACTTAAAATGTATGCCGAAACCAAGTACGCTGGCGCATTAAAGCGCTTTTTCCTTTTAAATAAAGGTTAGCAGGGATCCCACATATTGGTAAACAGTACAGGAAATGATGACTAAAAAATTTGAGGCAAATAAAGAAATACCTCTATATCAGCAATCTGCAGGAAAGTGAGAGACAGAATAAGTAGAGACAGAGAGAGAGGAGATATCTGGGTGAATTCAGTTCTGTCTGCGCTGCTTTAATAACAAACCCAGGCCAAAACGAACGCAGCCTCAGTTCCACACCATCTCTGCCTCCTTGTCTTCCAGAGGGCCTGGATTTTTCATTAAATAAATGCAATAACCAACGATCCTAGTGGATTATCACTGAAAAAGCATTTTTTTCCCTTTTTTTTTCTTTTTTTTGCGATATGAGAGTAAAAATGAAAAATGAACTTTTTCTGTGGCGGGGGGAAAGGGGGGACAACAGTAATGCTGTGAATGTATTTCAAGCAAATGGCATCTGGTGTCTGGTTAGACTGTCCTGTTGAGGTTGAAGTTAATAAGAGAAACTTAATAAAAGCAATAGAGCGTTGGTGCAGTAAGCTGAGAAGAGTTCATGAGAAAAAAAAATTGCCATAGAGCAAAGGGACACTTACATAAACATTGTATTCTGAACTGAAGCAGTCTAGTGGTAGCAAAGAGAGCAATGCATCCCATGGTAACCAGAGAGGATGATTCAAATACCCTTGGGCCATGTGTGTGTGTGTGTGTGTTTGTGTGTGTGTTTGAGTGTTCGTGTGGGGACTACACAGCTGGTTGAAGAATCCCAAACATCCTGTTAGCTTTACCTCAGTTGCTGTGGGTCAAAGAATACTTGTAACGTATAATCTGTAATAGATGATTAAATGCAATCAAAGCACATATGGTTACTGATATTGCACTGATGGAAATGCAAATGATTGTGCTGTTTACTTGTAGGTAAACATTTATATAACTCGAAGTGCACATGTTCCAGTGTAATAATTAGAAAATGTTAAATTTCAAATACAGCACAGGACAGACGTCCTGCACACGGATCTCAACTTTTTCTGCTTGAAAAGTTGGAAAGCCTTGTAATTGGACTTGCTATAGAGATGTTCATGTATATTTCTAAGTGTTTGTTTGTTAAAGGGTCACTCCACGCCAGTTCTTTAGTCTGATTGATGACTTTATCCAATAGGTGATGCTTGGCACAAGGATAAACTGTTGCCATGGTTATTTCTGAGTGGGAAGCAAAAGGATTGACCTCTTGGGAAAGAGATGACTCTTACCCGCTCAGTAGCAGGTCAATCAAAGAAAAAAAGAAATAAGAGAGAGAGAGAGAGAGAGAGAGAGTCTTGATATTCTGTCATTTATTGTACAACCCTGCCCTCAAATACACCTCCCAGTGGTCCTCGCTTGGCTTGTTAAAATGAGCTCCTGTTGCTGTGTGTAGGACGAACAATTAATAACGCTAGCATAATAGTATTTTTTAAAACCCTAGGTAGGATGCATTTTTTTTATGAGCCTAAAAACAGTTTTATCTAAAAACTTATGATGGAAAATTGTTTAGATCAGTGGTTCTCAGCCTTATTCCTGCAGGTCAATTGATTTGTATATTTTAGTGTTTTCCATGCTCTACCACACTACTTAAGATTAAGAAAATTAGTTGATTAGTTAAATTAGGTGTTGAGGCAGCAATAAAACGTGCAGGGAAGTGGTCCCCCAGGGCCAGAGTTGGCCGGATGTATGCATCATCTAAACCACTGGTTTAGATGATGCATACATATATTTCCAAAATGTTTCTGAAACTTCTGTATACTGGTGTACTCTTAATTAAAGCGTATGCAGATACAATTCAGTGCAGTGTGTTACCATTCATTCATAACTTTATAACGAGGAATGCTTATCAATAAATAATTTTTAACGATTATGCGCTGTACTCATTTATTGTCTCTTTGTCCACTGATGTATAAAGAGCTAATAATGATTGCTCCTTATTGCATGTTAAAGATTTATAGCAATATATTATTATATTTTATCATTATTAAATGATGCAGATTAAACTAAAGAAATGGGATCAAGTGTTTTACTGTGACAGGCTGTAAAGTGTTTAAAGATACAATATAAAAGTTGTATGATTTATGTAACAACCTTAGCAGCAACCTCATTTCCCCTCTCATCTGTTCCAACCACTCAGAATTTAGTATCACCAGTATACTTATCACTGGCCTGATCATCTGGCATAATCTGGCACCTGTTTCTCACTGGTTCATGCCTTAAGTTAAATTATTTTTTATGTGTAATATACTGTGTATATCAGTTCAAAACTTATTGGCACCATTTACACTATGGGGTCACATAACAATTATTAATATACAAATAAAGAAAGGTACATAAAAAAACATGAATATGCTACTAATAAGTATACTAATAAGCATAGAAAAACACCTGTCCTATACTGTATATATCCAAAATAACTCCTGTATTCACAAATTATTACGTTTACAGACAACCACAAATACAGTCTAATGTACAGAATTAAATAAAGGAATACTGTATAGGCATGTGCACATTTGATTGATACTGTATGTTCAATTCAGTTCAGCAGTATTTTATTTGTCTAATAGTGTTAACAATAAACATTGACACAAAGCATCTTTAAAGAAATCCACATGTAGGTTTATATTTAAAGGTCTAATTATTAAGTCAGTAGTGAAAGTGGCACTTATAAAAACAAAACCTCCATGAGACATAAGGGAGTACCCTTGAGAGGAACCAGACCCAAAAGGGAACCTATCCTTTTACTCTCTGGGATGGAACCAGGTGGTGTGATTGAAAATCATTACTCCACTACAAATACTATTTAGGCAAACAGTCCTATGTGTACTGAAAGGATAATAAGGGTAAGCAGTATCGTCTTTATGATTACAGCAGTTCTTAGGTACATGTCTAGTGCAAGTATCAAAATGACATACTGTAATCTACTTTTTATAGTGAGACTAAATCATAAACTGGTTTTTGGAAATGCACATTTTAGGGCGCTCATTTGGGACGATCCACACCAGCAGAGGGTGAGGCACAAGGGCGGAAATTTTAAAGCAGAGATTTAATGTAGATGTATATTAATAATGTCCTGAAAGAGTAATATTCCATGTATGTGTTAAAAAAAATGAAGATGTGTATTAATTCCCCTCTGTTGTTTATATTCTATTTGCAGCGCGCCTCTCCATTTTGGCATGGGAAGATTCAAACCACCATGCAGTTTGGACGATTACATCAGAGTAAATAATCTTGCTTGCTATTTTCATACCGTTCCCACTACAGGGGCCATTATGTGGTCCGAAGTGGAATCTTAAATGAACTATGCTAAATTTAGCATTCACTCCTCTGCATGTTCATAAGCATAATCCTTGTCTAGTATCAACAAAGATTCAACATAATCATCTTTACGCGTAGATGGTGAGACAGATCTATTGGCTACAGTACCTGCTCTCTCTCTGTATCTCCCTCCACACACTCACTCACCCCGCCCCCACTGCCCCCCTCTCTCAGCAGGAGAGGTATGAGCCAAGCGGCACAAGGTTATTTAGAAGTTCTTTGGAGAGGCTGAGTTGGGCGAGTCAGCGAAAAGCATGCAGCACCGGCACTAAATGGGCTCGGCTCACCAATGAATTCAGCCTCATTAGCATCCAGGCCTCCCTTAGAACCAGCCACCTAAGCAAGGACAACACATGCAAATCCAATCCTCATACACGAGAGAAAAACACCTCCACTCTTCAGCATAGATATGCATTCACCCATACAAATTTTATACACACACAGATACATAGCACACTTTTCAAATGACACGTAGAGTATATGGCATGTATCCTCAGTTTCATCTCATACTGCTCATATTTCTTCCACTCATACATACATACCTGCACACACAAATACGCATTAATGTGATGGTAGAGGTCAGAGCTCTCTCAGCTGGTGTTCCGCAGGCAGTGTGTGTGTGTGAGGCTGTCAGGTCAGAGCAGAAGTCTGAGCGCTCATCTGCTCCAGCCTTATCCGTGCCTTATTTATTCTAATCAGTGACAGACAGCTGAAGCAGAGCCATTAACACACTTTTATTCTAATGGATTCAGAGGAACAGTTAGTCGGCATCCTAATGGGTAGTGTGTGTGACAGCGTGGCACGCCGATGGGCCAGCAGGGATTCGTGTGTGTCAACTCTGTCTCACTATCAAGGCCACCATCACAAGTCATAAATGTTAATGCATTCTTCTGCAGATTGACACGCATGAGTGCTCTTGCGCAAGTGTGTGTGTGTGTTTGTGTGCGTGTGTGCAACTAATCCACCCACACCCCTCCACCCCCCACTGCCCTCCCACACAAACACACATAGTAATCAAGTTCTGTTAGATATGAGGGAGATGGGGTCAGTAAGTGAGGATGAGAAGATGGGAGGATAAAGAAGGAAAGAGCTGAGGAAAACAGTGAGCTAGAAGAGGGAAGACGGAGGAGAGAGAGAGAGAGAGAGAGAGAAGAATGAAAGGTTACAGCTGTTGATTTGTGCTCTCTGCTGAGACGCTTGGGCCGCTGCTGTCCTCAAACTTTGATCAATGGCTTCTGCCTCAGCCTGTAAATCTCCTCTACACCATGCAATCAGGGAAGCAGACTGGGCACAATCACGACACCCTGGAAAATTCAACCTCCTTCACACACTGTCACATGTTGTACCAGTCCCCCACATGGAAAAAACAGCAGCCTACCTGCATCTACATCGACATTAACCTGGTTATCTGTTTTTCCTGGGGAACCTTCTGATAGGTAAATACAAGAATTGTTGCATTTTTGATAGTTCTGTTAGGATGAAAAAACGCCACTATCACAGATCTGCTCAAAGTGATGCTTTGTTTTCAATGCTTATATAGGATTGCTGCTCTCAGGCTTGATTAGACACTTAGACACAAGATTGAACTAATTTTCTCTCTTTGGCTCTAGCACACTTATTCCTTACCCCCCATCCCACACACACTCACATTTTTGACACACACTCTTATTTCCTCTTATGCTTCCACAAACTCACAACATGAACGCTCTGATATTTCTGACTCAGAGTCTTTTTCATACACACACCTGCACACACCCTACTTTGAGGCTTATCTGTCATGACCTCGGATTTACAGCCAATAGAAAATGATAAAGGATATGAAGGACAGGCTGAGAGGCAGTGAAGGATCACACTGCCGCTACTGAACCATGTATCCAAGCTCCTTAGACACACTCACATGCGCAACCATCGATCAAAAAAAAAAAGTCTTGAATTATAAACTCAGTCTCATGAGAAATTCATCTGTATTTGTAAAACTGATGATGATGTGGTTGGACTGCATTCAATTTCATATTAATTAAGTCACAGAGAAAATAAAAGAACAGCAAGAACATCCAGATGCCTTCATTACAAGTAAGCCATTAATTATGAGGAAAGATTGAAAACATTACTGTTTAGTCTGCCTTCAATACAATACAGATTAATTTAAAAAAAATTTTGTCATTGTTCCCATGCTGTTGCGCACATCAGGTGATGGTTTCTGTTTCTAAAGCAATGGTGGTTTTTATAGGGCTGGGTTGCTGGCCTAAAGCCCAACCCTCTTCCTTCCACATTCAGGCTTTGGAACCAACAACAGAGAAGTGATTTTGTATGGACATAGGGTTAAGGGCCAACAGTGGCAGCTTGGCAGTGGAGGGTTGTGAACCCCCCACCCTCAGATCAACAAACCAGACCCTCAAACACCTGTTTAATATCATAACCAAACAATATATGAAATGTGGATGCCATATACCAAAGTATGCTAGGTCCCTGTATTAAATTTGCTCCCTCATTGCTAATCAGAATTACACAAATATAACAACACTCTAATGGAAAAATTTTCTAAATGAATGCCCACACAGGACACCAACCCCATTCTAATGGAGCCAAAGGATGAAATATTTTATGACTTATAAACACTATCGCTATTAATAACTCTTGCCTACTCCATTGTGTGGGTACATTAGAGCTCTGACGTAATCTTCATCAAAAAGCCAAAATGACATAGTGTTCTTCTCTTCCACAATAAACACACACTATCAATTCCTTTGTGATTGCGCTCTAGGAGTTCAGTGGTGAGCTCATGTGGATTGTAAGACCTGCAGCATTACCCAAGACCCTGCTGAAAAGCCTGGGATCACCGTTTGCCTGGAGAAAGTTAATGCTAAGACAGCGCGCCAGTGAGCTCATGTATGTTCTGCTGCCAGAGGACCACCGCCGTCTTTGGTAATGTCTACAAATGTCTACAACTGCTGGAAAAGGAACAGAACAATGTAGAAAGGGCTACAGTCCCAGTTAGGGGCTGGATGGGAATATGCAGTATTAGTTTGCCAGTTTGAATACTGAGTTACCAATAGTACATCATATTATTACTATTAGTATGACTACTACTAACACTAACACTTGCCACTATCATGACTACAGTACTACTGTACTACTCACTAACACATTTGATCCTATTGCTATGAATTCTACTATTAATACAAATAGTACTATTTATATTACTACTATCACCATAACTACTACTGCTATGACTAGTACTCCAATTTATCCATTCATCAATCCAATATTTATATCACTATTCTATATAGGGTCACAGAAATCTAAGGTACAAGGCAGAGTAGATCCTGGTGTCAATCCATCAAGCACACACAATCATACAACCAATCATACATGATGGATAATTTCAGTGCATGCCTTTGAACTTTAGAAACACATTAGGCATTATAAGAACATGTAAATCCCATGCACATAGACCAGAGGCGAGACCCAAACCCCAAACCCTGGAAGTGCAAGATAACCTTGCTAACCACTAACCCACTGTGCATCCTTCCTGTTATTAGTCAGATTTTTTATGATGATGATTATTATTTTTACTTTTTTAAATATTATTACATCACCATGACTACTATTGTTTTACTGTTACTACTTGCACTATAATGACAGCTAATAGTGACAGTAGTCAGTGACCTTGACTACTGAAAAAATATGAAGATTTTCACGTGACATAAGAGAACTGGACCCATTGGACTAGGTGGCCTTCTTACATTGCTCCAAGGCCCACTGTAGGCTCTTGCAATAGTGAAAAAAAGTTAGCATGTGCACTCTAACCAGTGCGTAAGTAAAGATTTTTTGTGACATGTACAGTAGCTCTTCTGTCTATTTGGACCAGATAGGATAAGCATTGCTGCCCTCCTGCATCAATGAGCCCTCCGATATCCTCGTCCCTCCGTACGGTAGTTACTCACTCACCACTGCTGACATGGAGCACTTCACAAGCCCTGTTGTTTATAAGATGATTCAACTCAGGCACTGGCTATAATGATTTAGCTGTTGTCAAAGTAACTCAGGACTTCACACCTGCCCATTTTTTCTTAACTCCAATATCACAAATCTGAAAAATGACTACTCATGTGCAACCTCAAAAATATCCCAAACTTCGATATGTGCCATTGTTACAAGATAATCACTGTTTTTTACTTCATCTGTAATTGGCAACACTTACAGATGCCTTATTTTGTTGTTACTTGCTATGCACTATTGATAAAAAAAAAAATTGTAGGAAGTACCTAAAGGTTACTGGAATCTGAAAAACAAAAAAAATATGTCCTGGGGATTATTGTGGTTGACTTCCTGAGTTTGATTTGATTTTTTGATTTGAATACTTTATTTCGAACATGAAACAATATAACGAACAATAATAATAATAAAACAAACAAACAGACGAATCCTGTATGTTCGAAAAGGAGTAGGAAGAAGTATAAACTTATACGTTTGACAATGTGTTCTAGTTTATGTGCATGAAACATGTTTTTTAAAAAACATTTTTTTATCTATGTTAATCTTAGAACACAGTTGATTACATGCAGACAGTCAAAATTGCCAGTGCCAAATCTTTAAAATGACGTTAATTGCTATTTTTACTATACATGCCTATAAAGTTAAATAATAAAGTAGTAGCGAACGCATATTACATATTTACTAAAGTAATGTCCTTGTTGATTATTTAAGTACAGCACAATACCATTCATCACATATGAACAATTTTACATCTGCCTCCCTTTCTCGTGATAAAGTCTAGCCAGCTTTTTCTAATATATGCCCCTCCCATTCGTCAAACACCCATATTTTGGCACACACTGAACAGAGATTGTCGTGTGAGATAGTGATATGATTACCATTGGCTGTATAGTCTGCTCCCTCCATACTGAAGTGAGGGTCAGACAGTGGAGCTGTAACCTGCTGAGGATGGGTAGGGAACTGTTTCCTCCACACTTCTCCCCAAACACCATCCATCAGCTTGTCCATCAGTCATGACCTTGTATCTCCAGGCATCAGCGAGCTGCCTGTGTTTGGATCAAACAGGACTGCCGCCCTTCTGTTGTTTCTGGGTGTGCAGAGGAGGATGAAACCTTGAGATCAAATGCTAGCTGAGGCATTAATTACAAGCTGCTGGCTTTCCTGTTGTTGACATTTTGAACTGCGTAAAAAAAGAACACTTTCGTCTTTCATATTTTTGGAGGGAAAACTCAATGTCTTCAGTGCAGTGTGTGTGGTGAATTCTGTGGGTACATTTGGAGAAAGAAAAGGGTTTTGGGAGGTGATGTGAGAGAGAGCTAACATCCTTCATTTGTCTTTGTTTTGTGCCAGACAGTCTTTGCAGCCAATCGATGAGCCTTGTACCCAGGAATCAGTTGTAGAGCAGCAGCATGCGCAGTAAAGACTGGAGAGTAAGAGAGGAGCGTGAGAAATGCCTTACTAGCTTTCACACACACGCCTCACAGAGTTAGCTCATCAAAGCTGCCCTTTGCATTTCTCCCAGCAGCTTGACCCAGCTCTCATTCAGGAGACAGGAAGTGGGGTGAGTTTAACTGTGCGATGGGCTGGACTCTTCCAGACTGTTCCATAACTCTCTGCTTTCGCTCTCTTTTGTTCAGCCTGAGAGAACATGCTGTTCCGCCAGCAGCAGCTGTTTCCACAATGCAATCCCATGTGGAGTGATAACCACTCACCATCTCTCTCTCTCTCTCTCTCTCTCTCTCTCTCTCTCTCTCTCTCTCTCCCTGGGTGTCTGTCATGAGCTCACTCTCATTTGTCCCTCTGTTATATCAAACAAACTCTAACTTTAAAGGATATGAAATGTTTTCCAAAGAACCCTACCAATATAATACTTGTATTGCAGCATTTAAGAAGTGCTCCACTCATAATGTGAGCACCGGAAGTATATTGATACTCTTTGCATAACACTGTTTCCGCGCACACACACACACACACACACACACACACACACACACACACACACACACACACACATAATAATGCACTAATGCACTTATCACAGTGTTTCACTAGTGCTTGGAAACCTTCAAGGTAGAACGTTTTCCCAGTATACTGGAGCCAAAATCAGACTACCTCCTTCACATCTGGAATGATGACTTCCCAGGAACTCCTTTAATGTCCCAAACATGTGAAAATTGGCTTGGACTGAATGGGGGATGCGGCAATAACTCCCAGCCGAGTTCCTGTAATGTGCAAGTAGTGTTCCTGAATGGTTGTGTGTACAGTTCCCACAGTCAAATTAATCTCTTCTGCACGGTGATGATAACTTACGTATCCATTGATTTTTAAGAATCAGACATTTCACTCGCTGAATGTTCACAGGAACGACTGCAGTCGGCGTCACACGAACTTCTGAAAAAGACTCATCACCTAAGTGTGCTTTAAGTTCTCTCTAAATGTCAATCGGTTTTATGCTCATTCAAGTCCCGATTCGCCTGGAACACCCCTCATATACAGTGCCAGTCAGAAAGTTAGAGTTTTATTTGCTAAATTAATATATTTATATTTATATTTTGTTCTTATCCTTATTTTTTTAACATTTTATTCTTATTTTATTTAAGAATTTATTTCTTATTGCTAATCTTGTTTTTAAGGTCCCGGGCGGTTGTATAAGCATTTCACTGCATATCGTACTGTGTATGACTGTGTATTTGACAAATATAATTTAAAATTTTACATTTAAAATTTTATTTTACTACATTATAGAACAATACTGAAGATTTCACAACTATGAAATATTATGTATGAAATTAGGTAATTAAGTAACACCAATAACAACAAGAATAACAACAACAACAATAGTCAATTTGCATTTGCAAAACACATTAAGTAACATGATAAAACTGGCTCCCAGGAAGGCCAGACCAAAAACGTTCCTTTGCTGCAAAGTACAAATTAATTTAGAGTTGCCATCCTCAAAAATCACCAATTAACAGCACCTGAGATTAGAGCCGCTATGTACTGTAGGCTTTATAGAGCCTATATACTGTAAGTAGCAGACACATCTCAATATCAACTGTTCAGATCATTGTATATTTTGGATCTTCATGTACTTTCATTTAAAAAAGAAAGGTAGGCTACAGTTAAGGTACAGTAATATTAACATTAGTTTTGGTAAGTAGGTAATGTTAAGCTTCCCTATGCTAAGCTAACATTATACGAAATCCAAGGTCACTACTGACTACTCAGTGACTACTTAGTGACTACTCAGTTGCTTGTTGAAGTGTACTGCTTCATATTCATTGTCATTTGAACACATGTGCCCTGCAGTAGTGATTCTGGATTACACAAATCAGACCGTAGGGGCAAAATAAACATGTGAGTCATCACACTGAAAACGGTTGTGAAAAGGATAAACAGTGAGCTACCAATAAAGTACATCCTCAAATCCATTTTTGTAATACTTTTCCTTTTTAACATTTCTGAGTGGTTATGCAGATGAAAAGATTGTATGGTCAAACCAGCAGCAGATTAAAATAAATACAGCCCACCCTATCACTTATTAGGGAATGTGAACACAATCACAGCAAATTGCCTACCGCTTTAACACCGCCTGTGGGCATGGGTGTTTTAAACAGAACACAACAGTGAAAAAAAAAATCATTGTCCCTAATCAAACTAAATATTTTGCAGTTTCATGACCGTTTTACTTTCTGCATCACTCACTTACCAAACATATAACTTTATCCATATACTGTACAGGGTCGCGAAGGTGGTGGTGGTGGTGGGGAAATGTAGCTTGTTGAGCAATTTTAGCAATTGTTAAAATTGTTAAAATTAAAATCTAGCAATTGTAAGAGCAATTTCCCTCTGGGATTGATAAAGTTCTTTGAATCTTGAATCTATCCTATCCCAGGAGACTTACTATACATGCTCGTTTACACACTAAGGGCAATTAGGGGACACCAATTAGCCTAATCTACATGTCTTTGGACTGTGGGAAAAAAACGGAGCGAACCCACCAAGCACAGGGAGATCATGCAAACTCCACGCAAGGCGAGATCCAAACCCTGACCCTTAAGGTGTAAGGCAATTGTACTACTGTAACCACTAAGCCACCTTGGCGACCACTTGCTATGTTAACAAATTTGCTATGTTAAACTTGATGATTTGCTGGTGAAACAGCAAATTAAATGGTCATACTGGAGGAGTACAGTATGTACAGTATGAGCTCATCAAAGAAGAGGGTTTAAGTCTCTTTGGAAGGATTCCTGTCTTGATGTAGGGAAGAAAGAACTCATTGCTGGAATTACAAGCAGCCAGAAATGGCGATGTTCAGGTGAGTCCAATGCCTTCCAATGTTTTTAAAAGTAACTTATTCTTTGCATCTTATATCTTTGCAATGTTAGCATGTCAGAGTTCCTTTCTTATTCTCTATTGTATGAACCATTAATTGTTATGGGCTGGGCAGCAACATTTCTTTTGTTTCGTAAACAGAAGTGTTGTCTGAATTCACTCTATTATCTGTTTCGCTGCCCCATTTAATGTATAGGGCTCTATATAGAATATACTGTAGAGTCTATATAGAGTCTATATACAGTAGTTCATATATAAAATATAGAATAAAATATACAAAGGAAATATAGTGAATTGATGTGTGATGGAGCACTTTCAAACATGGTAACTGTTTTCCCTACTTTTACTACACCAGCATATGGATGCCTTTATAATTACCTCATGAGTTGGATCAGGTGTGTTGGCAGTTTGAAAACATAAATCTCTGCAGGGTAATGATGTGGAGTTGACCACCTCATAGTTGCATGATAGAAACTGGCAAGCCTAAAAGGGTTGGAAATGCAGGTTGTGCTGCCAACTACATAAGCAATGCCTATAAATGCTTTTTCATGCCATACAGACTTTCTGGCAGATTTCTTTAGTACTTTTAGGCTTTTCGGTTAATGCTTAATACACAACTAATGACATGAAGGAAAAATTAACTCTGAATATATTATATAATAAGTTTTTTTTTTTAAGTAACATGTAATCTTTACTGGCATACAGGATTTATTGTATAATAAATTTCTCAGATGATTTTTTTAAGGTTATTGCATCAATATGTTAATCTGTTTTCATTTTGCTTAATGATTTCCCACATGGCCATTTTTATACCTGCTCATGGTGGTGGCTGTGGGAATTTGCATCATTGCTTTAGTGCTTTAGTCCGTCCAGGTCTCCTGAGCCCTCATCTGTCAACTGTGCTCAAACAGAAGGTCCAAATGTTCATGCTAATACTGCTGTTGACACCATCATGCTTGTCATCTCATAGATTTCTGACTATCCAAGCAATGCATTTCGTTCTTTCGAGTCCAACATTTGCTAATGTCGAATATAAATCATCAGCTAACAAATTTGCATCAGCATCTCTAAGCATTTCGCAAACATTTCCATAAACACTCACTGCAAATCTTTCAGGGTGAGGTTTTTCCTTAATTGCCTCCTTTTTTTATTATTATTATTTTACATTAAGAGATTCTCAAGCTCCCAGATGTGTACACCTTTCTTATGATTCTCAACTACCCACTCTAGCTGTCTGTGTGTACTATGATGCTGAGAAAGAGTGCCAAGACCTACTGAGTATATTGGGGTGTGGGTGAAATTAAGTGTAGGGATAGTATAGACACCCTGAAGTGTCAGAGCCGTATAAGAGATCACGGATGACAAGACCGCAATGAGCTGAGACTTAAAAATGAGAGTGAGGGTGAAATGACACAGTGAAGATGACGTGATGAGTCACAGCAACTCTCTCACTATCTCTCCCTTTCATATTTGAAATGTGATATTCGTGATATTGGATTCTCCTGCTAACAGTTGGATGGAAATATATGGCAGTCTGCTCAGTGGTGCAGCGCTCTTGATTAAGTTCTAGGAAAAGGCTCAGATGATGACTCCCACACCTTTTCCTGCATTGCCTCCCCTGTCTGTTCAGGCTATCTCTGTAGGCAACCTCCACCCCAACATACTGTATACTGTATCCACACACACACACACAGGCACACTCATCAACATCCACAACATTCTCCTTTACCCGTCGGCTCTTAGACGTCCAGCTCCCCCACACTTCCTGAGTGCGTCCACTAAAAGCCCTTCCTTCCCCACACAGCTGCTAATGGACAGCTAATGAGATTGGTGAGAGGCTGACAGAGGCTTGGAGATACTCCCGTTCAGACTATATCACCCATAATTCAATTGAAGCTCTTCCTATTGTTTTGGAATCATTGGTAAGAGCATCCCATCCAAGATACGACACCCTTCCTCTTAACCTCACATATCTTCGGAGATCCTCAAGGTCTGACTGTCAGACTAATGATAAAAAGAAAACACCCTTGACCAGCCCATGATTGTGCAAAGATTATATTTCATTGTTACATGCCTGCCTGGGTGAGTTTAGTTTGTCAGTGCATAACAATGAGCCAAAGTAAATGAAGAAAAATGCCACTCAACAGAAAAAAAAACTAAAGTCTAAAGTTCCCTCGCAAACAGAAATAAACAACGGCAGATTTGAATTACAAAACCGCAAGAGAAACATGACGGCAATAGGTTTGCAGGGTTCCATTTCATATTAAATTCTGTCGTGGTATGATTGGGGTTTGGTTGAGGCATCATGGACCAAGGAAGCCGCATTATGTTATACAAACCATCAGAGAGAGGAGAGGAGAGAGAGAGAGGCCACCATTTTACACAACCAAAATGCGTCTGGTGCTTATTGCTTCCCGGACTCATTTCATTGTGTCGCAATAGATCTCCTTTATGTTTTCCTTGTCCTGTTTTCTGTTTTCTCCATTACTTCTTGCTGCTTGACAAGTACAAAAGACAAGGCATCTGTTTTCAATCACGAGAGCCTCTACCAAACCAAAAAGCAACAACATACACCCACACGAAAAAACGAAGAGCAAACGCAAGAAGGGGGAAATACCCTTCACTGGATATTTAGGGAACAGGAATTTGATGTCAATGTGTGGAGAAGGTTATCACGCTCTTCCCATTTGTTCTTTTTTCTTTTCCCATTCCCTCCCTCCTTCCACCCTCTTTGTGGGAAGAATGATTTAGCTGCAGTAGTGGTTAGATTGCAAAACACTGCATGGGTTTAGATTTCACTGCTTTTCAGCTCTTTTACGTGTAGCACACCCAGGTTGGGGAGACACACTAGCACTAGTTTGTTGGCTCGTGAATCTTGAGAACATGGCTTGATAAGTGGTAATGAGAGAAATCCCTGGTCCTGAGAGTGTTACTGTGTATTCTGGGTAATCGTCTTTTAACCAAAGATCAAAGGTAATTCTGACTCCAGTAAGCATTTAGACTCATCTGTTTGCCTTTGACTGAATGCTCCAGGCCTTCTGGAAAAGCTTGCTTTTCCCAAACGTATCGAGACTCTCTGAGCAAGAGAGAGAGAGTACTGATCTTGGCTTAGCTCCTTCCTGTCCCTGTTAAAGGGCTGACTGATTATTAGAAGTTGTGCTTGGAGAATTGCAAAAGGCAGCAATTAATTTGTTCCGTTCTCTGGCATGTGTGTTGTGTTACACATAATTTGTAGTTTAATACACCGCTTTCATAGGGGATGACTGGTCCGCTGCACTCTCTGTGACAGCTATGCCTGAACTCATCTGTTCCTGATGAATGCACTATGAACTTTGACAGATCACTGGACCGTGAAAAGGCACAGTTGTTATCAAGCAGCTACTTGCAATTATAATGAATTATAATTCAAAATAAACTAACAATCAATTTCAGACTATACTATACCCCCACCAGTATGTTACAGTATATACAGCTTTAAAGAAATTACAGTACTGTGTACCTGTTTTGCTTTCAATGAGACAGACTTTCTGGTATTTATTTAAGGTAAGTCTTTTTCGATTTTTGCCAAGTTTTTCTCTTATTTCCAGTCCCTCTACCTGGCGAGGAATGCTTTGGACCTTTGAATCATTTAAGCAATAAACATTAAACATTTTCTGTTGGAACAGACAAGAGAGGAAATGAGGTTGCTGCTACAGAGGAATAACTGAGTTTCGCTGTTGTTGAAAATAAATTGTTGTCAGTTATTTTGCCAGTTGTTAGTGTGAACGAAGGTAAACTGTGGTCTAAAGGGAGCCATTTCTGATGATGATTGCCAGAAATTGTGCAATTTGGAACAGTCATGCTTGCAATGTTTGCAAGATACTGGATTCCCTGAATTTCTCCCAAATTCACTGTTCTCTGAAAATATACTCTCTGGTCACAGACATCTCCAAGAACAATGTTCTAAGGTTGTATGTGGGTATGTGCCTCTATTTATTTCACCATTCCTATGTTATGTTTGCGGTATGTGTGTGTGTGTGTGTGTGTGTGTGTGTGTGTGTGTACGTATGCATGCTTTAGCAGCCTTGCCAATCACCCAGCAGCATAAGTCTCTGCGACAGGTGCAGCTCTGACTCCCACAGTGCATTTCACTTCTGGGCTTGTGGTATTAGAACACACACACATGGACACACACACATACACACACCTAGACAGATTTTTGGTCTCTCGCTTCTTACTGGCACTGACCTTGGCTTTGTTATTATAAATGCCTTTAAATGCAGCGACCTGCTTTCCCTTAATTTTCCTTTAGGTCGTCTAAACCCTCAGCATTGAAAGAATGTACACACACACACACACACACACACACACACACACACACACACATAGACAAAGGAATTTTAAAAACTATTGCTCGCTAAGATTTACTCACAATACATTACATATTAAGAC
Source organism: Clarias gariepinus (assembly GCF_024256425.1). Classification (NCBI taxonomy): domain Eukaryota; kingdom Metazoa; phylum Chordata; class Actinopteri; order Siluriformes; family Clariidae; genus Clarias; species Clarias gariepinus. Next base: position 26,352,647 of record NC_071103.1, on the reverse strand, counting down.
ACATACAGAGCTTATGTATAAAAATAGGGCATTTTTAAAACCTAATCTCAATCCATTGTAATTGTAAGATTTTTTGTCACTATTACATTTTTGGAAGGCTGCACATAAACACTTGATATTTCAGACTATATAGTATAACAAGTATTAAGAAGTGTTAAGTCTGTATTAAAAAAAAAAAAAACTTTCCGATGCAGTTAACAGCAGTTAAGGTTCTTTACAGTTTACTTAAAAGTTTTGCCCCTGATTTGTTACACAAAGCAAAAGTCTAATGAAAAAACACAAAAAACAACCACATCAACATAATGGCAAATTCTGCACTCTAAAACGGTAGGTGCATCTCTCAAAGGACAAATTATGCAGATTTAGAGTTAGAACCTTCCTCAGTAAAAAAAAAAATATTTCTACAAAATATTCCTTTTGCATACATGTCTACTGACTGAACAAACTGCCCTCATTTATAAGAGTGTTTCGAGTAGGCCTAAATGCGTTTACCGTACTTTACTCAGCATTCTTTAGGCTTGCAGACTATTTCAAATAAATGCATAATAGCACAAAATTGCAGCATTTTAGAATCATAAAAAAGACAGAACGTGATTTTAGTACTCCATTATATTTCAGTACACCACATCCTCACAGCAAACAGCTGAGCACGATACACAATTTGCACATCGTAACAGACTTGAACACCTGACAGGACCTGCTGAGGGTAGATAAGATGAGTGCACTAAAAACATGCACTTAACAACGCTTCCCATTAAAAATAAATAAATAAATTAAAAAGGCATGGCACATTGGGTATCTAAATGAATGGTATTTTAGGATAATAGTTGTAGGACATTGGTGGTAATAAATAATTGAGCGGGATCAATGTAACACTGGAGGGCATCTCCTGCACCGACGGTGATGAGGCATATGACTGAAAAGCCAGTGAAACTTCCACATGAAAGACTACCTATAAAACCGATGCAACCAGAGCTTCAAATTGCAAGGCCGCTTTATCCACGGGCTTAGGAGATCGGCGTTGGAATGGATTCCTATTTTAAAGAGCAATTCTTCACCCCCAATTGCCCTTCTATAAGACTGTGACATGTGGAGAATGAACAAGCGTATTTTCCACTTTTCCACACTCCCGTACCGGGCTTTTAACAGGAACCAAAGGCATTATGGCGCACTAGCGTATGCTAAAGTCAGCTGCACTGATTAACAGGCATGATATGTGTTTCACAGTAAACATTCACAAACACGTGTGCACACACACGCACAAACGTGCACACAATCAGTTATACATATTTATGCACATGTGCTTGGATTAACGGACAAGCACTCACACACACACACACACACACACACACACACACACGCGCGTGCACGCGCACACACACACACACGTCATAGAGACTTGCTCTAAATCCACCCGGTAATTTCTGTGCCTGTGGGAACAACTCATAATGAAAGCCAAAAGATACAGCTCTACCTGTCAAATTATCTTTCTGTTGCTCAGAGGGGGAAACAAAGGATGGGTGGACACACTGGTGCAGAAACAGACATCCACACACACATTTACAGAGAGAGCAGTATAATCCTTCCATACCAAGTTAATTGGTATGACTGATGAGGACAAATTGAAGCAGGATAAGGAAGCAGCAGCAATACCATACAATAAAGTAATGTCTGCAGTACAGAAAAAAAGAACCCAAAAGCACATTTCAATTTTAAATGTGTTCTTTGGTTTATGAAAAAAAAGGAAACCTTTTTTTAATACTTTGACTGCATACCGGAACGTTTCCACAGACACAGTAATAATGAAATAATATCCATTGTGCATGGGTAAAAGTTATGCTATCAAGGGCATCAAGCAAGACCTGACTACATGACCTGTGCGCTGAGCAAGCATAACCTTCTTTGTCTCTGACAACCTTCTCTCACAGCTCTGATGGGGCGTCTTCACCCTCCTCTGAGCTCTCGCTGTTTATACAGCAGGAGCTTTGCTGTGAATGACGGATTGTTTGGAGCACCTGAGCAGTAGTTTAAGGGTATACACCGACATATACCCTTGTGTGTGTACGGTATGTGTATGTATGTGTGTGTGAGTGCGTGGTATAGGCAATGAACACACACACGGACACACAGACACACACTTGGACACACACAGATATGGAAGGGCACCTGCACAGAGAGCTGCTGGATATCAAAGTGTGGAGACCAGGTGCTGGCCATCCAAATGGCATCGCTGGATTTTTTTTTTTTAGTAAAGACAAAAGAAAGTCAAAACAGACAAACCATTTTTCTAGTGCTTCATATGTCCCCCATTTATTCTCTCTCTCTCTCTCTCTCTCTCTCTCTCTCTCTGACTCTCTTGCTCACTCTATGCATCATTATAAAGTGGCGAACAGTTGATAGATTTTATAAAAGATAGGGAACATAGTGGTTAACATAGTGGTCAATCTGAGAACAAAACCCCACCAGCGAGAAAAATCATACCTTGCTCAATATCCATGGACAAAGTGCCGATACTGGAGCCAGCACTGGTGCTGCTTTAGGAAAGCACTCAGCAATTAGCCCATATGTACACTATTCTTATTACCACCAGGGGTGCTCAAGTCAAACCAGGACTTTTAATTGTACGGAATAACAAAACAGTTACACTATAAAAGTACAAACTAGCTTTGTTTCTCTATACAATTCGCTGCTACACTAATGTACTTATTTCAGTGTTTTCTCACTGTGTTTTACAAGTGCATGGATTGCATCAAGGTAGAAAGATTTCTCACTAGACTGGCACCATGATCAGACTGCCTGCTGGTCTCATACTGTCTCATACTCTTTTAAGGGACCAAACATGTGAAAATGGCTTGGAGTAAAGTCAGGACTGTATGGGGGATGTAGAAATAACTCCCAGCCAAATTTCTGTAATGTGCAAGTGGTGCTGGTGAACAATTGTGTGTACAGGCAAAGACATCTCTTACACAAATCATCCTTCGACTTACAAGAATCGGGTGTTTCACTCAGTAACTATTCACAGTAACTAATGCAGTGGATGAATCTTAGATCCTCATTTAAAAATGTACTGCCTTCCTGTGCTGTCCAGATGTTTTACTGAAGCTAAAAGTCTCATCACTATTCTGTGCTTGAAGTCTTCTGTAAATGTCAATCGGTTTTACACATTCATACAAAAGAAATTACATCACAGGTCATTACGGTTTAACTTGAATGCTCCTCATATTTTACATTTTACTATTACTTACAGGGTCCTGCATTGCAGCATAACGATAATGCCTCCAAGTTTTATATTTTTTCATTTAGTCTTAGAGGTCTTACTTGTTTTTAAATGCTAAAGACCCTTCAGGATGGAGACTTTGCTTTTTGGGTGACATGACAAGATGCATGTTAAAAAATTAGTATCCCCTTTTCCAGGAGACTTCGAGTGCAGTTCAGATGTCATGCATCCATGTTCTTTTTAGACAGAAGGGGTAGAGGAAGAAACAGAAGACGTTTTCAAATAAACCGTACATGTTCAGTCTTCTTCTAATTGTGCTGTCATAGCATAACCTGCTTAGTAAGGCCTGCAGAGACTGAGATATAACTCTTTTTGTATTTCTCTGAGCATTATATGGTTTGAATAGGGTGAATGTGCTTCCCACTTGCGAATAATCTTCCTTACTGTAGAACACTGAACCCCAAATTGTTAGTGTATTGTTTCCATATGGATGTGCAGCAACAGTTGCTTCTTTAAGACTATTGCTTATGTCTTTTCTTCTTGGCATTGTGTTAACACACACCGGAATGCTCCAGACCAGCAAACTGCCAAAACATCTGCTTTTTTAGAAGTCTGCACACCTGCTGATGATCAATTAATCAAGGGCTGATGATTAGCAGCACCTGGCTGCAACTTACTCTCTTAAATACTATGGAATCTATTAGTATTACCCATCTGTTTTTTAATGTTCTTTTTGGATTCATTAATTAAATTGGTAATATATATATTTCTATTCGTCTGGGGTTGTATTTGCTTAAAACATAGACCAGCTATCATAAGATAAATTTGTATTATTTTTACATAAAAAAAAAAAAAACATAAAATGGGGGTACTAACTTTCGAACATGGGTATATTTTATCTTATTGACTTCAATAAAGTGTGGGATTTAAAAACCAAATCCAGAATTCTAACTAAAATCCTTCAGCATCTAAAAATGGATGATTAAAAATTACAGATATTTGTGTGTAGCTCCTAAAGGGAAGTATATAATTAACTCTACAAATGGCACTTTAGTATCTCAATCCTTAGATAACTTAAAGCTTCAACTATGACAGCACTGGCAAGCTGTCAGTAACAAAGGGTTAATATGGACATGTCTGTGCTCACTAATACACATATACACATATACCCACAGATACTCATACAGTACATACACAGACAGCATGCAATAAATTCTAAGGCGCCTCCCAAAGGAAGCAGACTGTCTTTCTCTCTTTCTAGAATATAAGGTTAAAGTTTGTTAAGTTTTTATTACACATTTTATGGCATTGCAATTCTGTACTGTTAAGACCTCTATGGCAAATGAAATTCCTTCTCTTCCAAAAACCTGGCCCAGTAAAGCAACCTCGTTCCAAACTCCAGGAAGTGCCAATGTTATCTGTTAGTTCAGTACAAAGGGACATGTGCTAACTCACTTTGTGAGAACACTGAAAGAGTACAATACTGACAGAAAGAGAAATGACTACAAAGAGAGGCAGTGTCTTACCAGCTGGTAGTTCATGTTCCTACCACCCTCTTAATGCATTTAAAATGAAATACAAGAAGAAACTTTAGCTAGGGGAAAAAAACATCCTTGTGGTTATAAAGACATGTCAAATAATAAGAAAATCCTTGTTAATCTGATCGCTGCATGTTCTAATGCCCTGGTCTGCTTTGCGTCACCCTGCTCTCCATCTTCCCCGTGTTACCACTATAACAGCAGCGTCACACTCCACACAGTCTCACAGATTTCCATTAATTGCTTTAATAGACCATGTAATCAGTCTGAATAATTTCGAATGCTGGAAATCTACACTGGTTTGTACAACTGCGGTGGAACAGCAAAGGTTATTACATTTAAGTTATCAAAACATTACTGAGTTGTTAGCAGGTTAATCATACAAAACTATAGGTAGAAGGGTAATAGTCTGATTTCATAGTTACATAAGAATAAAAATATATAATAGCATTTGTGTCACCAGCTTGGGCTCAATTTTATATCCAGATGGCACAAACACCTGGACATGAAGCAGACCAACATGATCAGGCCAATAAAATCCCAGATATTTTTTGGCAGGATAAAAAAGGGGTAGTGACTACTGCATATCAGATTCACTTTACTCAGTTCATCAGTGAAACAAAAGTCAGAGAACAGACATAAGACATCTGAAACTCAAGACGGCTATAATCAGGGTAATTTGCTTTCCCTAATGATCTAGCTCTATGGGCAGGTGAAAGATGATGTAAGACCAATTTTACAATCAAGGTCTTTGGAACCATATCATATGGTGACTCAACATCATATTATAAAACAAAGAGCTAAAATCTTAAAAAAAAAAAAAAAAAATTCAAATCAAACTTTTCTATCATTTTTTTTTACCCAACAGCCATGCGTCTACAGAGCCACCAACATTGTGGATCACCCTCTCACCCCTTGCACAGACTTTTTACTCTCCATTAGGCATAAGGTACAGTGGTTAATCAATCGGACTGTAGGTCCTACCGTCGCCGCGCTCGGCGGTACCGTTTGGCTTTGTGCGTTTGCTGGCTTTTACCGTTGAGTGGCGCTATATAACTACAGACTGACGCCTCATGCCTTAGTTCATTCTCTGCTGGATTAATGAGACACAGAGTTTTAGAACTGCACGTAGTAGCGGATAAAATCAAGTAAAACATTGTAGTTAAACAAATTTATAATCACAGAACTAAAATGACGATACAAATGTAGAATTTAAATTAAATTAAATCTTATTAGGATCAAATTTAAACAAAATAAATGTTAACACAGTGAGCCTTTAAATTTTATCACGTGTAATTAGAAAAGACGCGTGTAGGGTTTTGTGTCGTCTTATATCTTGTGTTCTTTAAATTTATAGTAGATTTATTAACTAAAATAAATGACCATAAAAATTATAACATTGTCAGGACGTTCTACTGCGTCAGCTGATGTTGGTCATTCAGCCCCGCTTGTGTTTGTGCGTTATTATAAGAATGAAATGCAGTAGACTGTTATGATCTGTAACGGATTCGACCCATGTTGCACGGGCGGCACCATAAAGCACGGACACGAGGAGAGGTCTTACGGGAAAAGGGTAATTTATTTAGGCAAAATGGGGAAGGAAAGTGTTGAAGGAGGGAGAATGGAAAGAATGGGATAAAGGTTGTGCATGTGCAGTTCCGGGGGCTGTGCCACACTGGCATGCGGGCACACAGCTGACGATAAGTGTTGGTGCGAGTGGCAGAACTGAGCACGCGGAGGCAGCGCTCCTGCACGCTCCCTCGTGACGGCGCTTCTCCCGCTGTCGATGGCCGGCGCGAGTTCTCGCTGACGCAAAAACCTAACCACACTTTTCCTCTTCGGCAGCAGGGCTGCGAGGGCGGGCACGGTGCGGGAGTGTAGATGCCGCGGGAGCTCGCGCAGCTCTTTCTCGCGCTGTCCTCAGCGCGGAGATCAAAGGGCGGAATTCTAATGTCCTTGTTTAAAGTCCCCGGGGCGCGTCACATCTCCCCACTGACATGCTTCTTTCATATTCTCCATTACATCACGTACTTCCCAGACCTCAGACAAACCTCCGCGCCTTGCTTTTATAATGCGGAGCAAGCCCGAGATCATATTAACGTTAATTATCGCCAGCCGGCACAAATAGGCGGCTCCCGTCCCTTTGCTGCCTATTCAGGGAGCCTACGGAGTGAGGGAGTAGTTATAGTAGATTTGGGCGTACACCCATCACACGCGCACGCCGTGGCAGATCATCATAATTGTCCTAAACTTGTATTTCATAAGGTTTTCCGAGCGGTGGTACAGCGCAACGGGGGTCATTATTTACTATTAAACATTAAACGAATTTACAAAACTTAATGCGTGCGATTAAGCGCTGATTCTACGTAGGAAAGTAAAGAAGAGGATCCTGATGCTCAACATTCCGGAGACCAAACCCCATTTAAATTAAATTAACAAATATTGCATGTAAATAACAATAGCCCACGTTTAAAACAGCATTTTATTTAGATTATAAAAAAAATAATCCTGCATCTGTTTTAGGTGTTCCAGCTGCCACTGTTCTAGAATTTAAATTAAATCAAATCTTATTAGGATCAAATTTAAGCACAATAAATGTTAACACAGTGAGCCTTTTGATTCTATCACTTGTAATTAGAAAAAAAGCGTGTATGGATTTGTGTCATCTTATGTCTTGTGTTCTTTAAATTTATAGTAGATTTATTAACTGAAATAAATTACCATAAAATTAAAACAGTGTTAGGACGTTCTACTGCGTCAGCTGATGTCGGTCTTTCAGCCCCGCTTGTGTTTTTGCGTTATTATAAGAATGAAATGCAGTAGACTGTTATGATTTGTAACGGGTTCGACCCATGTTACTCAAACAACTCAGTTCAGGTGTAAGTAAATGTCTGTGCTGTTTGGGGGAGGGACGTGCTAATGATTTGGTCGGCTCTGTGTGTGTGTGTGTGTGAGAGAGAGAGGGGGGTGTCGCGGTGGTTGATTATTCAGTGAAACAAAGGCTCAGCTGAAAAATGTTAGGCACATCAGTCACTTAACCCCCAATAAAAGGTATTTGAGTGTTATGATAGTTGTAATATAACAGATGCGCACTGAATACTAAACCTAAACCAGGCACGGAGATTAATGAACCAAGATAGCCCCCATACCCGTTTAAAAAATAAATAAATAAATAAATACCAAATAATATTGTGTATAGACTGATTAAAAACAATGCAATTTATGCTATCATAAGGAAAATAACATGTTCTTCCATTCCAATGATTAAAAAAGGTAACAATGTCAACTTTAGAATCTAGAATCCAGGAGATTAAAATTACACAAATTGAAATCACTGAAAGTCTCCAGAAGAGCCTCAGATTCAAGTGGTTTTTAAAGTGTGGAGAAGTGCATTTCAGTTCCTCTGAATGTATAGGTGAGAACAGCCGATTCACACCTGGGGAGGGTGAATAATTTGTATTTGAATGTTGTCTGGCATTGTAAAGCACTATAGTGACACTAAAAGAACAACCCAGGATTAATAGGAATTCTTATACTGCATAAACATTATTTAGCACAAAAAAATTCCTCGCGCTCGGGAAAACTATGCGTGCGGTTGAGCGCTGGTTAGACTATAGGAAATTAAATCGGAGGGTTTTTATTTAGACTATTAAAAAAATAACCTGCGTCTATTTTTAGGCGTGCCAGCTGCCACTTTTTAGTTAGAAGTTTTCAATACAAAGCTTATAATGCCCACATGACATGACGGAATAAGGCACGGCTGGTGGTGATTGGGGTTTGTTGGGTTACAGTGGATTTTACTACGCGGTGTGAGTGCAATGGCCATCCGTCTGCTCGCGCTGACTCTGCTCTCCGCGGATGGCCCCCTCCCACCTCTCGCTCCTTTGAAGTCCCCGGGCGCGTTCCATTTGCCCTGCTTGCATGCCGCACTTCCGCGTTGTTGCACGCGCGCTGCATACACAGCGCGTAGTAAAATCCACTGTAGCCCAACAAACCCCGAGTATTTTATAGCGCGGGGTGCAAGCCCGGGCAACCATAGTAACGATAGCTCACCAGTCATGTGTAATTCTGCGGTCCCGCTGCTTCGCATGTCTGAAGGGGAGGCCGCCTAACTAGTGAGCGAGGAGCGATATTGATTTGGGGGCACGCTGTGACAGGCTGAAAAAACTGCTGTCAGATTAATGTGCAAAAACTATATAATAAAACTATATAAGACTACATGCCTTTATAAGACTTAACTTTTATTTAAGCGCACTCACAATAACGAAAAAACGTTGTGATTTTGTAAGTGTTGTGATTTTGTAAGTGTTGTAAGCTGTGCTGCTCTGTATTGTTTTTGGTGAACTTGAGCGCGTCAGAAAATGAACGCAAACGTTTTTTTTAAAGTCTGCTTGCTGTTTTCCCGACGCGTTCATAATCATTAGTCTACTTCTGCCGGTGCGCTCTGGAAAACATAATGCATGCGGCTGAGCGCTGATTAAAACTATGGAGTAAATTAAAGAGGAGAATCACGATTCTGAAGTCCTGAGCCCAAACCTCATTTAAATTAAATCAACAAATACTATAAGTAAAAAAAAAACAATAGCCCACGTTTAGAAACCGTTTATAAATTCTTTTCGACATGAGTTGGCCCGGTGTTATGCGCAGAGCGCCGGGAGATTTCCTGAAGCTCAGAAATCACTGGGCATTTTTTCTAAATAGCCGCTATCTTTAACAACTGATGGAGGTTTTGAGCTGTATACACACGCATTCCTGCCTAAACAACTCTTAAAACTACACCTGTGACACAATAACAGTAATATTTCAAACATTCTGCAGGCTGATATTTGGAGAAAGGAAAGAATAATGAATAAACCAGTTGTTGGGTCAAAATAACCCAACCAGGTGTTCATTTGTAAACTACATCTCATATGAGCCAACATGAGCAACCCAACAATGTGTTTAAAGTACCTGAAATAATCCAGAACTTAAATAACAATAAACAGATACAGAGATACGCTGTATAACGGTCACTGTTGTATTTACGGCAACGAGCGAAAATGTCACTTTGCGCCACCTGGCGGCCATTTTACGAATGACTTTGAAATGCAACTAATTTATTTTGGCCGCTGACGTTTTCACGCGGCGGTGAGCGCGACGGTAATAACCATTCCAATTGATCAACTACTGTACAGGAGCACCCACACATCCACATAAGGTACAGGAGCACCCACACATCTACATAAGACTCCATTCTTTTTTGAGGCAGTCAGTCCACTCAACATCACGCTGACTTCCAACCTGGGCTAGTCAAACACCCAACCCACTGTGACGTAAGACTATTGCATATTACATTTTATGAAACTGTGCCAGACACTTTATTGAACATTTAGCCCACTGCTGCTATTTTACCAACAGTTTACATTTTATAGCCCATGTTTTCCTGTGTGATATTATTCTATTCTTTGTATTTATTGTTCTGGAACCATCTTACTGTCGTGTATTTGTGGTTTTTGCAGTCTTCTATACTATTATGTGTTCCTCCATGGTCCTAAGGAAAAAGCATTTTGTTCTAATGTATACAAGCTATACAGTATATAAAGCAACAACAGAAACTCACTTGATACTTTATGACTTGACTTAGGTTTGTTTGCCAAAAAACATAAAATTCCTTTTCCTGCAATGGTCAGAACATCTGTAAAGCTAGTAGAAAAAGTATCATTGCAGTTACAGTATGCAAAAAGAAATTCACAGAGATGTTTGTTCACTGTCCAAAAACGGTTAAATTTTTGTCAAAAATGTGTTCAAAGGATTAATCCTGATGATTAATTTTTCCATAACATCAGCTCTCACAAATGCTGGCTGTAAGTGGAATCATCGCCTTATTTCAATGCGCTTATTCTGATAAGATATTGTTTCCATAGTAACGACTTATATAGGGGCTGGTATGACGAATACTTTAAATGGATTTAAAATTATTTTTATCATTTACATGTTATAGGTTTCCGTTATGTATGTGTCTCTGGTCTCTCTGGTGTCTCTTTGTAACTTTGTAATATGTAAAAGGCTTTTAAGAATGGAGAATTTGTTCTTCCTGAATAATATGACATTTATTTTGTCTTATTAACTTCAAGAAGAGGAGCAAAGTAAATAGAACTGAGAGAAGTTGAATATTTCTGTATTTTATGTCATTTGGAGAACACATCATACAACCTTATTAATTCGTAATTTTCCTATAACTGCTTGTCCTGTTGTGTTGTATTCACTACTTATTAACCTTAGAAACACAAATCACACAAATTCCCAAACGTGGTGGAGGTGGAAGTGTGTGTTAAATCCAGTGTGCTTTAAAGTAAGTAAATGTACAGCTGTGTACACCTAACACTGCTTTTATAGACATATTTTTTTTATTTAAGTTTAATTACGATGGTATAAAACTGCATTTTTGCTTATAGAACTCATTTGTCCTTTGGGCTTCTTGTTGAATTTTGTTGCCACATGCTACATTTTTCTCTGCTATTTGTGTGTCCTATACTATAATATGGTTGGATATTCCTTTACTTGGTCTTCAGGGGACTTGGGTCAGCAAAAACAGGCTGCTTTTTTTCTCCATAGCTCACAACAAAACACCAATGCAGCAGTCAGCACTCCTTCCCCCCTCCCCATAGTCGACAAAGAAAAAAATGACAACGTACAGTAATTTACTGTAAATGCCCAGCCTGACCACCTTTACTTAATGTGTATTCTGTTCAATGAGGCATGCAGCTGTCTAGGAAGCAACAAGGCCTCTTGTTACCTCTGGGAAGCAGACACAGCAATCAAAAGAGAGCACCTTGTAATTCAGTGTAATAAGCTGAAGGGGGAATAGTACTGTGATTACCAATCAGAAAGAATAGAGGGATAAAGAAAAGAGAAGGAGAGAGAGAGAGAAAGAGAGAGGGGTGAAAGGAGTAGTTTTTTCCCCCACTCTCTCAGCCTTAGGCATCAACAGTTCAGTCATAGCAAAGGGACACAAGTTGATTGTGTAAGTTATCCAACCCCATAGTGTCCTCACACTGGAGTATTAGCTAGATTCTGTGATAATTAATGTTATCTGTTGTGTTCCGGGATGTCTGCAATGTTTCCTCCATATAATAGTTCCACTGACAAAATAATGAAAAACAAATGACTTGACTTCAGCATCCATGATACTACAGCCTATTTCTGTAAAGGGTCTACGGTTAAATGAGATCTATTTTGGCAGCTTTAAAAAGAACTAGGTTATTTTTTTGTTTATTTGTTTTCAAGCAAGAAGCATTCTGACCTTAATATTTGTGCCTATTTAAGTCATAAGTGATAGTTTTTGCACGATTTTGCACGATTTTGCAAAACGCTATAAACCCACTTCCCACAGTTTTGTGACTATGGTAAAATGGTGTTTGTGACATGGTAAATATGCAATTTAGTATCAATAATCCGTTGGTTGTGTATTAATGAAAAACATATACACCGATTCATGCTTTGATTATGTTTTTTAGTGAGCCATATTGGCAGCAAGTTAGAACAAAGGAAAAGTGTGAAGGTGCTCACAAAACCTTTTTAATTATAGTACATTTTGGACTTTATAAGAAATATTGAAAACATTACCAACAACTCAATTTACAATTTTCAACAGTGACCTCCTCCACCAGTTTTAGTTTCAGTTTGGTAGTTGATGTCAGTGCCTTATCATACTTTTTTATAAGGTGTGTATTAAAAAATTTTAACTCTTGTAATAATAATGTATATTCTTACAATACTTTGTACTTAAACAGAATTGGCAAGTAAGCATTTTTATACACTTTAATATCTTCTCATTAATCTCCAACTATAATTACAACCTTTGAGACATACTTTGAGTACTTTAAAATTAGTGTCACTTTTCTCAGTAATGC